>NC_092064.1:9372278-9692695 GCF_039877785.1 Chaetodon trifascialis
CGGTCTTGTGGAAGCTGACATTGTCCCAGATTACTACATAGTGGATCTCCGGGTCAACAATCTGGCCTCGTGGCACCAGCAGGCCATGCAGGCTATCCAGGAATGTGATCAGCCGCGCAGTATTGTAGGCCCCCAGGCTAGCGTGGCGATGCAGGATTCCATGATGGTTCATGGCTGCACACATTGTGATGTTCCCACCATGCTGCCCAGGGACCTCAACAATGGCCCTTTGACCAATTATGTTCCTGCCCCGCCTCCTCCTCTTCACCAGGTTGAAGCCAGCCTCATCAATGAAAATATATTCATACAGCTCATTGGCTGTATCATGCTCCTGGATCCGCTGAAACACAGAATGAGAATGCAAGTTACAATATGGCCACAGAGCCGCACAGTGGGATACAGTGAGACACTGCAGAAAAGGAACTATATTGAATTACAGGTACAATACTTGTATGTGTCAGTGCTGAATACTGTATATGGAACTTACAAGCACAAACTCTCGCCGGAGATCCTTTATGCGTTCAGTGTTCCTGTCAAATGGCACACGGTACACTTGCTTCATCCGCATGCTATTCCTACGTAGGATGCGGTCCAGTGTTGAGAGACTTATTGTTTGTATAAAACAATAAGTCTTTCTGGAGCCTGCTGGCACCAGCAGTGGGACAAGAGCTGCTTTTTAATGTTTTTATGAGATTAGAGCTGAATTTATAGTGGTAACATCAAGTAATTTCCTCTCTGCATTTTTAGTTTTAGTTGTACAAAACTGCAAGATTCACCATGTGTCTGCACATCCCTGCTGATACACTGGATATATATTTGTTTATACATAATGTGAGACTTGTGAACATGTGAATATTTCACTATAAATGTAAATAAATACACAATTATGAAGCCTGTCAGAGAGTTACCTCTTAATCTTCGTCTTAATTAATTAATTAAGTCCTAATTTTTTTTCCGAAATCATCTCACAGCAGCCAGTTCACATGCAGTAAGAGAAAATGACAATAGTCAGAAATTCATTTCATTGGTAAGTTAATCTTCATTATTATATAATAGAGATATTGCTGCTGTTTCCATTTACATAAGACAAAACCTCTTTGCATGAAAACACACCTTTTGACTTAACTAAATATCCTGTATCATAAATACACATCTGGCATTGTATTGAACCAAATGGCTTGAATTTTATATATATATACATATAGGCGAGTTATGATGATGATGTGATAATAGACTTGTCATGCAATACGATAAGATAATTTGTACTTTATTGATCACCACACAATATGCCTTACATCGGTGAACACAGCAACACACACAACATGCACATGACATGGTGAAATTATTATTTCTCCACCTATCCTTCGTCCGTCCTTCCTCCACGACAGACCAGGAGCGGTGGGCTGCCAGCCGACAGCGTTACTTCCGTCTTCCAATATGGCGGCTGTTCCCTAAGAATTGTGGGAATTGGGATTGAATGTATGGCAGCCACAGACATGATTTTTAATCAAACGATAGACTACAACTACCAAGTGATGAGCCATCGATTCACCTCACGCACAAACAGGCACACAAACCTCACACCCACAGGCTGCTCTGGCTGTGTCCACACTGATATGTTTCCATTTCAAAACATTGTTTTAACATGAAAATGAGCATTTCAGCACTGTTTCAGACTGTCTCACACACGCATTGCAAAGCTGTACTGCTGCTGGGAATTTCAGACATTGCACAGATGGATTTTTTTGATAGCACAAGCAACATGTATGTGTTTTTAGCTATCATTTTTCCTCATGTTGGCTCGTATTTTTATCATTTAAGAGCAGGTTCTTTTTTAAAAATCCCAACGTTGCTTTAATCTAACTCTAACCTCACGTGTGTGTGGACTGTGGGGCGTTTTTTATGGTGCTGTTACTGTGGTAACTGGCAACTGCATATTAATGGAAATTAATATGCCGATAAACAGTTGTTCTTGTAGGCAACCTAAATAGCTTCAGGAACATGGGAAGGAGATAAATACAGCACCTGTGAGGGCTCAACGCTTAATCTGAATATTATTGAATATACTTATCATTAGGGATGGGAATCGAGAACCAGTTCTTTTGGAGAACCGGCTCCCAGTAACTCAGTTCCTTGGAATCGTTTGCCTGCCTGAATAACGATTCCGCCTGTCTTGCACATGCGCGACAACGTCACGCTCGCTGCAATGTTTTGGTTTAGATCGTGGCGATATGGCGTCGAGGAAGAAACGCTCCAAAGTATGGCTATATTTCACGCGAAAAGATAACACCAGGACCACTTGCAACACGTGCAAAGTTTCCATTTCTTCAAAGGGGGGAAATACCTCCAACATGCTAAAACATTTGTCCACACAGCATGCAATTTGTTTGCAGGAATGTCACGTGTTTGAAACGCTACTTAGCGACGCTTGTGAATCCAGCGGCAGAGCAAACACCAGGGCGTCCTCTGTTATTAGTGCCGAAGGTAATGTTGAACTCTTACAAGCCGTGTCTGTTGTGTTACGGTTAGCGCCATTTCACTGTGTAAACTGCTTTCACCAAACTGCTTTGAGATGACGATGACTGCCAGAGTCAGGCTGGCTCAGAGGCTGCAGCGGGCACCGGCAGGTCTCGCGCACCTCTATCCACTCCTTTCACTGAGGCAGGCAAGACTAAAATGACCGAGACGAGGATAAAGCAATGTCACAGAGCAGTCACTAGATTTGTGGTGAAAGGTTTACACCCTTTTGCCACTGTAGATGCTCCTGAATTTCGGTAGGTTAGTTCGTTGCATTTTATCTGGCATATCTGTTCAAATGAAAACCAGAAATTTGAGTTCTGTCAGAGTTGCATGTTGTTATTTTAACCAGTGTAGTTCTGCTTCATTCATTCCTACTCTGAGAAGCAGCTCACCTACTTTTTAGGTTTGTTCTGAGGTTACGTCACACATCATTTGCGCAGACTGTCTACGTTATATTTTCTGTGCAGAGATGAAAATATAAAAGACAGTTAACGCAAACAAACCCATTTGTACTTTTATTTCCTCACCCAATGAGAACCGATAAGAGAATCGATAAGGAATCTGATCGATAAGCAAAATCAATAATGGAATCGGAATCGTTAAATTCTTATCAATTCCCGTCCCTACTTGTCATAATCTGTTTGTGTCTCTCTATCTCTGATAGAAATGCCGAGCCAGGGGTCAACAACTAAAAAGTGTGTGGTCTGCCACGCACAGCTGTATGTAGCCTGCAAAACCTGCAAGACCTCCAGCAGCCTCCCAAGTTTGTCTTCAAAATGGTAAGCAGAGGAGCTGCATGAAGAGTGCTGGCAAATCATTCATTGGCAGGTTATGAAAATACGTTTGGACGAATAAAGGCCAGTCTCTAAATACATTGTATGTATGTAATTATTGAAGATGGACAGCGAGAAATCAAAACTGAAAGAGGAGGTTCTCCAACGCCTGTATCTGCACCAGCTTCCCCGTCCCCAGACATCAAACTTGAGACTGAGGACATCGGATCCACCAGCAATCCCCCCGCTAACCTCAGCTCCTCCTCTGTGATGTCTGTCACTGTGACGGACACAGGTTTTTTTGGCGACATGGAAGGTTAGCGTCAAAGATTTAACAGTTCCTGTTAGAAGGTTTAAGATTTGAAGGATTTGTTTTAATGTTTGTATTTGCTTGACATTTTGTCCACTGCAAAGGTGACTGGGAGGAGAGAGAAGACATGGGACATTGTGGACAAAAGGAGAAAGAAAGAAGGAGAAGAGAGATGGGCCCTGAAATGCAGATATACAGACCGATACAGAGAGGTATTGAGGAAGAAAGCATGGAAATGTGTACGTTTTTCATAAGCCAGAAGAGAAGTAATTGCATGTTTTGTCCAAATCCAAATTTCAATATATGTGTTGTACTGACTGTACAGGTGTTGGCCCCCCAACTAAACCCCACAGTGTGCTGGCTGAGTGTAAATATGAGAACACAGATGCTGCCACCTCTGAGATGCTGCACCAGAAAAGTTTTTCTGGTGTTCCTTATTCCTCTACATAATGATTCAAGCTTTAAAGTTGGTAAATAAAAAGTGATACTGCACTGTTTGCATCCTACATCTGTGAGACATACAGTAACATGTTGTCTCCTCTAATTTCAGGCGAAGAATGATTGTCAGTCCGATGACATGGAGCATCCAGTAGGAGGTTTGGAAATGTTATTATGATAATTGTTCGGTTGAAGCACCACACAAACATCATATAGTCAGACTTTGATCATTTATTTAAAATGTTATAAGAATAATTTATTTCAGGCAAACAAAAACAGTCAGTAGCAGTAACACGGTCGCATTGTGGGGACTTGCTGTACCCATAATGTAACTCAGTCAATTTTAAGGTGAAGGAAAGCGAAACAGAAAGCTCAGTTTGATCTATTTCTTTTAATATTTGAATATGCTTGACATTTTGTCCTCTGCAAAGATGACAGGAAGGAGATAGAAGAAAGATGGCATTGTGGACAAAAGGAGAAAGAAAGACAGACAAGAGAGGTGGGCCCTAAAAAACAGAGACATCTTGACATGTCAAGGCCTTAAGCCAGTGGTCAACCTTTTGCACCTGGAACCACCAGTGATGCTACATCAGCTCCCATACAGAGTGGTACTGAGGAAGACAGCATAGAGGCAATGTGTATGTTTTCAGAAGCTTTAAGAGAAACAGTGGCATGTTTTGTCTGTTCAGGACCAACAGTACATTTCCAAATTTTAATATGTGTTGTACTGACTGTACAGATGTTGGCTCCCCCACTACACCAATGATTGTGCTGGTTGAGGGTAATTATGAGAACGCAGATCCTGCAGCTCTGGCCATGAAGCAGCACAACTACAAGTGATGAAACTAGAGAAAAAGTAAGGTGTCACAATTATTTGGATAAGCAAAGATGCTTCATTTGCGTGCATGGTCATAAAGAGATTTTCTCTCTGCAGGGTTCCTCAAACAGCTCAAAGCTCACTCATCACTCAGACCTTCAACAAGGTGGAGGCTCCATCCTCCAGGCCCTCCAGTAACTGTGATCTGGATACAATGGACCTTGATCAGCTGAAGACAGAGAAGATAAAGATGCAGATAAAAGTCTTGAAGTTACAAGAAGAATATTACACTCAGAAACTAAACGAGCGGAAACATTTCAATAGTTTCACTGGAGTCTGATTATAAAGCTGATGGTTGCAGGAAAATACAGTCACTCAGGGATCAGTGAGGGTGTTTACAGGTCCACCAGAATACTGCAGACAAAAACTGCCGTAGACAACTTCATCTCCATCATTTCCATGTGTGTCAGTGTAATCAACTTTTGTTTATTTATATATATAATTACAGGCACAGCGCACACACGCGCACCTGCACTAAGAAATGCTGAATTTCATAAATGCTTTTATTTGTATGAATGTATGTGTCATTTATGAGACCCCCCCCCCCCCTTAACTGCTGTAAGCTGTTAGCATACCAACCAACCAATGGTGCTAACATGTTAGCTTGTACATATATTTGCTGCCACTTCACCAAAAAGTTGGCTTCCCAACTCTTTAAAGCAACATTAGCTGGGGTGGTGTTACTATAGGACATTCATGCAATGTACCTCATTGTCATGGCAGAAGACAATTTATTAGAAACAAGAACACTACATCCGCTGTAGGAGAGGCTACTACCAGCTAGCTGCTCCTCTCACGTTAATTTAACTGTTGAGTTGGATGTTGCGTTCAGTTCATGTGCTTAAGACGTTCTTTTACACTAATGTCGATGAGGCTGGTTTCAGGGGCGGATCTAGAAAAATATTTATAGGGTGGCAAGAGGGGGGCAGGAATTTTTGAGGGGTGGCAACCTATTTCGGTGTAAATATATTTCAGTTATCGCAGTTTGTAATTGATAATTTACACTGAAGTATTCCTGCTTGCAGAATGTAAGCAGCATTACAAGAAAAAAAAAATCTAAAGAAAATCTTACCCATGATCAATGGACTGTACTAAGGTCAGCATACATACACAATGGAAATAAATTGGTCATGGCACTTAAGCGAGGCACTGAACATTGCTTTTATTGATATTCACAGAACACAATGTATAAGAGATAGGATATATATTAAAAAAACAACAGCAACAACACTGCTTCATGTTCAGCAGGATTTAAACTATTTACACTAGTGTCACATTTTAAACATACCAAAGTTTACAGATTTAATACATAATACAAATTTAAATACAAAAGAAATTAAAGACAGCATACATTGCATGGATTAATCACCAATCGATGTCATGCTGCTTGTCATGCTTATAACAGCTGAATGCGGCGATTTCCATGCTGCTCAGCAAAACGCTTAATGAATTCATCTAGATCTAATGCTTTTGTCCGTTTCCATTCAATGCTGAGTACAGCCAAACTTGATAGTCTCTTTTCTGTCATAGTAGACCGCAAATAAGTCTTTATGAGCCTTAGAGATGAGAAACTCCTTTCACAGGATGCACTGGTGACAGGCAAAACAACAGCTATTTTACACAGCCTGAACAACTCATAAAAGACATCCTGGTATGGGTCCAAAAACTGAGTGAACTCCATTACAGTGGTAGGACTCTCCTTTTCTCCCTTTTTTCTTTCGAGTAGTCTCTTTGTCTGATGTAACTCATGTTTGAGATCCTCTATATTTGAGTCATAAGTATCAGCTAATAACAGGACAGTCTCCTCTCTCAAAAAAGTTGGACTGGACGGATTTAGTGCCTGGACACCCTGCATGATGTTACAGTTTGTGTCAGAAAATCTTCTTCCCATTTCCCCGATCATGTTATCCAGAACTGGGTAATACACAGAGACACAAAAAGTGTGCTTGTTATCTGGAACTACATGCTGTCCCAAGGTGGAGTTGATAACACTATCCTGAAGCACCTTTGTTGTCTGTCTTGGCCTCTTTGGTTTTCTCTGTGTTGTATCAATGTTAGAAACCCAAAGAGGTTTGGCTACGATAGTTAACCAGTGTCTCTTTGAGTGCTTCAATAAGCTCAACAGCCTTAGCATAGTCCACTGTTTTAGACTGGAGCATGTCCGACAAAAATTTGGAGTCACTCAGGACCTTTCTGAAAAGAACAAGACAGCCAGCAAAATTGAGGTCTATCTGAGCCAATATCCCCCTTGCTTCAACTGCTCTTTGTGGATGGTTCTCGGATGCAATCTCTTCAAGCACCTGTACTATTGCAGGCAACCTGTCCATAACATTGCGACATGCTATGTGCCTACATGCCCAACGTGTATCGCTTAGCTGTTGGAGTTCCCTTGGTGAACCATCAAACATCTCTCGCTGCACTTCCAGCCATTTGTTATGTACATAGGACCCAGAAATGAATACATACAGTTGTTCCAGTAATGAAAAGAAGTTTCCTGCATCTGCCACACTTTTTACAGTGTCTACTATGACTAAGTTTAAACAGTGTGCACTGCAATGAACATAGAAGGCATGTTTGGCTACTTCTTTTACTTTTGCTTGGACACCTGCATGTGCCCCGCGCATCACTGCCGCGCCATCATAGCCTTGGCCCACAAGGTTTTCCTTGTACTCCAGCCCATGCTTCTCAAGGAACTTAATAATCTTGTCGCTTAACGCAGAAGCATCCAGGTGTTCTGCCACTTCAAACTCCAAAAAACTCTCATGAACCACACCATTGTAATAATACCGTAAAACAAAAGACATTTGCTCCTTTTTCTGAACATCTTTAGTTTCATCAACGATCACTGAAAACTGCTTGCTCATTTTAACCTCCTGTATGATTTCTTCTTTAACCATTGCAGCCAGGCATTCAAGTATTTCATTTTGTATTGTTTTACTTGTGTATTTCGCGTTTTTAGCATGTTGTTCAAGTCTTTTTTTAATGATGGGGTTATGGTTACCAAGCAGATCTAACACAGACAGAAAAAGACCCTTTTTTTCTGAGTCTACAGACTCCCTGTGACCCCGCTGTGCTGTGTTTTCTGTGGCTGTTAACATTAAAATTTCAGCCAGTGTTTTAATGTAGTACTGATTTTCAGCCACCTGCTTCTTTTTTTGTTCATCCATTACCCCAAACACTGAGCTGTTCTTATCCATGTTTCTTTTATTCTCTGTCCATTGTAGCAGAACCGGCCTTTAACTGACCCCTTCTTTCCCTCCTTTTCTGGTGATACTCAAGGGAAATGGAGGTGTAAACCCGCCAACTGATTGAATTGTAGACCATCTGGTTTACCTATAATGCAAACTGATTTCGAAGAGAGAAAAGATGTCTGGACAAGAGACATCTCCTCCATGTTTTCTTTTCAGGGAAGCCAGGGACACAGACACCTCAACATCAAAGGTGGCCTTCTCCTCACCTTCTCCTCACTATGTTTCTCATGGCAATGCTAATTCTCTCCTGATAGCCCCAAGAGTGATCAAGACAATAAAACCGTCTGGAGAGACAAACGCCAGGCTCCAGAGGAACATCCACAAACATCAGCAAATGCTGATGGGTCGTAAACCGGACATCCATTGAGGCAACTTGTGTATGCTTGTGTGATTTTCCTCAACACTCCAAGATAACCAGACTTTTATGTTAAACTTAACTTTTCATGTTTTCAACTTGCAGGACTCGGGGTACGCATAATATTGATGTTTTTCCCGTATCTCTGACCTGAAGTATGACCAAGTTTTGATTTTAACGGTTTTATAAAAGTTTGTATGAATTGTCACCACAAAACCATACTGCCATCCAGAGTTTCCTAACTGTCAGATTGAATATGCTTGACTTGGCACATTTATCGATAAGTAACCATAATCGTGATAATCATTTTGACAAATATAATCTGCCTCTCTTTATTCCTACCTTTATTTTTGTATTCGTTATTCATTGAGTTATTATACCTGTTGGGATAAAACTGTACCATGATTATCATTTAATGTTTTCACCCAACCATAGAAAGTGTCTAATGCATGCTGTGAACAATGTTGAAATGCCATTGAAAATTGGTCATTGAAATTATATGTGATTGACCATAGTGAGAAGCAGATGAGCCCCTCGTATGATTCTTTGATTAGTTCAGCTCCATGAGGCGAGATTACACCGCGCGTCACAAAGAGTCTCCCGTGATTCGATGGCCTGCCTTTCGACACGCCCCGGAGCGACCTTTAAAAACTGCGTGTAGTGCGCGTTTCAGTAGTAGATTTTTAGATTTTCAGTAGATTTTTGTTTCTGTTAGTTGGTTTTAGTCCTGTTCTTTTGTTCTCTTTTCACGTCTAGTTACTCTCAGCTGAGTTATTTTCTTTGCTTTTGTCTTAAGTTTTGCACAGTCGTTTTGCTCCTTAAGTTTTCGTCTTCGAGCTACTCCAAGCCATTCCGAGTAGCGTAAATAATCTTCAGAAGACGTATTCTTATAATTTGCCGTAAACTTCAAAGTTAACTTCCTCTTTAGCCAAACGTTTTGTTTTGTTTTCATTAGTGAAATTAGGCAAGTAATACTAATTTTGTAGCCTTCTTCGACCGGCCATCGAAGAGACTCTTA
This sequence comes from Chaetodon trifascialis, assembly GCF_039877785.1. NCBI lineage: Eukaryota > Metazoa > Chordata > Actinopteri > Chaetodontiformes > Chaetodontidae > Chaetodon > Chaetodon trifascialis. The sequence continues at coordinate 9,381,821 of NC_092064.1, forward strand.
ATTTGTACTATCAGTCTAAAATAATCCGTCACGGACTCAACCGAACCAAACCCTGCGGCCAGCTGTTGATCCTTGGTCCGGTTCACAACCATCCGGAGCAGTCCATCATCTGTAACCGACCGCCGAACCAGTTCCAGAGACGCCCCGTTCCGCACCAGTTTGTCATCTTGGAGGTCTGGGCCTTCCACTAGACCACCAAGTAGATCGAGCCGCGGACGAACATCTGGAACGTCTTCGAGCCAGTTCGGAGCAGAGCACAACGGGACGCCAGCAACCAAGTAGGCACGCTAAGTGGGTTTGAATAAGAGTTGGTCCGTGAGGTTAAGATTAGGTCAATTCGTCCAAATTCTCTCCATTAATCGTTCTTTCCCCTTAACTCCGCGTTCGCGTCCCCATTACTCCTTTTAGACTGCCTCTCACTATCGCCAATTTATTTACCCTTGTGTTGCCATAAGTTTCTTGTTTGTTCTGTCATATCACCTCCCATCTTCTGTCTTACTGTTCATGGTACATTACCCATTATCCACACTTCTACTTAATAAATGATATTTTGATTTAAGTCCTGGTTAGACGGTGTCCTTTTGAACTGAATATTTACGATCCCTGTATCCAGAATTTACACTTCAGGTTATCAGACTGGTTTACCGTTAGTTCATTCGTTAGTATTTATCAGCGTTATAGCAGTTAATTTCTGCAGTCCTTCTTAGCTGAGGAAGGTGGTGCCCCGACATTTTATCAAAGAATGCAACATCAAATTAAGGTAGTACACACTACACCATGCAAACATTGCATTAATGTGGCCTTCAGATCTTGCATGTGAAGCAAAACCACTGTCTTTCATTGTGGCTTTTTTCCAATTTCGATATCCGTCAAATGAGGTGAAAACAGTCTTGGGAGTGTCGGGGAGGGAAAAATGCCTACAAGCAAAACAGTAAGCTGCGTCTTTGCACTGAGAGTACTCTAACCAGGGGTGAGCTTGGTACCATTCACTCCGGAAGCTTCTCCTGGCTCCCCCCTGCAGGGTCTTTGGGAAACTTTGTCTCTTTGGCTGCGCTGGTATTTCAAATCTGGTCTTGGATACATCTAGAAGATGGAGGGGAGAAGGTTCAAACTACACTGCATAATTTTACAAAATCACAACTGAAAACAATTAATTATATCCATCAGACTGTGGAATGCAGACATGTCCAAAGTGTTCCACAAAGGGCCAGTGTGGCTGCAGGTTTTCTTTCCAACCATGAAGCAGCACACCAGACTTTTCCAGGGTTCCAGAGTTTTCAACTGGTCTCAGCCTTCAGAAGTTGATTGGTCAAACTGTGTGTTCTTGAGTGGCTGGAACAAAAACCTGCATACAGCCTTTTGAAACAGTTTGGACACACCTTGTGTAAACACACACTAACATTTTAGCCTAGGAGTGTATTTTTTGGTTTGTTTGATTTTGGAATGTAACCTGAGCAATAGATATAAAATACATTGTACAAAAAATATTAGTATTTTGTTACCATCTGATTATTTACATTTAAGCCAACAAATTTATTTTAAGTCTAAGCAATATCGAATGACAGCAAAATGTAAATTTTTGTAATTTGTTCTTTTTAATAAGTAAACTATGCAGAAACAATTTCCATACCAGGTGGACCACCTCTACTGGAGGTTGCTGGTGATGGTTCAGGCCCTGTCCTTTGCCTTTCACTGTCCTGTCTCATTGCCCTCTCTCTTTGGTGGTCCTCTCCTTCATCCATGTGTTCTCCCACCTCCTTCTGTCCCTGCTCATCTTGGTCATCTTTTTCATGTTCTTTTTGCTCTTCTCCCTCTGCCTCCAGCTCGTCTTCATCCTCTCCCTCTACTTCCACCTCATGCTTATCATGTCTCTCTCCTTCAGTGATCTTTCTCTCTCCTTCCACCTCGTCTTCATCTTCTCTCTCTCTTTCCACCTCATCTTGTAGGTCAGTTCATTTTCTATTTTTGTGGCCTTTGTCTTTGGGGTGAAAAAATTGTATATGCCTCCCTTTCTCTTCATTTCTGTAAGATTCAAAGTAAATTTACTAGATTTCCCTTTACAGACACTGAATCAATGAATCAAAATGCCAGTCCAAGCTAACATTAACATTATAGGCTATGTATAGTTAGTAGGGCTGTCACTTAACAACAAAAAAAAAAAATCAAAAAAATCATCAGCTATAACAGCAACTTCTCCCCCACTAGAGCGGAGCTGCTCCATACACCGGGCATGAACGGACCGAGCCGCTGCTGTGAACGGACAGCCGGTCCGCTCATGCCCGATGTATGGAGCCGTTCTACTACGGAGAGCCGCCCGCCGTGAACGGACACAGTGGGAGGCGGTGATGAATAATGAATTTTTTTTTTTTAATTGTTGTTTGAAAACATACATCGCAAGGTCTGAGGCACCGCTGCAGTCAAAGATAAGCGGGTCAAAAGAGAGTTATGCTTGAATTATGCGTGAAATTTTCACGCAAATTTTCACGGTGAAAACTACATTGGTTAAACATGAATGACACAACATGAGCTCGAATTTATCTTTAACTTTCAGACAAAAAAATGGACTCGGCGTTTTCACCCCAAGCCACGTCTGAGCCAATATTCTATGAAAAGACGTGACAGCCCTATAATAACGTTCTTAAATTGGATTTTTGTCATCTCAAAACCACAATCACAAGTGTACTCGTATTGGGCTTTCCTTATTCGATAGATAATCAGTTTTTACCTCTTTCCTGGTATCTTCGTCCTTGACTCCTGGCTCTCTTGCTTCGCACCCCTCCAATCAAAGGAGTCTCGTGCCGCTCTCGCGTTCTCTCGTACTGCATTCAATGTCGTCGGACATCGGAGCTTTGCGTTCGTAAACGTTAAATTTGCTGTGACTTTTCTATCAATTCATTGCCGCCAACTGGGGTGGCAGCAGGGGTGGCAAGGGTTTGTTTTAGGGTGGCATTTGCCACCCTATGCCACCCCGGTAGATCCGCCCCTAGCTGGTTTACAACTTTGTAGTTTTTGTTCCAGTCAGTGTTTTCATTTTGAACCACTTTCTACTTGTTTATGTTTATATGCTGAGTTATATTGTATTTTTATTATATCATTATAATATTACGTAATATGTATTATACATTACAATACATATTATATAACTATATATTTAGTTATGCTTAGTTCTATCTTTAACAAACTGCTGTTATTCTTGTTTATATATTTTGTTACATTTTTAAACAATTGTTGGACATTTTTTGTGTTTGTCTTTATGTTTAAATTGCTACTGCAACAGAATAATTTCCCATATTGGGATCAATAAAGAAACAGTCTGTCTAAGTCTAAGTCTCTGCCTGCCTGAGTCCAGTGGTGGAAACTCAGCACATTTACTCAAGTATATTAAAGTACAACTTTAGGTACTTTCATTTTACCTCCATTAAAAGCTTCTTTCCTGAAATGGTGCAGACACATGAAAGCATCAATAATAGTAAATTTAGCGATAATGTCCCAGTACGAAAGGGGACATTCTCCATAACAAGGAAGTTTACTCTCGTTTCTGCAAGTTAATTTTGCTGATGATACTTTTACTTTCAGCTGAGTCGTTTTACACTGTCGTATTTATTATTTATTTTATTTTTCACTGTCCAGCCCACCGCTGGTCCGCCGCGGAGGAAGGACGGACCAAGGATGGGTTAAATTAATTTCACATATGCTGCGCGTGCGCAGTTTCCCCCCCTAACTTCGCATATTGTGTGTCAAAATGTGACTAATAAAGAATTTCTTCTTTTAAATCAGAATGATGATTTAGTTTTTTCAGGGATGTTTCAATAAAGATTGTGACTTCCTCCAGTGCGACTCCTCATAATGATAATTGGCAAAAACCAGCTCTAAACATAATAAAGTTTGATCTCTTGACTCTGCAACCTGTGACCAGAGGGTCTCTCTCGACATGTTTCTTGTGTTTTAAAACAAACCAGCTCTGCTTTGGAGCACACCTCATGATTCATGGCCTAAAAGTGTTGTGCCTCCACTCAGAGGAGCTGCTTCTTCATACAGCATTTTATATGACTCAATTTATTTATGAAAATGATTTCTTCATCTTTAAACTGTTTAATGGCTGTTATATGTAACTGTATCTCAACATGCGCTCGAGGCTCATAATTAAATGATGTGGTCAGTTTCTCATTAAATCTCACTGAAATGTTTCATCTTCTGCTCTGTTTTATTGTGTTTGAAATTGTTTGTTAATCTGTTGCAGTGTTTTAAACAACTTGTTTTTTTATTTTTATTTTTATAAAATGTTATGTTCAGCACATTGAGCGGCAGCTCAGGTATGACGTGTCGAATATAATTAAGGTTTTGTGTGAACATTTTCCCCTGCTGGTCAGAGAGGACAACTTTTAAAGTGTATATCGACTGAAATCAAGAGTTTTCCGTTGGGGAGAGAAGGACATGGGGACATTGATAATGGTCACCATACTTACAGATGAACTCTGGCTGTCAGTTGATGCTTTAGAATCAGAATCAGAATCAGAACCCATGACATCATAATCCATTCTAACCAAGAGTATATAGAGCCGCTTCATTTCACCAGAGCAGTTCACAGTTTCACATCGACAGCACGGCGATCAAGACGTTTGGAGAAGCAAACTGAGCGATCCTTGAGCATCAAACCTTTTCAGTAAGTACTTCAACAGCAAACTAACTGTCATACTTTCACATGCAGGAACAGATCCAGTTAAATCTGTAACAATGCTTTATATTTATTAAATTGATCTTTACATTTTCGTGTTAAATCTTAATCTACCAAGTAACTTGTAACTACAGCTGTTACGTAAATGTAGCATAGAAAGGAAAATGTATGCCTCTGAAATGAGGTGGAATAAAAACATAAAGTATAGAAGAAGTGGAGCAGCGACTCAAAACTGTACTGACTGTAAAAACATCACTGTAATATAGTTGCTTTCGTCAACGAAAATTATGACTAAATATCGTCGTCAACGAACCTTTTACGTGACGAAAACGAGACGAGACGCAACGTAAATGCTGGTCATGTGACGATAACTATAACGAAATACATAATGCAATATTGTTGACGAATAAAAACGAGACTTAATGTGGTTTACAAAATAAAAACTCTGCTAAAATGTCTCTTCATTTTCGTTGGCGAGACGAAATGTTCTGACGTTATTTCGTCTCGTTAAGTCGCGTTGTTATTATTATTTTGCAATATTTCTGTTTCCCGCGTCTCGCTTCAGGGGCTGCATCAGGTCGCACTGCGCAGTCGCAGGCGACGTCACGGCATTAGTTCCCACTCGCGCCGTTATTTAGAAGATGCAGCTGCGGGTGGTTAACGTTAACGACAGACAGCTGACAGCCGGCTTTGGTTGGTAAAATAAATATGTTGTAAATTCAAATCAGAGTGTCTTCGTGTCTGGAATGGATGTATTCTTGAGTCTATAAGGTAACAATAATATAATAATAAGACAACCTTGTTTGAATTGTGAAATGGGTTTGACTCAAAGAAAATTTGGGTTTCATCTATACTACTATTGACTGGGTTAAATAGAATTGCATTACTAAAAAGAGACTAAAATACAATTTCCATTGACTAAAACCAGACGAAAATAGTCACAGAAAATTCTGACTAAAATAAGACTAAAATTCTCAGACTTTTAGTCAACTGAAACTTGACTAGACTATATGAACTTGACTAAAACTAATAAAAACTAAAATGACAGCTTGACACAAAGACTAGACTAAGACTAAAATTAAAACAGGCTGCCAAAAACAACACTAATACCATAATGTGAAAATACTTCATTATACAAGGAAATGTTCCAGCTGCCTTCAAATCTTACTGAGCTAAAAAATAGAGAAATGTAAAAGTCATGTTAAAAGTTCTCATCATGCAGACTGAGTCCTTTCAAAGACTCACACTATGACGTAATTATAATTTTGCAGTATTACTATTGATGCATGAACATATAAGCAGCGTTTTAATGTTGGAGCTGGTCTAAATTTAACAACTTTATATGTTGCTTATTCGCTAAATTCACATCAAATCCATATCTGCAAAGTAATTATATCTGCTGCAGAAATGTTTTGAACTAAATGAGTATAAAATGCTCTATAATATATGATGTTACTCCTCATGAAAGTGTCAAGAAAGTGTCTAAAAAGCAGCTTTCTATCAGTGTGTGTGACAGGAGTCCAAACTGCGGGACCATCGTCTCTGCTCCTGAAATGGATTTCAGAGCAGAGGTCGACCGTGCTGTGGAGGAGATGGAGTCCAGTCTCGAAGCGGCCATTTATGATCTGTTGGCCAACCCTCCACCTACTCCACCTCTTCCTCCTGTTCCTGTTGGCCTGGAACTCAACATCTCCCCTGAACCAGTAGAGGGTCCAGGGACGAGGATATGGTGGATTTTTCCCTGCAGGAGCAGCAAAATCCATTCATGGAAGCTCTCAACATCAGGCCTGTATCAAGGGGGCAGGGGACCCTGGTGTCTCTCCTCCTCAGCTCCGTCTCTCCTCCTCATGTCTGTCTCTCCTCCTCAGCTTCATCTCTCTCCTCCTCATGTCTGTCTCTCCTCCTCAGCTCCATCTCTGTCCTCCTCAGCTCTGTCTCTCTCCTCCTCATGTCTGTCTCTCCTCCTCATGTCTGTCTCTCCTCCTCATATCTGTCTCTCCTCAGCTCTGTCTCTCCTACTCATCTCCATCTTTCCTCCTCAGCTCCATCTCTCCTCTTCAGCTCTGTCTCTCCTCCTCAGCTCAATCTGTCTCTCCTCCTCAGTTCTGTCTCTCCTCCTCAGCTCAATCTGTCTCTCCTACTCAGCTCCATCTCTCCTCCTCAGCTCTGTCTCCTCCTCAGCTCAATCTGTCTTTCCTCCTCAGTTCTGTCTCTCCTCCTCAGCTCAATCTCTCCTCCGCATGTCTGTCTCTCTTCCTCAGATCTGTCTCTCCTCCTCAGCTCTGTCTCTCCTCCTCAGATCTGTCTCTCCTCCTCAGATCTGTCTCTGTCTCTCCTCCTCAGCTCCATCTGTCTCCTCCACATGTCTGTCTCTCCTCCTCAGCTCCATCTCTCTCCTCCTCAACTCCATCTCTCCTCCTCAATTCTGTCTCTCCTCCTCAGCTCTGTCTCTCTCATCCTCAGATCCATCTATCTCCTCCTCATCTCTGTCTCTCCTCTTCTTGTCTGTCTCTCCTCCTCAGATCTGTCTCTCCTACTCAGCTCCATCTTTTTCCTCAGTTCTATCTCTTCTCCTCAGATCTGTCTCTCCTCTTCAGCTCCATCTCTCTCCCCCTCATGTCTGTCTGCCCTCCTAATCTCATCTCTCCTCCTCAGATCCATCTCTCCTCCTCATCTCTATCTGTCCTCCTCAGTTCTGTTTCTCCTCCTCAGCTCTGTCTCTCCTCCTCAGATCTGTCTCTCCTACTCAGCTCCATCTATCTCCTCAGCTCCGTCTCTCTCCTCCTCAGCTCTGTCTCTCCTCCTCAGATCTGTCTCTCCTCCTCATCTCCATCTGTGCTACTCAGCTCCATCTCTCCTCCTCAGCTCCATCTCTGTCCTCCTCATGTCTGTCTCTCCTCCTCTGATCTGTCTCTCCTCCTCACTCAGCTCCATATTTCTCCTCAGCTCCGTCTCTCTCTCAGTTCTGTTTCTCCTCCTCAGCTCTGTCCCTCCTACTCAGCTCCATCTATCTCCTCAGCTCCGTCTCTCTCCTCCTCAGTTCTGTCTCTCCTCCTCATCTCTATCTGTCCTACTCAGCTCCATCTCTGTCCTCCTCGGCTCTGTCTCTCTCCTCCTCAGCTCCATCTCTCTCCTCCTCAGATCTGTCTCTCCTACTCAGATCCATCTATCTCCTCCTCAGCTCTGTCTCTTCTCCTCCTCAGTTCTGTCTCTCCTCCTAATCTCATCTCTCCTCCTCATCTCTGTCTCTCCTCCTCAGATCCATCTATCTCCTCCTCATCTCTGTCTCTCCTCTTCTTGTCTGTCTCTCCTCCTCAGATCTCTCTCCTCCTCATCTCCATCTGTCCTACTCAGCTCCATCTCTCCTCCTCCGCTCCATCTCTGTCCTCCTCATGTCTGTCTCTCCTTCTCAGCTCAATCTGTCTCCTCCTCAGCTCTGTCTCTCTTCCTCAGCTCCATCTCTCTCCTCCTCAGCTCTGTCTCTCCTCCTCATCTCTATCTGTCCTACTCAGCTCCATCTCTGTCCTCCTCAGATCTGTCTCTCCTACTCATCTCTATCTGTCCTACTCAGCTCCATCTCTGTCCTCCTCAGCTCTGTCTCTCTCCTCCTCATCTCCATTTCTCCTCCTCAGCTCTGTCTCTCTCCTCCTCAGATCCATCTATCTCCTCCTCAGCTCTATCTCTCCTCCTCAGCTCTGTCTCTCCTCTTCTTGTCTGTCTCTCTTCCTCAGATCTGTCTCTCCTACTCAGCTCCATCTATCTCCTCAGCTCCGTCTCTCTCCTCCTCAATTCTGTCTCTCCTCCGTCTCTCTCCTCCTCAGATCCATCTATCTCCTCCTCATCTCTGTCTCTCCTCTTCTTGTCTGTCTCTCTTCCTCAGCTCCGTCTCTCCTACTCATCTCTCTCTGTCCTACTCAGCTCCATCTCTGTCCTCCTCAGCTCTGTCTCTCTCCTCCTTGGCTCCATCTCTCTCCTCCTCAGCTCTGTCTCTCTCCTCCTCATCTCTATTTCTCCTCCTCAGCTCCATCTCTCCTCCTCAGATCTGTCTCTATGTCTCTCCTCCTCAGCTCTGTCTCTCCTCCTCAGATCTGTCTCTCCTCCTCATCTCCATCTGTCCTACTCAGCTCCATCTCTCCTCCTCAGCTCCATCTCTGTCCTCCTCATGTCTGTCTCTCCTCCTCAGCTCAATCTGTCTCCTCCTCAGCTCTGTCTCTATTCCTCAGCTCCATCTCTCCTCCTCCGCTCTGTCTCTCTCCTCCTCATCTCCATCTCTCTCCTCCTCAGCTCTGTCTCTCCTCCTCCGATCTGTCTAAGTAAGCTTCCGGGGGCGCGGCTCTGCTGACCCCGTGCTCACCAGTGTTTGGTTTTGCTTGATTTTAAATCTGTTTTATAGTCTATTTTGAGCGGTTCTTTTGTCTGATGCGGACCACATCCACTAGAAACGCTTCTGCACTTTGCACTTTTCTACCATTATGAATTTTGTACCATTGTGGATACTTTTTTGCCTCATGGCGTTTGTGCCAGGGAACAATGCCTGGATGGGCCGACAAGACGCCCTTACCTACACGCGCCAGCACCTGCTGTCATTACGCTCAGCCGGTTACTCCTCATCTCTTAACTTACCCACGGACTGTTCTGAGATTCAGCGAACTGAAAGATGTCTGGAGAAAGGAAGGAAAGAGAGGAAAAAGCGGGAATCAAGAGGAGGAGGACTTTGGAAAGGCAGGAGTAGATTTCCTCTGCCTGTCATTACCCTGTCTAACGTACGCTCGGTAAGCAACAAACTGGATGAACTTATGCTTAGAGCTGAACAGGATTGTGAATTCAGACAGAGCAACCTGGTTTGCCTCACGGAAACCTGGCTTAAAGATCATCACCCAACTCCTACCTTAACGGGGTTCTCTACAATAATGGGCCACACAGTACTGTATACGGGAGCAAGTGTGCACACCGGACTATGAAATATTGACTGTGTCTTTTAGACCTTTTTATCTTCCGCGAGAATTCGGCCAGATACCTGTCATACTCACTTATGTGCCAGGGCCGGATGATGATGCTGCAGGTGCGAGAATAGCGGAGAGTTATAATGACGCACTCACTCGCTCTGCAGATCAACCCATCTTGATTCTTGGGGATTTTAATTCCTGTAATTTATCTGAACACTTGCCTATTCTTCAGCAATATGTGGACTGCCCCACTCGTCTCAATCGGACTATTGACTGTTGCTATGGGAATATTCCTGATGCTAACAAAGCGGTATGTAGACCCCCCCCTCGGGAAATCAGATCACAACGTAATTCTTCTCTTGCCTAAATATAAGGCTATGTTGAAGAGGGAGAAACCTGTCACTGGACAAATACAGGTGTGGTCTGACCGACTCAATGGAGTTACTATTACCAGTTATTACCGAACTGGTGTTACCTATTTTCACTTTTTACAAATGAATTTATGGTCAATGACACACCTTTTAAATTGTTTAAGTATGCGGATGACATGGCCTTAGTTGACCTTCTTCAAAAATTAGATCCTGTAGGTGAAGCAGCCTATTTGGGTCATACTCAGGCACTTCAAACATGGTGTCATATCAGTTGTCTGGAAATCAACGTGGCCAAAACAAAAGAACTAATCATTTGTACAAAACAAGATCTGAGGACAGAACCAGTTTCACTTGGTGGTCAACATGTTGAAACTGTGGATAATTTTAAATATCTTGGCACTTTTTTGGACTCCCAACTGAGCTTCTCTGGAAATACAGAGTTTATCTTTAAGAGATGCTCACAGCGTCTCTATCTCCTCAGGAAACTTTGTGGCCTTGGAGTCAGTCAGCAGATTTTGGAGCTTGTTTATAAAACTATGGTGGAAAGTGTTTTAACCTTTCATCTTCCTGCTTGGTATGGTCACCTAAATTGCAGACTTAAGAACAAACTTTCTAGGATTGTGTCTGCAGCAAGTGAGATAAATGGCAAACCTCAGGAGCCTTTGATTCAACTTTTTACAGAAAGGACGAGGAAAAAGGCGGAGAGCATCCTGTCAGATCGCTCTCATCCTCTATTCAGCCAGTTTGAGCCTTTAAACTCTGGGAGGCGCTACAGAGTCCCTCTGGCAACTAAAAATGGATTTAAGAAATCGTTTGTCCCTAGTGCTATTAGTATCCTTAACTCTGCAAAGTGACTGATGGGATGTGGTCCATAGCCATGACATGAACTTCTCTCAATACTTAATGTTTATAATGTATCTAATTTTATCTATGTACATTTTATTGTATTTTCTTTCTTATTTTATTTTATTTTGTTATTATTATTATTATTATTATTACTGTGTCTGGTGAGCCGAAGACAAATTTCCACCCCCCTGGTGGACAATAAAGATTTATTCTATTCTATTCTATCTCCGTCTCTCCTCCTCAGCTCAATCTGTCTCCTCCTCAGCTCTGTCTCTCTTCCTCAGCTCCATCTCTGTCCTCCTCAGCTCTGTCTCTCCTCCTCAGATCCATCTATCTCCTCCTCATCTCCATCTATCTCCTCCTCAGATCTGTCTCTCCTACTCACTTCTATCTCTTCTCCTCAGCTCTGTCTCTCCTCCTCTAATCTGTCTCTCCTCCTCAGCTCCATCTATCTCCTCAGCTCCGTCTCTCTCCTCCTCAGTTCTGTCTCTCCTCCTCTTGTCTGTCTCTCCTCCTCATCTTTATCTGTCCTACTCAGCTCCATCTCTGTCCTCCTCAGATCTGTCTCTCCTCCTCATCTCCATCTGTCCTACTCAGCTCCATCTCTCCTCCTCAGCTCCATCTCTCCTCCTCAGCTCCATCTCTGTCCTCCTCATGTCTGTCTCTCCTCCTCAGCTCAATCTGTCTCCTCCTCAGCTCCGTCTCTCTCCTCCTCAGTTCTGTCTCTCCTCCTCATCTCTATCTGTCCTACTCAGCTCCATCTCTGTCCTCCTCGGCTCTGTCTCTTCTCCTCATCTCTGTCTGTCCTCCTAATCTCATCTCTCCTCCTCATCTCCATCTCTCTCCTCATCTCTGTCTCTCCTCCTCAGTTATGTCTCTTCTCCTCAGCTCCATTTCTCCTCCTCAGCTCCATCTCTCCTCCTCAGATCTGTCTCTCTGTCTCTCCTCCTCAGCTCTGTCTCTCCTCCTCTTGTCTGTCTCTCCTCCTCAGCTCCGTCTCTCCTCCTCAGCTCCGTCTCTCCTCCTCCGATCTGTCTAAGTAAGCTTCCGGGGGCGAGGCTCTGCTGCTGACCCCGTGCTCACCAGTGTTTGGTTTTGCTTGATTTTAAATCTGTTTTATAGTCTATTTTGAGCGGTTCTTTTGTCTGATGCGGACCACATCCACCAGAAACGCTTCTGCACTTTGCACTTTTCTACCATTATGAATTTTGTACCATTGTGGATACTTTTTTGCCTCATGGCGTTTGCGCCAGGGAACAATGCCTGGATGGGCCGACAAGACGCCCTTACCTACACGCGGCAGCACCTGCTGTCATTACGCTCAGCCGGTTACTCCTCATCTCTTAACTTACCCACGGACTGTTCTGAGATTCAGCGAACTGAAAGATGTCTGGAGAAAGGAAGGAAAGAGAGGAAAAAGCGGGAATCAAGAGGAGGAGGACTTTGGAAAGGCAGGAGTGGATTTCCTCTGCCTGTCATTACCCTGTCTAACGTACGCTCGGTAAGCAACAAACTGGATGAACTTATGCTTAGAGCTGAACATGATTGTGAATTCAGACAGAGCAACCTGGTTTGCCTCACGGAAACCTGGCTTAAAGATCATCACCCAACTCCTACCTTAACGGGGTTCTCTACAATAATGGGCCACACAGTACTGTATACGGGAGCAAGTGTGCACACCGGACTATGAAATATTGACTGTGTCTTTTAGACCTTTTTATCTTCCGCGAGAATTCGGCCAGATACCTGTCATACTCACTTATGTGCCAGGGCCGGATGATGATGGTGCTGCAGGTGCGAGAATAGCGGAGAGTTATAATGACGCACTCACTCGCTCTGCAGTTCAACCCATCTTGATTCTTGGGGATTTTAATTCCTGTAATTTATCTGAACACTTGCCTATTCTTCAGCAATATGTGGACTGCCCCACTCGTCTCAATCGGACTATTGACTGTTGCTATGGGAATATTCCTGATGCTTACAAAGCGGTATGTAGACCCCCCCTCGGGAAATCAGATCACAACGTAATTCATCTCTTGCCTAAATATAAGGCTATGTTGAAGAGGGAGAAACCTGTCACTGGACAAATACAGGTGTGGTCTGACCGATGTAAAGAGCAACTTAGGGACTGCTTTGAGGACACCATTTGGGACATTTTCTTTCAGTCCTGCCAGGATGTTGATGAACTCACTCAATGGAGTTACTATTACCAGTTATTACCGAACTGGTGTTACCTATTTTCACTTTTTATAAATGAATTTATGGTCAATGACACACCTTTTAAATTATTTAAGTATGCGGATGACATGGCCTTAGCTGACCTTCTTCAAAAATTAGATCCTGTAGGTGAAGCAGCCTATTTGGGTCATACTCAGGCACTTCAAACATGGTGTCATATCAGTTGTCTGGAAATCAACGTGGCCAAAACAAAAGAACTAATCATTTGTACAAAACAAGATCTGAAGACAGAACCAGTTTCACTTGATGGTCAACATGTTGAAACTGTGGATAACTTTAAATATCTTGGCACTTTTTTGGACTCCCAACTGAGCTTCTCTGGAAATACAGAGTTTATCTTTAAGAGATGCTCACAGCGTCTCTATCTCCTCAGGAAACTTTGTGGCCTTGGAGTCAGTCAGCAGATTTTGGAGCTTGTTTATAAAACTATGGTGGAAAGTGTTTTAACCTTTCATCTTCCTGCTTGGTATGGTCACCTAAATTGCAGACTTAAGAACAAACTTTCTAGGATTGTGTCTGCAGCAAGTGAGATAAATGGCAAACCTCAGGAGCCTTTGATTCAACTTTTTACAGAAAGGACGAGGAAAAAGGCGGAGAGCATCCTGTCAGATCGCTCTCATCCTCTATTCAGCCAGTTTGAGCCTTTAAACTCCGGGAGGCGCTACAGAGTCCCTCTGGCAACTAAAAATGGATTTAAGAAATCGTTTGTCCCTAGTGCTATTAGTATCCTTAACTCTGCAAAGTGACTGATGGGATGTGGTCCATAGCCATGACATGAACTTCTCTCAATACTTAATGTTTAGAATGTATCTAATTTTATCTATGTACATTTTATTGTATTTTCTTTCTTATTTTATTTCATTTTATTTTGCTATTATTATTATAATTATTATTATTATTATTATTACTGTGTCTGGTGAGCCGAAGACGAATTTCCACCCCCCTGGTGGACAATAAAGATTTATTCTATTCTATTCTATTCTATTCTATTCTATTCTATTCTATTCTATTCTATTCTATCTCCATCTCTGCTCCTCAGCTCCATCTCTCGTTCTCATCTCCATTTCACCTCCTCAGCTCTGTATCTCCTCCTCAGATCTGTCTCTCTTCCTCAGCTCCATCTCTCCTCCTCATGTCTGTCTCTCCTCCTCAGCTCAATCTGTCTCCTCCTCAGCTCTGTCTCTCTTCCTCAGCTCCATCTATCTCCTCCTCATCTCCATCTTTCCTCCTCAGCTCCGTCTCTCTTCCTCTAATCTGTCTCTCCTCCTCAGATCTGTCTATCCTACTCAGATCCATCTCTCTCCTCCTCAGCTCTGTCTCTCCTCCTCAGATCCATCTATCTCCTCAGCTCTGTCTCTCTCCTCCTCAGCTCCATCTCTGTCCTCCTCATGTCTGTCTCTCCTCCTCAGCTCCATCTCTCTCCTCCTCATGTCTCTCTCCTCCTCAGCTCTGTCTCTCCTCCTCAGATCTGTCTCTCCTCCTCAGCCCCATCTCTCTCCTCCTCATGTCTGTCTCTCCTCCTCAGATCCATCTCTCTCCTCCTCAGCTCTGTCTCTCCTCCTCATGTCTGTCTCTCCTCCTCAGCTCCATCTATCTCCTCAGCTCGGTCTCTCCTCCTCAGCTCTGTCTCTCTCATCCTCAGTTCTGTCTCTCCTCCTCAGCTCTGTCTCTCTCCTCAGATCTGTCTCTCCTCCTCAGCTCCATCTCTGTCCTCCTCAGCTCTGTCTCTCCTCCTCAGCTTCCTCTCTGTCCTCCTCAGCTCTGTCTCTCTCCTCCTCTTGTCTGTCTCTCCTCCTCAGATCCATCTCTGTCCTCCTCAGCTCTGTCTCTCTCCTCCTCATCTCCATCTGTCCTACTCAGCTCCATCTCTCCTCCTCAGCTCCATCTCTGTCCTCCTCATGTCTCTCTCCTCCTCAGCTCAATCTGTCTCCTCCTCAGCTCTGTCTCTGCTCCTCAGCTCTCTCTCTCCTGCTCAGCTCTATCTCTCCTCCTCAGCTCCATCTCTCTCCTCCTCATGTCTGTCTCTCCTCCTCAAATCCATCTCTCTCCTCCTCAGCTCTGTCTCTCCTACTCAGCTTCATCTCTGTCCTCCTCATCTATGTCTCTCCTCCTCAGCTCCATCTCTGTCCTCCTCAGCTCTGTCTCTCCTCCTCAGCTTCCTCTCTGTCCTCCTCAGCTCTGTCTCTCCTCCTCAGCCCCATCTCTCTCCTCCTCATGTCTGTCTCTCCTCCTCAGCTCTGTCTCTCCTCCTCAGCTCCATCTCTGTCCTCCTCAGCTCTGTCTCTCCTCCTCTTGTCTGTCTCTCCTCCTCAGATCCATCTCTGTCCTCCTCAGCTCTGTCTCTCTCCTCCTCATCAGCTCCATCTCTCCTCCTCAGCTCCATCTCTGTCCTCCTCATGTCTCTCTCCTCCTCAGCTCTGTCTCTCTCCTCCTCAGTTCGGTTTCTCCTCCTCAGCTCTGTCTCTTCTCCTCATCTATGTCTGTTCTCCTACTCTCATCTCTCCTCCTCAGCTCCATCTCTCTCCTCCTCAGCTCTGTCTCTCCTCCTCAGCTCCATCTCTCTCCTCCTCATGTCTGTCTCTCCTCCTCAGATCCATCTCTCTCCTCCTCAGCTCTGTCTCTCCTCCTCAGCTCTGTCTCTCCTACTCAGCTTCATCTCTGTCCTCCTCATCTATGTCTCTCCTCCTCAGCTCCATCTCTGTCCTCCTCAGCTCTGTCTCTCCTCCTCAGCTTCCTCTCTGTCCTCCTCAGCTCTGTCTCTCTCCTCCTCTTGTCTGTCTCTCCTCCTCAGATCCATCTCTCTCCTCCTCAGCTCTGTCTCTCCTCCTCAGCTCTGTCTCTCCTACTCAGCTTCATCTCTGTCCTCCTCATCTATGTCTCTCCTCCTCAGCTCCATCTCTGTCCTCCTCAGCTCTGTCTCTCCTCCTCAGCTTCCTCTCTGTCCTCCTCAGCTCTGTCTCTCTCCTCCTCTTGTCTGTCTCTCCTCCTCAGATCCATCTCTGTCCTCCTCAGCTCTGTCTCTCTCCTCCTCATCTCCATCTGTCCTACTCAGCTCCATCTCTCCTCCTCAGCTCCATCTCTGTCCTCCTCATGTCTCTCTCCTCCTCAGCTCTGTCTCTCTCCTCCTCATCTCCATCTGTCCTACTCAGCTCCATCTCTCCTCCTCAGCTCCATCTGTCTCCTCCTCAGCTCTGTCTCTCCTCCTCAGATCCATCTATCTCCTCCTCAGCTCTGTCTCTCCTCCTCAGCTCTGTCTCTCCTCCTCAGATCCATCTATCTCTTCCTCAGATCTGTCTCTCCTACTCACTTCTATCTCTTCTCCTCAGCTCTGTCTCTCCTCCTCTAATCTGTCTCTCCTCCTCAGCTCCATCTATCTCCTCAGCTCTGTCTCTCTCCTCCTCAGTTCGGTTTCTCCTCCTCAGCTCTGTCTCTTCTCCTCATCTCTGTCTGTCCTCCTATTCTCATCTCTCCTCCTCAGCTCCGTCTCTCTCCTCCTCAGCTCTGTCTCTCCTCCTCAGCCCCATCTCTCTCCTCCTCATGTCTGCCTCTCCTCCTCAGATCCATCTCTCTCCTCCTCAGCTCTGTCTCTCCTCCTCAGCTCTGTCTCTCCTACTCAGCTTCATCTCTGTCCTCCTCATGTCTCTCTCTTCCTCAGCTCCATCTCTGTCCTCCTCAGCTCTGTCTCTCCTCCTCAGCTTCCTCTCTGTCCTCCTCAGCTCTGTCTCTCTCCTCCTCATCTCCATCTGTCCTACTCAGCTCCATCTCTCCTCCTCAGCTCCATCTCTGGCCTTCCCATGTCTCTCTCCTCCTCAGCTCTGTCTCTCTCCTCCTCAGTTCGGTTTCTCCTCCTCAGCTCTGTCTCTTCTCCTCATCTCTGTCTGTCCTCCTACTCTCATCTCTCCTCCTCAGCCCCATCTCTCTCCTCCTCATGTCTGTCTCTCCTCCTCAGATCCATCTCTCTCCTCCTCAGCTCTGTCTCTCCTCCTCAGCTCTGTCTCTCCTACTCAGCTTCATCTCTGTCCTCCTCATCTATGTCTCTCCTCCTCAGCTCCATCTCTGTCCTCCTCAGATCTGTCTCTCCTCCTCAGCTTCCTCTCTGTCCTCCTCAGCTCTGTCTCTCTCCTCCTCTTGTCTGTCTCTCCTCCTCAGATCCATCTCTGTCCTCCTCAGCTCTGTCTCTCTCCTCCTCATCTCCATCTGTCCTACTCAGCTCCATCTCTCCTCCTCAGCTCCATCTCTGTCCTCCTCATGTCTCTCTCCTCCTCAGCTCTGTCTCTCTCCTCCTCATCTCCATCTGTCCTACTCAGCTCCATCTCTCCTCCTCAGCTCCATCTCTGTCCTCCTCATGTCTCTCTCCTCCTCAGCTCAATCTGTCTCCTCCTCAGCTCTGTCTCTCCTCCTCAGCTCCATCTCTGTCCTCCTCATGTCTCTCTCTTCCTCAGCTCCATCTCTCTCCTCCTCAGCTCTGTCTCTCCTGCTCAGCTCTATCTCTCCTCCTCAGCTCCATCTATCCTCCTCCGGAGTCTCTGTGCTTTGTCGTTTCGCAGGTTCCACAGTGGCTGAATCTGGATTGTGCATTACAGCTGCGTCTCCTGCCATGGCCCTGCCTGACATCCACTGCAACTGCTACTACTGTTATTACATCCACTGCCGCTGTTACTGTGACTGCATGTCTCTCTCTCTCTCTCTCTCTCTCTCTCTGTCTCTCTCTCTCTCTCTGACTGCATTTCTGTCTGTCTCACTCTCTCTCTCTTGCTCTCCCTCTTACCCAACCGGTCGAGGCAGATGGCCGCCCACCCAGAGCCCGGTTCTGCCTGAGGTTTCTGCCTGTTAAAAGGAAGTTTTTCCTCGCCACTGTCGCCAAGTGCTTGCTCATGGGGGAATGTTGGTTCTCTGTAAATAAAAGAACTCGGTCTGTACCAGATCTGTATGGAAAGTGTCCTGAGACAACTTCTGTTGTGATTTGGCGCTATACAAATAAAATTGAATTGAATTGAATTGAATTGAATTGAATTGAATTAAATTAAGTGGCCTCCCCTGCTGGAGCCACTCAAATCAATTAATAAATTATTGTATAAATACTTCTTGTAAAAAAAATCTGATTTTATTTAAATATGAAACGGAACAGTTTTGAAAGCCATATATTATTATTTAAACACTGGAAAACAGTATCAAGAAAAGGGACCAGCAGCCACATGTTGAAACAGGCCAACAGGCATCTGAGCAACATGAATACAGGTGGTGGTTGCCACTGATGTAATCTATTATAAATCATATTTAGTGTTACCATTTATATCAGTGAGGGTGAACTAAATAACAACGAGGTGGACCGCGCGCCGTTTTCGCTCCGCATGACGAGCAAACAGGCGGGTGACGTTTGTCCATCATGCACACAACTAACCTGACATGTGGGAGTCATTTAGCAGCACATACCGAGAGTCAACTCCATGATCTCTAAACTGTCGCCCAATTCAGCTCCTGTGCAGACACACAGTCTCTCCCTCTCCTCCATTAGTTCTGTGTGTGTGTTCGCCAAAGCGTGTAATAGAGCCGCCGGTCCAGCAGAGGATACCGTGCCACTGTCACGTTTTGCCTCGCCTGTATGAAGGTGCGGTGTTGCTCCATACCATCAGCTCCACACGGACCAAAGTGAGTCTTAAAGAGTAGTCCAAGCTCCTTCCCGCCAGGTAAGATGAGGACACATGGCGTATACGTTTTTCATGCATTAATGGATTTTGATTAAAATGTGTTTGTCATGTTAATTCCGTTTCATTTGGAGGTAGGCGTTATAGCAAAATAACATGATCAACATATGACAGACAGGTCAGGGGCTGCACCTGTCCTCATATTTTCTAAACTTTTTATGCACATAGCTCTGGTGTTACAGAGGTTGAACATTTTGCAGCACAGGCCACACAAGTGTAGCAGTATATAAAAGGTCTGTTAGCATCTCTGAAGACAACCACACTGGTCCAGTTCATCACTGAGACATGTGACTCAGTGTAGCCTACTTTTTTCATAAAACAAACTTAAAACAGCACACAAATATGCAGCCAAAAATGTTTTTTTATTGTCCATGATTGAGGAATCATCATGATCAAGCATCATCATGCCTTCGGTTTCTGTCAGGCCAGAGGGCCTCGTCCACATCACAGGCGATGTTCTCCCTATCTAGACATCTCTGGAAGAACCGCCTTGAGTGGCGCATGAATCCCTGAATGGACTCGAGGCTGACGTCACCACAGGCTTCTTCCGTGGCCTGGACGAGTGGGACCTGGGTCTGGGGGTTTCGCTCATACACCTTCCACCTCCAAGCAGAGAAGAACTCCTCTATGGGGTTGAGGAATGGAGAGTACGGCGGAGGAATAACACCGTAAAATGTGGGTGGGCCTGGAACCACTGACGTACAAGCAGAGCCCGGTGGAAACTCACATTGTCCCAGATGACAACGTAATTAATTCTTTGTGGATCATCAGTGTGATCTGGTGGAACAAGTTGTTCGTGGAGGTCATCAAGGAAGGCCAGCAGCAAGTCTGTGTTATAGGCACCAAGATGTACATGGCAGTGCAGGACACCATGATGATTTATTGCTGCACACATGGTATGTTCCCACCACGCTGGCCGGGGACCCCAACAATGGCCCGCTGGCCTATGATATTTCTTCCCCTGCGCCTTCTCTTGACCAGATTAAACCCAGCCTCATCTATGAAAATATATTCATATAGTTCATTCGCCGTATCAAGCTCCTGGATTCACTGAAACAAAAACAGAGAGAATGCAAGTTACTGTATGGACAGAGAGGTCAAAAGACACTGTAGAAAAGGAAAAAAAAAATATATTGCTGTACATCACAGGTAGGCTGCATTGCCTGTATGTCAGTGCTTACTGTAATGTATGGGACTTACAAGCACAAAGTCGCGCCGTAGCTCCTTCACATGGTCTGTGCTTCTTTCGAACGGGACCCTGTAGACCTGTTTCACAGCTAATGAATTCCTCTTGAGGACACGGTCCCGTGTAGACAGGCTGACATTCTGGATCGTATTAAAAGCTGCATTATCTGCTAGGATCTTCTGTTTAATTTGTTTAAGGGTAATTGCATTGTTTTCACGAACCATGTTCACAATTAGGGTCTCCTGCTCTGGTGTGAAAACACGTCTTTTTCCCCCACTGTGAGGTTGTCTTTCGGTCCTGCAAAATATAACTACTGTGAGCACACTGTATTATATTGAAATGCAGTATTGTATTACAGTACACAGTATATACAGTACACAATGTATACAGTACACAAATACATAGTACACAAATGCTGATTTATAGTAAAGTATAAACTAGTACCTGTTCTCCATCCTGAATGTTCTTATGATGGCACCAACTGTGAATCGGCTGAGATTGGACTGGACCCTCAAGCCGGCCTCCCTCATGCTCAAACCATGGTTCAGCACATGGTCTATCACAGTGGCCCGAATCTCATTAGATATAATGGTTCTCCTTCTTCTTACTCCTCCTCCTCTCTGTCCTCCTCCTCCTGCTCCTCTCTGTCCTCCTGTTCCTCCTCCTCCTCTCTGTCCTCCTCCTCCTCTCTGTCCTCCTCCTCCTGCTCCTCTCTGTCTTCCTGCTCCTCTCTGTCCTCCTCCTGCTCCTCTCTGTCCTCCTCCTGCTCCTCTCTGACCTCCTCCTGCTCCTCTCTGTCTTCCTCCTCCTCTTCTCTGTCCTCCTCCATGTCCTCCTTCTCTCTCACCTCCTCCATGCCCTCCTTCTCCTCTCTCCTCCCCTCCTTGTCCTCATTCTCCTTCTCCTTGTCCTCCTCCTCCTCTCACTCTTAGACTTCTCCTTCTCTGGTTGCTCTCTTCAAGGTTCTCCATTGTTCACCAAACACAGAGGAGGAGGCTCAAGGCACTTATATGCTGCAGTCCTGATTGCTAATTGCTCAGCAGACCTGAATTTGTTGAGTTTTGAACACTTGTGTGTTGTAGGTTGATACCACTGAGTTGTCACATGAGAAGTGTGTGTAACAACAGAACATTGTGTGTAGTGTTTTGACAACAAGTTAATGTGCAATTGACTGCAGAGTGTATTGTAGGTTGAAGCTTTGAGCTTTTACATGAGAGGTGTGTGCAACAACTGCACATTGTGTGTAGTGTTTAGACAACAAGGTGATGTGCAATTGGTGTCAGAGTGTAAAGAAGGAAAGTCAGAGTCTAGGGGAGTCATAAGGGAGTGTGAAGTAGTGACAATTCGGGTTGAGCGAATGGTACGTGAAGTTAAGGTTGTGCAAATTGTGCCAAAGTTTAGATTTTTGTGTGTTAACAATCGTGAAAAACTGTAAACAGGCCTCATGTGTGGGATGTCCAGTGCATATATTGTGAAGTCAATTAATTATTGAGTGGACTCACACAGTCGACTCACACACACACAGTGAGCACTTCCTCTGAGTCTGATCTGAGATATGAGTCTAAACTCAGACCAGAGCTGAGGATGGAGACAGAGAACGTATCAGAAACAGCAGGACGGAGAGAACTTGGAGTCTGTCCTCCTCAGGTACAAAAGGAGAGGCTGTACTCTCATGCTAACGTTGCAAAGGCCTTGAAGAGACTGTGAACGTGTGTTTTGTGTGTTCAGACAGATGAAGATGAAAGGTGAAGCCTGGGGAGCACGAGTCAAAGAGGGCTCAGCGTGTTCTGTCTCCCCCTGTGGAGTGAAGACATCGTGGAGCTGGAACTCAAAACAGATGAATAGAAAGACAGTTCATCTGTGATGTAGCAGGTGGACATGAGGACAGACAAGAGGATGAGGACAAGGAAGAAGAGAGACAAAGAGACAGAGAAAAGATGCAGGCGGAAAGAAAGAAAGAAAGAAAGAAAGAAAGAAAGAAAGAAAGAAAGAAAGAAAGAAAGAAAGAAAGAAAGAAAGAAAGCAGAAACTAAGAGAAGTAAAGAATGAAAAGAGGGAACAAAGTGACTCTTACAGATGGAAACACGTCTCACAGCGTGTCTATATTACTGCACTGAGACAAAGAGGCAAACAGCCAATCAGAGTTTGACCCTCAGAGATTCTCCCTCCAGTGAAGCAGATCACAGCTACAGACAGGCCTCAGTGACCAACACTGAGCCCGACACGAATCACACAAACTTCACACTGCTCACCATTTACAGCAGACATGAAGCTCATTAGAAGGACAATATGTCCAGTAAATATACTGCAGCTGTTTGTCTCTGATGATGAAGATGAAGAAGAAATAACAGTGAACACCACTTAGTCTGCAGAACGAGTCTGTCAGAGCATTAATGTGATCTGTTAACTGTGAAGTTCACAAATGGTCCAGTGTGTGTGTGTGTGTGTGTGTGTGTGTGTGTGTGTGTGTGTGTGTGTGTGTGTGTGTGTGTGTGTGTGTGTGTGTGTGTGTGTGTGTGTGTGTGTGTGTGTGTGTGTGTGTGTGTGTGTGTGTGTGCAGTAGAAATGACAGTGATGGCTGTGACAGCTGGTGCTGGTTTGATTGACAGCTGCTCCAGGTGTGTGCAGACATGCTTGTTATCCAGTAGCTGTTCAGTATAAACTCCACTGTTCTGACTCTCCAGCACCATCTCCTCCACCTGACTTCCTCCACCTGCTTTCTAAACTCTCCTCCTGTCAGACAGCAGTCTCTGCCTCAACAACATGCAGTGGAGCTTCTCTCTATTGAGGATTCTGAGAGGCCAAAACCAACATGCTGAAAGAGCAAACAAGAGTTTCATCAACAGGTTATCATTGGTCAGTTCATTAATCAGTGATGGAAAGACATTTTTGTGACCCTCCAAGTGTGGATGTCTGTGACCGCTTTGAGTTCAAGCTCAGATGAACAGAAAGTGTCTGAATGCTGCAGAGCAACTGAGGTGTGAAGATGAAGATCAGAGTGTGACAGAAGCAGGAATGATTGATGTGATTTATCTAACCTGGCTCACAGTGATCACGGCTGCTCTGACATTTCTGCTCTGTGCTCATAACTGAGACCCTCCAAGCAATCCCAGATTAATGAGCACATTAGCAGTTCTCATTCTGACACTGGAGCCAATAATACGCTCAGACATTTGGTGTGAGGATAAGACGGCACGACGTTCACAACAGAACCAGCTGTTAAAAAGACAGAAAAACACAGAAGAGACTGAAAACACTGCAAGTGTACAAAAAACACTGCTGACATCACTGAAAGTAAACTTCAGAAAACATCTTCAAATGAACAAACTTGTCAATCAAACTGAGAGTGATGCTGCTGGAGGCAACACTTTTCTTTGAATCTGGATTGTGTTTGGTGTCTTCTGGATATTAATGTGCACATGAATCAGCTGTCAAACCTTCAGACTTGGAACCATCAGGGGGTCCTGACCTCTGGTTGGGAGCCTTTACCTGATCTCTACATCACAGTGGTCCCACCCCCCACCTGTACTGTCCTTCTGCTGCAGCCTGAGCCTCCAAACAGACTGACAGAGAACCACCAAGAGTCGAATCTGACATCTGGAAAGAGCAGAACTCAGAAACAACACTCAGCAGGATGAAGAGTGACTCCACTGGAAAGAGCACAAATTTTCATATGAAATATAATAATATCAGCATAATTTAAAGATATGTTACATATTTTTAGGACAGCATTTGATGGAGTGATGACTCTATCAGTCACAGCACAGAGCAGCAGAGAGAGACACAGAAGAAGTCTGACATTTTACCCAGAAGAAAAAAAAGCTTCACACCAGCAGAGCTTGTCATCCAGACGTGTGTGTGTGTGTGTGTGTGTGTGTGTGTGTGTGTGTGTGTGTGTGTGTGTGTGTGTGTGTGTGTGTGTGTGTGTTTTTTCGTCCTCACAGCCAGAGGCTTCTTCTCAGTCTGTCAGCAGGCCAATTATGAGCTAATTACTGTCAGATTAAAGTGTGAATTTTCAGTGATCTTTTGAAGCTGCTGGGTGAAGAAATTCAAGCTGCTTCACATGAGGAATTAGAAAATGCATCATTGATTTTGGGTGAAGAAAGAGCTGGAATCAGCCAAACACTTGGGAACAAATCCAAATCAATGACTGAAAACTAAAATAAAAAGACACAAAGTCAAAGTGTATCTTCTTTTATCTTTGAATACAGTAATTCTCAGTATAACAAAAGTCATGTTCCTCAGTTAGATTGCAGTTTAATACAGCAGCAGACAGTTTATCTGTTCAATAGCGGAGCCAACCCTGACCAGAAGGAAGCTAAATGCATTCAGGAGTGTTTCCAAGCACAGCCAAATGCTTCTCACTGCAGAGCTCGCATGTGTTGTGTCTCCAGCGATTCGTTAAAAGGTCATTATTCATTTTGAATGTGAGAAAACCTCCACAAAGAACTTCAGTTTCCTTGTTGTTGTTATATTAGTTTCTTCA
Source organism: Chaetodon trifascialis (assembly GCF_039877785.1). NCBI lineage: Eukaryota > Metazoa > Chordata > Actinopteri > Chaetodontiformes > Chaetodontidae > Chaetodon > Chaetodon trifascialis. The sequence goes on from NC_092064.1 coordinate 9,406,274, forward strand.
AGCAGGAAAAAGACCAATTCCAGTGTCTTCTATGGGATTTATGTCTGCTGAGCCCTCTGGGAACAGACAGTGTATTTCTGCCATCAGCAGCATTCAAAAAGGGGGGGGGGGGGGGGGGGGGAGCAGCAGGTGAGCTGACAGCTCATATAAAGACCTGTCGGGTGAGTGTGTGCGCGTGTGTGTGAGAGAGAGACTTCCTGTGTCCGTTCTCTCAGCTCTACTTCAGTTGAACAGTTGTTCTCTTCATTATGTGACACAGTGAATCCCTGACTGTGAAACAACAACATCACTGCACTTTGCACTGATCCTTCATGTTAGCAAATAGCTGCTTTGACTGCCAGTGACTTTGCTCTAATATGACACTGATGATTTTCACAACACAATAAATAAACTGGCTCAGAGAAAAGAAACCATTGTCTCCTTGGAAATGGAGTCAGCATCAGTCAGTGAACACCACTTTAATTATGTTTTCAATTCACAGTTAAGATGAGCGCTGGCCTCAGGGGAAACCTGCCCAGCCCTGCTTCCAAAGACAGAAAGACATCCAGCACATGCTGCAGCAGAGGACCTCAGCTGGAGGACACCCTGCACAAAGTGCACACTGCATCTGATTGGTTGGTAAATGCAGCCATCTGTCACAGAGGGTGACCAATAGAGAAGCCTGTCAGAGGGCAGAGCATGTCCAAATAAAACCAGCAGTTCATTCACAGTCTTAACAGTCCAGTTAGTGATGGCAACACACAAGCTCAGCTAACACATGATCTGATCCAGGATCTGGACAGATTGTGATCTGGCTGAATGAGCTCCCAGACTGTGCTTCATTTGTCTGCTCGGACCTGCTCCAGCTTCTGGCTCAGTGTGACTCTGATTATTATCTAATCCATGATGCATTCACTTCAAATCTGTGCAGATTTCAGCTGTAACAAATGAAACTGAGTGTTTGTTTTAATGTAGCAGAGATCTGTGAAGAACCACGACTGCCTGCGTGTTCATCCATCAAAAGAGAGAGAGAGAGATAGAGAGAGAGAGAGAGAGAGAGAGAGAGAGAGAGAGAGAGATGGAGGGTCAGCGAAGAGGACAGAATGACTAGATGTCCTGAGAGACGAGGAGTCGCAAGACTGCAGAGAGACACAGCATGTTGTCAAGAGTCAACACGTCACTGTCAGAGTGAAGCCTGAGTGATACGTCTGCATTAAATCTATGCTGCTGTGAGGTTAAAGAAGCCAGTGGCTCCAAACATCACACATATAATTGGTCTTATGTTGATTTAACTGAGAGAAGTGAAGTAATCAGATGTTGAAAGCAAACACAGTCCAGGCCCAGCTCAGCTCTCAGGACTTACAGTTTATCACATTATCTCCTCCTTTATGAGGACAAGCTTTGTAAGGGAACATTAATTAGCAATAAGTACATTTTCTGGCAAAAAAAAAAAAAAAGATTCAAAGTAAATTAGCAAATGTAAATGAAGCTGCTTAATCCTCCTTAAGTTGTGTGAAAAATCACTTCCTCTTTGTGTGGAAGCTGTAAAGATGGATCCACCAAAGTGCTGCACAGCCTTTAGAAAGCTGTGTTTTATGGAGAGGAGCTGCTGTGTTTTGTCATGAGGAGAGAAGCTCTGAGGTCACTAAATACTAACTGATTTCAGTTCACTGACAACCTGCACACATGCTCAAGCTGTGTCATATATGAAATATATGTTACTAATATTATAGTAAACATGACGCTGCCTCCCTGAGCTCCATGTCTCTGAGCTCCTCTGCTGCACTTTAAAGTGGTCTCTGGAGGAAATGATGAAATAAGGACTGAATGACAAACAGCTGAGCGCGGCATTTACACAACCACAAATACCACTTTGTGCACTTCAGATGAGATTCTGTGTCATGTAGTTGTTAATGAGACTGTGCAACTGACTTTATGAGCCACATCAACCAGCCTTCAGCCCAGAGTTCACTGACCATCCAATGGAAGCATCATAGGAAGGCTTACACATACACACACGCACACACGCACGCACACACACACACACACAGGTTGTGACAGACATGACTGCAGGACACACTGAATAAGAAAGCAGCTTCTGCTTCAACACAGAAAGAAAGAGAGGAAGGTTTCAGAATGTGCCTCCATTTCTACTTTATTCAATTCCAAACCTCATCCAGTCATTTTAATGAGACAACAAGGAGCACTGAAGTCGTGCTGGAATTGGCTGATTAATGTAAAAATCCTTCATTTTCCTGATGATTTATAGAGCGCTCTGTCTCTGAATCCTCCAGCAAGGCACTCAGCCTAAAAGCTTTGGTAACATGAAGCTGAGGGGGTACATTTTCTTCTCATTGAAACTGAGCTGTGCAGAGCAGCCTCAGGTGAGGACGTCTGTGTGAGGAACACATGAATCAGTGGAGGGAAGCTGGAAAAAAAGCAGCTCAAGGACCAACAACACACAATCACATATTGAAGTTTTAATTCTGCACTATAATGACAAAGTAAAAATCAAGTCAATAAAAAGAGATCTCGACCTTTCAGTTTCTACTTGTTAACGTGTTTGGAGGTCATGAAAGAAACAGAGGAGACAACAGAGATTAGAAAATCCTTCCTGAAGACAACAAGCTTCTCATGTGTTTGTGTTTGTGTTTGTGTGTTTGTAGTTTGACCGTGACAATTGTTTGTTTTCCCTGAGGCCATTTTAAACGGCTCTCAGTCAAAGAAAGGATCCAGTGACGATACAGTGAGCAGAGCTTTGTGTGGCTGGAATCCAACCACTTCTATATTTAGAGTCTCACAGTCACACTGAGCCTGAGAGCCACCAACACTGACAACTTTAGGGAGAAAACTGATCCTGGAGCAGAAGAACAGACTCAGACAACACGTTTGCTTTCTATGTGCGTTCCAAACAAAGAGAGGCTCATGAGTCCAGAGATCTGATGAAACTGTGTATGTTTGTGTGGCAGCTAATCTGTGTGTTTCTCAGCATGAAGGCTGCTGCCAGAGAGAGAAAAACAGGCATCATTTAGCAGCTTGGCAGCCTCCATCTGGGCTGATGAAAGACCAAGATGGAGATGATTTGCTTTTCTTTCTTTTTTTTTCACTTTTACTTATTCGTTTTGCTCATAGGACAAAGTTCCAGTCCTGTCTTCCTCAGTCCACCTCAGCCAGTTTCTCAGTCCTGCTCTCACATCTCTCTGGCAGCTTTGATAACATATAAGCTGACAGCTAGCTGCGTCCTCCAGAGACATGAGGCCAGAAAATGTGGGTTTATCTGCCGGAGGAGGCCCAATAACCCCAAAACACACCAAGCTGCTGGTCCTGGAGGAGACAAGTGAGCTCAGTGCAAATCTGGCTGTCTGCTGGTCTCTGGTGGTCAGACTGAAGGACGGTTCATGCATCATGACCAGGTAACATGGATTTAGCTTGTGCAGGTGCAGAAACTAGAAAACTTCCAGATGACCAAGGACAAGTTTATAAGCACTTATTCTGCTGTCACAGATATTATAAGAATCAGTGAAGCAGCACAAGTGAAGTAAAACATTCAATATATTGTCTTTGTGCTGTTTTCAATGGAGAATATTTCCAAAAGGATAAACTAATCATTACGTGTGTGTGTGTGTGTGTGTGTGTGTGTGTGTGTGTGTGTGTGTGTGTGTGTGTGTGTGTGTGTGTGTGTGTCTACATCTTGAAATATGAGTGTCAGAGGACACATTAGGGTCTCATCTATCTGCTCAGACAAACTGCTTTTGTGTTCTGTTCATGCAGTCAGCTGAAAACATTCACAGCTTCAGAGTAAACAGCCATAAACAGAATGGATCATACGAGCTGCTCCTCACAGACCTGGAGCCTTTTGAAGCAGACACATAATTACATTCATCAAATCCAAATTCACTTTCTGACTGTCTCATTCTTCAGAATGGCTCAGAGCTCTGCAACATCTAAACAAGAAATGTGTCCCACTTTACTCCAACGCAGCAGTCCAGTAGTTTCATGAGCGCTTCATGACGGAGCAATTTATTAGAGTTCAATTTAACAGGATGCAGCTTAAGGAAACACAGAGCTTTGCTGAAATGATTCCTCCCTGAAGCTTTTGTCTCTTTCAGTGTGGAGCAGCTCAGGAGTTCAATCTCAGGAGGTCAGAAACCGAAAGAGAGTCAGAAACAGAGAGCACATTCTTCCCTCTGACACCCATCAGGAAACAAGATGACATTAAAGGTCCCTCCACCTGATCAGCGGTAAAAACGCTTTGTGCCGGCTGTCCCATTGTTTTCCTATGGAGAGAGCGCTGGCGCCCGACTAAGCGGCACCGCTACCCTCGGCATCGCGCACCGCTCGAATCTGCCGCTTACCGCTGCACTCAAAGTTCAAACTTGAACTTTGACCTCGTTTGATGCTGACCTTTCAAAGCGCAACCAATGAGATAACAGCTCCAGGCAGCGTTTACGAACTACCGTTAAGCTAAATACAATGCTAACGTTAGCTTAGCTGTTTGTGTACGTTTGCTATACTACTACTACTACTACTACTACTACTACTACTACTACGCTACTGCAAGGGCCTTCTTTTGCGACAAACTCAGATACATTGTGTGTAATAATTTACAAACAACGCTTAGCTTTCCAGAGTGAGAGGAAGTACTTGCGTTGCCTAGCAACGGTGAATCACTCGCACTTGTTGATGACGTATTCCCGAGCTCCGCCGCCTCCGCTCAGCGCCTCTGCGCCCTGCCTGGCGGTGAGCGAAGAGCAAATTTCTTATCATGTGAAGGCCCCTTTACAGGACTGAAACTCAAACCTGCATCTCGCAGTGTCAGAATGGATGAGATGCAGCTTCCATTTGTTTCCTGTGTGCTTTTCTATTGTCAGTAAACACAGTCGATCAGCCTCTGATGTCCTGCCAAACAAAGCATGTTTTACAGCTTTATGTTGTTCTGTCAGACTGACTGAGGCTGAATCCTCAACAGCTACAAGAATTCAGACTCACTGAAGCAAAACTTTAACATCACTGTATCTGTTTAGAGGAAGCAAGACGAGAACGTGTTAACACTCTGCTTTAGGATGAAAAGACTCAAATATCTGACATCTGATATCTGAGAAGAGGATCATTGCTTTCACTCTTAGTGTAGTTTTACTCACACACACACACACACACACACACACACACACACACACACACACACACACACACACACACACACACACACACACACACACTTATTGTTCAGTCAAACACATCACACACAGCACAGTTAAAAGAGAAAAAACAGGTCTGTTGGATTTCCCATGAGATTTAATGTAATTTATTATAAGTCCTCCTGTGTGATGTGATGTCTGTAAATATCTTTAAATGTGCTGTATTGGCCAGCACAAAGATTCATCCATCATGTAAATCTCCAGAGATGGAGACTGACCCAGGAACAGAGATATCTGTCAGAGCTACACTCTTATAGTACATGAGGTCAGAGGGTGAACATTTTAAAGATGAATACTATTGTCTGAGAGAGAAAGAGAAGTTCATGAATCACTGACAACAGTATCACAAATATGAAGTGAATGGAGGTCAGTGAACACCGTCCTTTTGCTTTGGTAAAATAAAAAGGAAACTCAGCAGTCAGTTCAAGGAGAATCGTGGGATTTTGTTGAGACTGTTGGTCTCAAAGTTCAGCTGTCTGCAACAAGAACAACAGATCAACAACGAACAGAAGCTGCTTCTGAGGTGGTTCTGAATTTAAAGATTGATGTTTGAGCCTCATGAAAATGTATTAATTTTCTAGAAAGAACAAGAGTGGAGATGTTCGAGTGTTTATACAGAACACAATCTTGGCAGGCAGCCCGATGTAAAAACCAAGCAACTGGTACCACGATTCATTAATTCAAACTACAGCCAATATCAGGAAAACTAATGTTGTTCTTATCACAGCTAACACGGCTAAATTACTAAATAAATAAAACATGTCCTTCCGTCCAGCAAAAACAAACAAGTTCTTCCTCTCAACATAAGTGTCATTATTGGAGCACCAAGAAAAGCCTGACAGGACACAAGAGAGCAGCTCCAGCCCTCTGGCTCTGACAGAAGACAGGCTGGGAGGGAGGACAGCTGTCCAGCTTTCTATAGGAGGACATGGGAAGATATGAGAGCACAGGACCAAGGACTGGACACTGAGGGGACACACTTCATCCCTCTGTCTGAGCAAGAGGACAAACACTGACTTCACGTCATGTGAGGAGACGTGACTTCCATCTCGGCTGAGGACTGCAGGGTTCTGCCTCACATATGATGCAGTTTCATAGAGCTGCTCTGCTGTTACACACTTCAGGGAAATCAATCAAGAGCAAACTTTAAATGATGTATCTGAACAACCTGTTCATTATTTTTATTTCCTGCTCACCAGTCAGAGAGACAGCTGATGTTTTCAGTCAATTAGAGACACTGAGAGTAGAAACAGCAACCAGCCACTATCTGTGGTTTCACACTGTGCTGTTAAAACAACTTTCATACTGGGTACACACATATTGACACAGAGTGATGCTGGAGGAAGGCTGAAAGAGCTTGTGAGTAATATTAGACTGGGAGGCCCATGTTCCTCTCATTTCCTCACTACATTACAGCTTCCTCATGGACCATTGAGCCTTTGTAATAACCAACACTGGAGTCTCAGATCATCACTGTGGTCAGCCATAAAGGGCTGAGGCTGACATGAAAGTGGCTCATATTTCTCTCCTGAAGAGACCACAGCAGCCCAGAAGGTTCACTGATGAGCTGTGAAACCTGCAGCCTCTGTGTTCACCATCAGTCACGTCCCCAAAACAAGGACAGGAGCAGTGCACGATGGCAGCAGTGGTGCTTGAATGTGACACTTTTTGTGAAGGTTAAGGTCAGGTGACTAAACAAAAAGGTTTAGATCAGAGAGAAACTATCAAGAAAATCAGGGTTAAAGACTGAAAGCTTTGTATTTAACAGCAGGTTCCACTGACAGTTATGTGCTTTGAATATATTTGCATCATATAATCAATGATTGACATGAACGTTATCTGACGAGCTGCTGTCAATAACAACCAGCTGTGTGGAGTCGAGATGAGCGTTCAGATTCACTGCTGATGGTGGCTGCTCGTCAGCATCTGTCCCATAAACAACATGTTTTCAAATTAAAACAGAGACTCAGTGTCACTTTGAATAAAGTCAGAGAAAAACAAGACTGTGAAACTTTGCAAATGTTTTCATCCCTCAATCTTAATTTACTGCTGTCACAAATGAGAAATGTTCCCATTTCATCCAAACACATGAAATGTCATCTGAAAGCCAGTGTTCACAATTATATCTGACTGTTCATTTGCATATCGGGAGCATATTGGAATATGAGCTGTCACCAAATGGACAAAAATAGATGGAAAATCTGACATTTATTCACCTGAAAAGTGAGACGATCTGCAGGAATGTCAGTCAATGTTTGACATACGAGCAAAAACTCAAGTGAGTAAAAACAGTGTGTGTGTGTGTGTTTTAAGAAGCAAGAATTAAAATCCTCTCATCATGTTTTCTTACTGGATGGCTCAGCTGCCAAATGCCAGTGAGGAAGGACACAAAGACAGAGAGGAAACCATCAAAGTGTCTCCTCTCCTTCCATCTGCTGTCTCAGAGCAGCACAAAGTGTTGTTGGTGTGTTCAGCTGTGCAGCAGACTGGTGCTGCTGATGGACTCACAGATGTCATGGTACCAAAGCAGCTGGAAACTGGATCTCTGTGCAGATGTGTGTCAGTTTGAGTTTGTCCAAACAGTTTGTCTCTGTGAGGATCTCAACCTCCAGGTTGGACCAGCCAGCTTCAAAGACGACAACAGATGAGAATCAGATGCTGGAAAGATCCAGTTTACAGTAACAACACCTTTGTCAGGTCCTTCAAGTTCAGTGTGTGAATACTGCATGATGGGAAAGTCGTGAACACAGAGAAGCTGTCATTCATCAGAGAGCTGAGGCGAACCTTCACACTTCATCTGGAAATCTGATTTAATAGGCTGATAATTCCAGAGCCAAACATCCTCTTGACTATCATCTCCATCTCAGCTTCAATTATTTCTCTATTCTGTCCATCTCTCTGAGAAAATATCCATCCAAGATAGTGGCTTTTTCTTTGATGCTGTTTGGAGAATTTCGTCTTGTCTGAGTTGTGATCTGAATGTCGTGGAATTTTGAAGGCCAAATGTCCAATCCACAACAGTCCAGAAATAGTCAAATCCAGCTGTCTGAGAAAAAGTGCTCAAAAGGATCTGCAGGAGTCAGGGTCCGAGATGCAAACACTTTATTGCCGCGACAACAAAGGGAGAGAAATCCAGAAACACACAGGGTGTACATCTGAAGAAGTCTCTGACCTACAACGGTCAGTGCTCTATCTTTTATACAGTTCTGCTGAAGGTATTCCCCACCCTTGGGGCATCTTTTTCTTTTTTCTAGGCTCTTCTATTTTTTTACACCATTAGGTACTTTTTGGCTGCTATCTCCTCTTTTCTCCTCTCTATTCCTCTAATCATACACCATTAGTTTTTGATTGTCATGGGCTCTGTTTTTTTAAAAATAACATCAAATTACATTTTATTATCATGATTGCATGTAAGCCTAAGGACACTTCACATAGAGAATGCTTTAAAATATAGCAAAGCATATTAAATCATCCCAAACCATTATTCGTTAACGCACAGTAAATCATAGTTGTGATTATAAGACCATTTAGTTCTTTCATGATTATAACAAATGTTAAACATGGATTAAATACAGTAAGGTTATGTAAGGACACGCAGGGTTATATTAGGTCACAATCATCCTGGTCTGAAACTAGTCAGAACCGGCTAAAACACCTGCAAGGCCATGGAAAGCCCCAAAGATTTATGATCCAGGTGTCCTGCCTTCACAATGTTGGCTGCATGGTGTCATTGCAGCACATTATCATCACTGCACAGCAACCTCTCCTCTTATCTTTGCACTGTCATCTTGACCTTTCATGCGCTCTTCCTTCACTCAAGCAAACAGCAATTAATTTCTACTATCATATCAGGCTTCCACAGAGCTACTACTATTGTTTACCATTAGCTACAGTGTTACACTTGATTCTTCACATATCAATTCTTCACATATCTAATAGAAAAATTATACTACATGAACCCCTGTCAGTTTCAATCAACACAGGACAGCTTTTCTACCAAGATGACTGAACCGATGAGGGAGTGAGATGTGTGATTGACAGGCAGAGTAATACCAGTGCTGTCACTCACTGATTTCAAGTTGCTGCATCCTCCGTTCAGGTCATCCAGCACTGATCTGACATCAACTCGTTCTGGTTTACAGATATAACTGAAGTGAGGCTCAGTGTCAGAGGCCAAAACAACATGAGGCCATTACTGTCACAGGATCCTGAACGTCTGACCAGACCAGAGTCAGCAGAGGAAGACCAGACCTCCATCATCAGCAGTGAGGGATAAACAGCCTCTACTGTATGTGGAAGCTTCCATTCTCTCTAATGCACATCAATAACATGGAAACAGGAACACAGAACATGGATGATACTGACTGCATGATGCAGATCCACAGCAGCTTCAATAGAACAGAGAATAATGAGCTCACAGGTCACTCAAAGAAAGCAGAACTACAAAATCATGTGACACCCAGCAGAAACATCTGGAAACAGAGAAAGTCTGTCCACAATCATTCACAATAAATAATTGAATGAAGTCAGTTCCCGGATGACATAATAATACTGTAGAGTTCAGAGCCACAGCATGGAGAAGCACCAGAGTCACTGCTGACATTAACAAGGACTCTGCTCTATTTAAGTGAGCCATGACAGAGAGCCAGCAGGCACAATACCTGCAACTGGGTCACCTGACGACTACTCAATCACACAACACTGGAAATAAAAACAGGTTTCAACACATTCAGAAAAAAGCTTCTTCAAATGTTTGAACAAGGTCTGAAACACATTCAGCATGTTTGTCAGGCTTCAATCTACACGTGGAAACAATGATATTGTGACTCTGACGGGCTCTTCTCTTTTTGCAGGCAGGAAGTTGACAGTGTCAGGTGGGTCGTTAAGAGTTCATTAGTTTCACCTGTTGATGTGGCTGTTGGACCAATGAAGAGCTGAACTCATGAATCTTCTTCCTCTCATTACTGCTCTCTGTACAAATCTGTCAGATGGTGTTTTCTATCCCACGATACACACAGTGGACCACACACACACACACACACACACACACCAAGAGAAAAGTTGCTTTCTATGAGATGTTGCCACTGGCTCTGAACAAACACGTGCATCTCTCTCCAAAGTCCAACCTGCTGCAGAGTTTCAGCCTGAGGGTTTCTGTCGAAAATCAAACCATCCAGTATCTGCTGCAGTCTGAAAACACAAAGCCTCACCTGTCAGCTCCAACACAAGACCAACAGTCTGCTGGTAACAAGGCTAACACAGGTATCTGCTGGCTTCTGCTGGAAGGGGAGCTGAGGAAGCTAACAAGCTAATCCAAACAACAAAGATGAACAACAAGGTCAACACAGACGACGTGAGCTTTCTGCTTGCTCTGACTTTCGTCTCTTTTCTGCCTTTTCCTGCATCTCCCACAAACAAAATGACAGCAGTTACGACCAAGCAGAGCTGCTGTTTCTTCCTGTTAAGATTCACTTTGGGTGTTTGTGTGGAACAACAGAGGAAACTCATCTGTCCAACCATTATCATCTGCAGACACTGAGCAGCCCTCTGGATGCACTTCTCTCCTCTTTAGAAAAACAAAGAATAACAAACCCGCTGAGACATGAATGGTGCTGGAGATGGTGGAGGCTCTTTGTTTAATCTCTCTCTCTGTTTCTTCTCATGGAGGTCATTGGCAGCACTTACCTGGAAGAGAGAGAACAACAGAAAGCACAGGTTCAGTTAACATGGAGATAAAGCATCTTCAAAACAAATACATCAGCTGTCTTATTTATCTTCAGAGTCTGAAACATGTTACTGTTTTATTTGTGCTTCTTCTGAACCACATTAACATCAAGACAACATCAACATTCAGATGAAATCATCATCAGATCCTGAAACCTTTTCAGCCCACATTAAACTCTTCATATCAATCACAGAGCCGACAGAACGACCTCGACAGCTTCAGACGTTCATGGTAGAAACAGTGATTAGTGAGTTTTAGTGAGGTATTAATTAAAAGTCTTTTAAAGGAAATAAACCTGCCTCGACATCATCTAATCCCCTTGTAGTCTGTAGCCTTGTTGGACGTTTTAATCAGACTGACCTTCCTTTCACACTTAAAGGCAGAGACATCATTTCTTTCCAGTCATGTCTCTAAAACGACTGTCAGAGTCAGAAAATAGTTGAATGTCAGTGATGTGAAATCAGGCTGGCCGTTGACTCATTACAGACAATGTTTCAGCCCAGTGCACAGAGAAAATGACAGACACTGTATTCATTTCACAGCTCAGGCTCCAAATATCCTTTTTCCTCTTTGAGGCAAAGGACACAGTCAGACACACAGAGACATCAGACACAGACAGAGCCATTAGACTGATAGAGGCATGTTCATCACAAAGTGTTCGAGCCACACATCACCTTTCTCTGCTGTGTATGCAGGTTATTACAGCTGTACAGCAGTCAGAGCTGAAACACACTGAAGCTCTTTAAAGTGAAACTCAGACCACACCGACCTCTGTGAGCCGAAACTCACTCATGTTCAACAAACGGCTCACCAGCTCATCAGCCGACACATCAAAGAGCACGACTGCTTCTATTTTGAATGCTGATTGTAGTCACACAGCACACATTCATTCACAGATAATGGCTCCAGTTTGGAGCGTCCACAGCAAGAGTTAGTTTAATGGAGAGGTTGATTAAAGACACTCAGCAACACGTCACACACTCTGTCTCTCTGTTGTCTCTTCATGTGACTTCACTGGTGGATGTTTGGTCAGTGAAGCAAACTAAAGGCTGTTTTCTCTGTTTTCTGTATTTAGACAAACTGAACACGAGGGAGACTTTTCCCTCATTATAATACAAAAAACTACTGAACAAAAAGTACAAAAGTACACACACTTTTTATTTACGACAGGCTGAATATGATGCAATGAGGACCAACGGCTGATTTATTAATAAAGTAGAAAATAAGAGAGAAGCATGGAGAGAAATTCTATTCAAGAAGAGTCGATTGTCATGAACTCTCCTGAACACAGAACAGGCGGACACAAATGCACAACACAGATCTGGTCAGAGCAAAAGACAGGTTTATTACCAGGCAGGATTCAGTACACGGGTGATCAGTCAAACAAGCAGAGGTATCCAGAGACAAGAGGCAAAAGGCAAGGTCGAAGACAGGAAACGAGGTCGGACACAAAACAGACTATGACAAGAATTTCTGAAAGCTGGGACGAGGACCGTGAAGTACAACGAGCTGCCAACGACACTGTGAGACACACAGGGTAAAATACAAGAGGTAATGAGGGGAGATGGGAAACAGGTGGGGAGAACAATCAGGGAGCAGGTGTGACGAGACGTGGGAAGGCGTGCAGGAAGTAAAGCTAAAACAGAGACACCCGGTTAGTGATTTCAAAGTAAAACAGGAAAGACAAGACATGAACTATGCAAAATAATCCAAATAATCCAGAAACAAGAGACATGACTTCAATTTACTGAATATGTTTAGAGAATATCTCATCGAGGTGAGAGCCAAAGAAAAGTTGAGCAGTAAAGCAGAAGATTGATGGTAACAAGACCTTTAATGTGGCCTGAGGAAAGACAAGAACCTGAAGCTCCATCACTCTACACCTCTTTAATACAACACACAGCATTTTAATGTGAAAAATAATAACTGGTGATCCTCTAATGCAGCAGAAGGAACGTCTGACAGCAGTTTGAACTGTTGTCATCAAACTCTGTGAATACTGGACAGCACTGAAACTGCTCCAGACTGTCATTCAGCAGTCAGTTGACCAAAGGTCTCATGAATAAATGGAGGTCACTGATGAAGCTGTTTCAAAATCTCAACATGAAAAATCAAAATAAATCAAAGACGAAATAAACTTAATTCCTTATTCATGACTCAAACAGCAAAACTGGATCAACTTTACTTGAAACATTATATTTCATTTTTTGAACATTTTCTCATGACATGGTCCACTGAGTTCAGCTCCTGCCAAGTCCAACCTCCAGCACAGCCCACTCTCACTGAGCTTCATCTGCCATGTCAATCAGCAGTGGAGGCTGATCAGTGGTTCATATTGATTACTGAGAAATGACATTCTGCTGCAGCAGAACAGCCACTTTCACACTGTGAGAAACAAAAACAGCTCCACCTTCAGGGTGTCAGAGGTACTGGAGGAAGAGAAATGACTGCAAGAAGAAAGAAGTGGATCATGAAAGTGTGGAACCATGATCCCAGCTGAGAGATTGGATTTCTTCTTCCTGGACCCTGAGCTGTGTCTCCCTCTGGGAGACACTGAGACCGTCACCCACACAACGAGACAGTAGCCTCAGATCAGGTGGCAGAGACAGCAGACGACACACCTCTCTCACATCTTCCCTCTTTCAGCTGCTCTCACCTCCCTCAGAGCCTCTTTGTCTTCATCATGTCTTCTCCCCCTGAGAGGAGAAACACTCATCTGAGCTCCATCACCTCATCTCATTTTCTCTGCTCTCTCCTCCGATGGCCACTTTTTCAACTTTGTCCTTGTTCTTTCTATTCTCTCTGTCTGTCTGTCTGTCTGTCTGTCTGTCTGTCTGTCTGTCTGTCTGTCTGTCTGTCTGTCTGTCTGTCTCAAACACAGCGTCCATCTGAGCGACTCTGAAAGAAAAGCTTTCAGTCTGTGATGAGCACTAATCCAAATGTCACCAAGTTACAGCAATAAGTCATCCAACAACCTCCAACAGCAGAGCAGCCGTCCTCACACATGAGCCTTCCAGTCTCTCCCAGTCTGTGTCTCCCTCAGCAGCTCATCTGTCTCTGGCTCTGCCATCCAGACACTGAGCAGCTGACTGGATCAAGTGAGAGGGAAACATTTTCCACATGATGAAAATGTGACAGTGAAGGAGAGAGCAGAAAATCCAAACCATCGTTCAAACCACACACAGACTGACCGACATCAGCTTTTCTAGATTCACACTGCTGCTGTCTGTGAAATGTTTTCACTGTAAAGGCAAACTGTCGAGGAGCCGAGTGTCTGAGACGAAGCAGCTGTGAGAGCTAAATTCAACATGAGAACCAAAAAGACTGGTTTAATAACCACTGATTCATCATTTAATATCATCTGAACAGACTGAATTATTCTGTTAATCACATCATGTAGATTTTAATTTGAAGCTGTAACCGCGTGTGTGTGTGTGTGTGTGTGTGTGTGTGTGTGTGTGTGTGTGTGTGTGTGTGTGTGTGTGTGTGTGTGTGTGTCTCATTAAACATCAACAAGCAGCAAAGAGCCAATGATACAATGCCTGTAAAGTTACAGATCACAGCTGATCACAACTGCTGTGATTCAGGTTTTCAAGCACCAAACTTCAGGTCTGAGTTCAGATCTCAGAGGAAAAGCCACTGAGGAGATCATCAATTCCTCCAACAGCTGACTGGTTTCTGTGTTCAACCCCGAGGCAGGAAGCCAGAAGGACATCAGAGCAATCCAGTAAAATGGATGACAGCGATCACAGCGCAGCCAGGGGTTATCTGTAAGACCAGCGCAAAGAGCTCAATGAAACACTTCACCTGTACATCTGTGACAGCAGCTTCTTCTCTCTCTGTCTCCCCGTCTCTCTCTCCCTCGTCCAGCCGGTGTCTGTCCTCTGGGACTGAGTCAGATCCACAGAGCCAGGTTGTCATGTTAAACCTGCTTCGCTGCCTGTGTCTGTCCTGAATCTTTACCTTTGGGACAGATTACGGCTCTTTGCTCCCTCACTGTTTCCATCATGGCCTCTCCTGCTGTGACAGGCTGCTCCTTGTCTTTGGCCGTGGCTACAGGCTGTTAATGCCAGTCGGTTGGTTCAGTGGTAAGAATCCTTCTACCAGCCAGTTCACTAACCTCTGGCAGCCAGCAGTGTGTGTAGCTGTGGAGGTGTGTGACATGGCAGTGGGTGGTGTTTCTCTCTCCAGGCCTCCTGCCTGCTGTGTCTCTCTTCACCTCTTTGTGGGTCACATCCACTCCTGGAGCCTCTCCTGACTCTGACAACATGACGTCATACAAGCTACATGCTGCACACACCCGCCACATAAAACACAGTCAGTCATCAGACACACACCTTTGCTCTTCATGTCAGGGAGGAACACAGTTTAAAGACACAATGTTGATCAAGACAGGTGAGACTGTGCTTCTGAATGTGACTTGACAGATGAGATGTGGCATCAAACTCACAGGTCCCTGCAGAGTGTGAACTCAGCTGAAGTCACTGAGCTTTATGAATCTTCAGTTTGCTGTAAAGCGACAGACAGAAAATCTGAATCCTTCACTGCTTGTTGCTGAAATAATGACGTACTGAAGCCCCGAGGCTGCTGGGAACTGTAACTGCATCATGAACAACACCGTTTTTACTTTCTGTCAGTGTTTGTTTGTACTGAAGTCGTCTTCATCTCCTCCACCTCTTATCTCTCTGTTGGAGTCGACCTCTCTCTCCCACAATCCCTCTCCACCCTCAGTCACTCTGTCAGAGAGCAGCAGCTCTGATCAGCTCATGCTGTATTTGACTGGAGGCTAACGGCTTTCTTGTGGTTTGGGGACGAGGCCAGAGGACACTGGCTGAGGTCAGAGTCACAGATCAAAGATGAATGAGCGCAGACATCCATGTTTCAGCTGAAGGCGTCCTAAAAAGACAATGCCTGAGACTTGTGTAGAAATATACAGAGAGATGAAGAATAAGAAACCAGTGACTGTCTCTGTCTGTCTCTCTCCATGGTGGACTGCTGGAATTGTCCCATCATTGTTTTCTTGTCTATATTTTATTCCTCACTGGTCTTGGCATTTTCAGAAAATCACAAATGGAAGAGTTTTGGTTTTATTACTGGATTCTGTGTTTATATCTTGAGCTGAATGGCGATGCTGTGCTGTTCCAGCATTTGGACATTATTGTGAAAACACAGCCGACAAGCTGCTGGGTTGTACTGTTTCTACAGTTGGGGCTATTGTTTACTCAACAAAAGGCTGTAATTAGAGTTCCTGAAGTGATTATTTTAGCTAATTGGAAAGAGAGAGTTGGAAAAAGCTCAAACTTGACAAAGGATTGAGCCACATGCATTCAGTGGATATCAGCTGACAGTAAACAGGCAGCTGAGTTTGGCCTGAGAGGCAGTTTGGACAAATCTGTTGGTCTCTCTGTCTGTCCCTCTTTCCCCTGATAAAAACACAAAAGAGGAAAAATATTTTTCCATGACATCCAGCAGCTGTTCCATACAGACATAACATGGAGAAAAACACTCCTTTATCCCTGTTATTTATTTTTATAATTTGCTGTAAATGTGAAACATACAGAAGGTCTCAGAAAATTATTCTTTCATTTCAAAAGTCATCATCATGCTTCCCATGAGACACGAGACGACACAGGAAACACAAGCTCTCTTATCTCCCACTCTGTCTGCTCGTCTGTCTCATCAAACAAGTCCAACTTCAGCAGAAGCTTCAGCAGAATATTAATCAACATCAAATTGATCCTCAGCAGTGAAATTATTCTTGATCCATAGTCCAAACACACACAGTGTGTGTGTTCTGTCTGCAGTCAGTCATGTTGTGGTTTTCTCTCGCCACCTCCTGCCTGCTGTGTCTCTCTTCACCTCTCTGAGCATCACATCCACACCTGAAGCCTCTCCTGACACTGTGGCCAAACCCACAACACAGCCAGCATGACCCTGTCCATGTGTGAGTGTGTGCGTGTGTGTGCGCGCGTGTGTGTGTGTGTGTGTGTGTGTGTGTGTGTGTGTGTGTGTGTGCACGCATGTTTAAGTCTCTTTCAGTGGAGAGTAAAACAGCTCAATCCAACATGTCAGTGCATAAACAGTGAGCAGCACTCACAGCCTCTCTGACAGGAGAGAGCAGAGACAGAACAATAGAAACACATGGCAGCTTCTTGTGGAAAGGCTCTGAAAGCTCACTTTGACTGCTCTTATTTATTCTTTCATTGGTTCTTTGTTGTTGTTTCTTTCTTTCTTCAGAGCATTTTAATCAAGCCTCAACATGATGCTGTGAACTTTGTCTGAATACAGTTTTACAGTTGAGGTTTTGGTCAGAAATCCTAAAATCAGAGTTCACAAACTCATCTGAGCCTCTCATCTTTTTATTCAGATCATTTTAAACTGGACTGATCAGTCTGGCCATTTAAACAGCTGCTCACTGATTGAAGACAAGGAGTCGATAATTTCCAAACTGCTGGCTGATTGTTGCACAAGCTTCTGCTGCTTTCTCTCTCTGAGATAAATATATAATCACAGAGTTAAACACAATAAAAGCCATTTAAAGTCGAACATTTTTCCAGTTGGTACCAATCTAACGTTCTCAGAAATCAATAAATCATTACAGCCGAGTAATGCAAACTCTTTTATCTGCAAGGGCCTAAATATCCAATCTCTTCATCTTCAGAGAGAAATAATCCTTCAGAAAAAAGGAAAGATTGTGAGCTCAGTCTCACAGATTGAGCGCTCTCATCCTTTCCAAAAAATGAAGAGGGGTGGTCATTTCAAAAGAAATGGTATGAGAACAACACATGACGAGAGTACTCCCCAAGTCTTGACGCCATGTTTTGTTTCAGCTGCCATCTTTTTTTGAGTGAGGAAAAATACACGAGCCACAAAACATGGAAATCAGAAGGAGTTAATCGGTGGAGAAAGACTCTGGAGAGAATTCAGGAGCACAGTGCCTCAGAATCACACATGTGTGGTTTGGTGAGGTGGAACAACTTTAAAAAGAGATCACTGGAGGCAGCTTTCAAAACGGGTGACCGTGCATCACAAGCTGCTAAAGACAGGGAAAGAGAAAAAACAGAGAAATCTTGTCCCGCTTACTGGCCACCACTCTTTGGTGGCACGGTGGAACAAGTGGTAACACTGTCGCCTCACAGCTAGAAGGTCCCGGATCAAATCCCGCTGTGGGCGCTGGTGGTGTGTCCTCCACCATGCCTTCAGTGCCTGCTGCTCGAGGAAAGGGGCCTTTCTGTGCGGAGTTTGCATGTTCTCCCCGCGCTCACCTGGGGTATCCTCCATAAAAATACCCCCACTAAAAACATGCAAGAAGATCACCACCTGACCACTGATGACGAAGAGAGTTGTGTCACGGGCGATGGGAAGCATGGCGTGAAGCATGTAGTGTGCAACATGATGTGTGATGTGATAATAAAAAGTACGATTCTTCTTCTTCTTCTGGTAAAAGACCTCTCGTCTCACTCCTCTCCAACACACACTGAACAGGTTTCTTTTGTTATCAGGTACGTACATAACATGCAAATCAAGGAGCGCTGTCTTCAGGTGTGTAACGTTCATACCACAAGTGGAGATGCTCTTGAAAAGGTAGTGATAGCTCTACTGGAAGAAAATGATCTGAAGTTGGAAAACATCCGGGGTCGAGGGTATGATGGTGCTGCAAACATGAGTGGATGCTTTAAGGGAGTTCAGTCAAGAATTCTAAAAAGAAATCCAAAGACCTTGTACGTACACTGTCAGGCACATTGCCTTAATCTGGTGTTGGCTGAAAGTGCAAAGTCAAACATCTGTTTTGTCGGCTTTTTCAACTTAGTTGAAAAACTTTATACTTTTGTGGCCAACTCATCCAAACGACACTCTGCATTTATTGAAATGCAGAAGATGATGTACCCTGATCAGCGTCCACTGGAGCTGCAGAAGCTGTCAGACACGCGGTGGGCCTGCAGAGAAACTGCCCTTCGAACTCTGAGGAAGGTCCTCTCAGCTGTCATGCAGTTTCTTGAGGAAATGACACAGCAAGACCCACCAGACTCTTCAGCAGGTGATGCAATGATTCTTCTCAAGAGCATCAACTTTGAATTCTTCCTGTGTCTGGAGATCACCTGTCCAATCCTCCAGGTGACTGCAATGGCCTCTGATGCTTTGCAGCAGAAAGACATAGACCTGGCTGCAGCATACAAAGTCGTTGATGGAGTTTTTCAGAGGCTGGCCCACAGCAGAACAGAGGAGGAGTTTGAGAACATAAACAGGCTACAGAGAAGGCTGCATCAGTGGGCCTGGACCCCCCAACTGAGATTCCTGGTCAACCTAGGAGGAGGAAAATGCCAGCAAGGTTCAAGGTCAACAGCTACTGCTGACCACACTTTCCCACTTTGCAAGACTACTACCGTGTTAGAGTGTATTACGTTTCCGTGGACACAATGACTCAAGAGCTTCAGAGACGCTTTAAAGGAGAAGATAACTCCACATGGGAAATCCTGAATGCCCTCCACTGCCTGACAGTCCCAGAGAACTGGAAAACAGCAACAATTCCAACAGAGGCACTGCAAGCTGTGAAGAAACTCTGCCAGTTCTACAACATTGAAGAAGACAAACTGCAGACAGAACTTAAGGTCTTCCATACTTCATACTCATGCCCCTCACCAATCAGTGTGACATCTATTCTTTCAGTGGTCAAAGAAAACAATGCACATCTGGTTTTCCCTAACTTGACTGAGCTGCTGAAGACATATGGCACCCTTCCGGCGTCTACAGCAGACAACAGGTGTATCTACAAACTCTCTGCTTCCAAACAGCTTCATCACACTGATTCCTGGCGTTCACTTTGAAAAGAAGCTGCCACCCTGTCACAATGACACACTGGCTAATTGCTCTCAATGTACACAGAGAGAACCAGGATACAGCAACTCCACCGGCCTCCTCCTCCCTCTACATCAGTGATGCTGAGCAGCAGCACACCAAGGCCACACTGTCAAAGCTGCTGACACAATGAGAACCAAGACTTACAACATCCTGAAGAAACATTACAATCACCTCATGGACGGCTGCACCAACCTGCATCCAACTCATCCACAGCGTAGCTTTTTGTTCCACGCAGACATCAACATCAGTCACAGCAAATCAGCTGCTTTCATCCACAGATTAAAGCAAACACCTCCTCCCTTTGACACATCATCAGTCTGGAAACAAACAATCCTGACAAGGTTCCACTGAGTGGGACTTTACAAGATGCAAACACTCTGAGTTTATTCATTAAAAATGACGGAGCCAGTAGATGAATCCTTTAATAATGTATAACATGCTTTATTGTAACACATTAAAAGCCTCATTGCTGCATTTTATAGTAAACAGCAGATGAAGCTTCATTAATTGTGATTCACAGCACAGAGATTTATATCATCTGTCTGAGATATTAAATCTACATCCCCTGATGATTTCTGCAGATTAACATCTGAGACGAGTGCAAATAAATGATCACATGACTGAGCATGCAAGTGTGTGTATGCTGCTATAAACTGTAAATGTACGTACACACAAATAATCAATTATCCACTTCCCACTTTCTGTTCTCTTCAAACTCACTGCTGCACTCCTACATTTCACACCAGCAGGTTTATACTGAGATTCACTGTCAATGCTCAGATCACAGAGAGGTGGACAGGAAATAGACCAGGTGAGATCAGAGGGGGGTTGGAGGACATGTTGGTGGGCTAAATCCCAGTGGAGTGAATCATTGTGTGGAGCTCCAGTCAGCTCTGACACAGCTTCCTGCAGGGAGGGATGTTCGGCTTCTCCTTTTGCATCCTGTCTGTCTCTGCTGTGCTTATGTAACAGATGCATATATTTAGGGCTGCACGGTGGCGCAGCAGGTAGTGCGCATGCCTCACAGCAAGAAGGTTGCTGGTTCGATTACCGGATCGGGCCTTTCTGTGTGAAGTTTGCATGTTCTTCCCGTGCATGCGTGGGTTCTCTCCAGGCACTCCGGCTTCCTCCCACAGACCAAAAACATGCTCATTAGGTTAATTGGTGATTGTAAAATTGCCCCTAGGTGTGAATGGTTGTGTGTATGTGCCCTGCGATCGACTGGCGACCGGTCCAGGGTGTACCCCGCCTCTCGCCTGTTGACAGCTGGGATGGGCTCCAGCACCCCCGCAACCCCGAAAGGGATATGGGGTATGGAAAATGGATGGATGTATATATTTCCATCCATCCATTATCTATACCGCCCATCCCTTTCGGGGTTGCGGGGGGCTGGAGCCTATCCCAGCTACAATGGGCGAGAGGCGGGGTACACCCTGAACTGGTCGCCAGCCGATTGCAGGGATGTATATGTTTAATAGATTTATATTTCACCAAAGACCCTAACATAGAGCCAACCACAAAATGCATTTTAAAACAAAGAGACAAAAACAAAGATTCATGTGTCTTTGCATTATTACACACTAACATATTTTAAAAATGATGTTTTGAAAAATATTGTGGGTTGCTGAGGCGTAGAGGTCAGCCAAATGAGCATGTCCCCACTGAACAAAGTTCTTGTTTCACTGAATATAAAACAAATAAAAATAGACAGTAATCTCAAGTTTTTTCCGCTAATATAATCATCGTCTACTTTAATCTAAATCAAAGAAATATAAGAAAAATACATGAATTATTTATAAAATAGCACTATTTAAGCATGTCCCCCAGTTTTGTTCAACCCCGTAACAGCATACCAATACCCCCTTTTTTAAAATAATGGTTCAGTCCAACTTCTTCAGCACCCAGGAAGTGACATCACTCAAGTCTTTTCCCGCTCAAACTGTAAAGAGAGGTAAGTGTTGGCATACTTTCTTACCTATATTTCATTATCTTTATCGTCAGATTGACATCATCAAGCTCAAACTTTCAACACTGTTACACGCATAAAGATTACTATTGTTTTGGAAAAAGCAAACAATTGTCTTGGAAAAATATATTAATTTCTTGTTTTCCTCATGTCATATGTTGCTCCATACCCTAGCTTATGTGGACTTATGGTTACTTTTAGCTAAAATCTTCAACCCTGTAACAAAGAACACTGTTACGGGGTTTAATCATTGTTACGGGGTTGAAGGTTGGACTGTTCTTAAGCCAGCCAGCCCCTTTTCTCTAAATGTTATTTAATATTCATTAATAATGAACATTAAATTAATCTTTTAATTAATCTTTTCTTGTCAGTACAGCACTGAAATTCAGTCAGTACACTTTGGATCATCCCACCAACAGGCCACACTTCACACAGGGGTCATCTATGTTGATGGAAACCAAGAGCCAACCCGCTTTACCTTCATCCAAGCACAAGAGTCCAGCTGCTATATGGGAACATTTGAAACCTGCACTGGACTATGTGCAGACCACACACGCAGAGGTGTCTGTTGTGTACTTTTTTAGTGATGGGCCCTGTACGCAGTACAAGCAGAAAGGAAACTTTTTTCTCTTCAGTACAGAGCTTGACAAGAGAGGACTGAGAGGGACCTGGAATTTTTTCGAGTCCAGTCACGGCAAAGGAGCACCAGATGGTGTTGGTGCTGCCTTGAAAAGATCAGCAGACAACCTCATCAGCCATGGCCGGGACATCAACAATGCTTAAGAGCTCTTCAAGGCCCTCTCCGAGACAGACACTTCGATCAAATTGTATTTTACTGAAGATGAAGCTGTTGAACTGGCACTGCAAAGGATGCCATTCACCATTCCACCAGTCCCAGGAACCACGCGCATCCATCAGGTCATCACTCTTGCTGGAGGGGAGATAACATTGCAAGATGTCAGCTGCATGTGCTCCACCTATGGAAAGCTTGAATGTGAATGCTGGAATACAAAGCATTTCAGCTTTGTCAGGAAAGTCCCAGCCACTGTGTCACCAGCTACTGTGTCACAAGGGCAGAAACAAATCAACTGGGATGACCCAGAGGTAATAGGGGAGTGGTGTGTGCTCACTTATGATAGAGCATTGTATCCAGGAATAATCCTTGCCACAGATCAAACCGACGTTCAAGTGAAATGCATGCAGCATGCCGGAATAACCAAAAACAGGTTCTATTGGCTTCTACAAGAGGATGTATTGTGGTATCCTTTTGATGATGTACTTGAGCTCATCCCGCCTCCTCAGCCCGTGACGGGACGTGATTCACGTCATATGCAAATTCAGAAAGAGATCTGGGCAAGACTGTTTGACTAAAGGATGAAAGAACCATAAACAGCAGGAACAACAGATCAGATAAAACAAGAGACCATCAACATTCATATTCATTCATCAAACTTATTAGTTCAGAGTTTAGTGAACGCTCAATTTCCAGATTTTAGAGCAGACAGCAATGTGCTTTTTTTTTACTGCTGATACTGCAGATGACAGATTCATTCTATTAAAGCCTGTGAAGAACATATGAAATTATTTTAATGTTAACATTTATAGTAAAGAGTGTAACTGTGTTGTCACGTTAACTGTTGCATTGTTAAACAGATTCCAGTGAGATAGATTTTGTCGCATTCAGCCGATGCTGTCGTTCTTCATTTTTTCTTCTCATAGGACAGACCCGTTCTAAATGTGATGTTATTTTTAAACAATGTTAAATATTACGTACCTAATGATATGTTTCTTTCCTCGTTTGTTTTAATTAATTAAAATCAATTTCAATTTGATTAAATGTTGTCATTCATTCAGTCCTGTTTCAGTGTGTTCAGTCTTGTTATGTGATACAATGTCATACATTTTTTGATAATAATAACAAATATTAGATAAGTGTTTATTGAACTGTATGCAATGTTTAGAGGACAAGTAGAAAACATACAAAAGTCTAATCTAATGTTCACTTTTAAGTATATTTTCATGATTTATGAAGACCACTTGCACATGAAGCTGCAATATCTTCCTTGACAGTCAAATTATTATTATTTAAAATAAAAAAAAAAAATACTTACAATAAGTTATTTTACAAAAGGGACAGGTGATTACCAAGACACTGGAAGAATAAGTTTGAATATGTTTTGGAATTATACAGTCAGGAATCAAATTGTCCCATTACAGGGTTGAATTTAAAACAACCTAAAGCCAAAGAAATTCCTAATAATGTTTTAGATTTCATGCCTGAGGTGTGAAAGCTTACTTTCTCAGAGGTTCAAACAGCCCTTCATCAGATGCAATGCTCAGAAACAGTTTTTTGTGGTATATTTTTCAGTAACCAGAGAAACCAATGTGCACCGAATTCAGAGAATCACCCATTTGTGTTTCACACAGACGGAAACAGGACCCTTTGAGGAGACAATAAATCCCCCCACTCCTGGCTGGAAAGAGAGAAGTTGTCCTCGCCTCCTTTGTCATCTCACACAACGCAGCTTTGTGTAGAAACACAGGGAGTGTCAGACCGGCTCCACTTATGTCCAGAAAAGACACATTAGTCCACCTGGAGTAAATACTGGACAACTGAAGAACCAGTTCTCTTGATTTGGAGACGGCTGACTGTGGCAGTGTTTTGACAGAAAAGACGGTAAGTGGACAGAAGTCCGTCTTTGAAACAGTTATAACGCAGCTAATTAAAATTTAACACATATTAAAACTGACACAGACCTAATCAAAGAGCTGATACCCTTCACATCGTATTTTAGGCTTATTATTATCATAGAACTTCTCTATTACTCAGATTAATTGACCCTGTTGAAACTATATCAGTTTTGCATTTGCACCAAAGGAACCTTTAACAAATCAGTTCAGTGTTTTTCTTCATGATGTGCAACACTTTCTCTCTGCAGCAAACAGCATGCAGATATATAATAAAGTGCCACTGTCCTCTTCACTGTCTGACTGTGACTGTGGAAATAAACACCTGAGTCAATGTTACTGTGTTTGGGTCACACACCCGATCCAAACAGAGGGATAGAGAAATGCTTCAACAAGGTTTCCTGTGTGTCAGCAGGTGTGACCTGAACACAGCAGGTGAGAGGACGACTCCTGAGTCAACAGGACTTACAGGAATGATTCAGGGACAACACGAAGACAGCAGAGACAAATTCTGGCAGACTAGTGATGCAAAGTGCAGAGGAGACGACTTTTAACCTCATTAAAGTGTCTCCATGTCTCAGTTGCTTTTTACAGGAGCTCGGGTGGGTCGTCAAACCAAACTGACTGGATCTGAGAGGTGGGGGTGGCTCACAGTAAATAAGTCCTGTTTGCTTCTTTGGAACTCAGAGTCCATCCTGAGGGTCCAGTCACAGCAGAAAACAGCACAGAGGAAGTCCATCACATGTTGAAGCAGCTCATGTTGACTGAGTCATGAGAGGCAGCTGGAAGGGAAAAACCTGGGGTCTCCTCTCCAGCAGACAGAAAAGAAAAAGGCTGAAATGAAAAATTCATTTTTAGCCTCATTAAGCTCATTGTTAGATTTAAAGACCCACAAATGAACTGTGTGGTCCACTCTCACTGCTCTCATTAACCTCGTTTCAAGCAGCAGCGAGCTTTGTTTTCAGAAAAATAAATCCACTGAACACGACCAACCAGCAACAACCAGCAGACAAAGAGAGACACTTGGTGCTGAAGACAGCAGATTTGGTGTCCAATCATTGACTCTCCTCAAATGTTGATTAAAGGGGTCAAACAAAGGTCACCTTCCAGGTGTTTGCTCTGTTTGAACACAGACTGCTCTGACTGCTCAGATCAGGATCAGCTCATCTGTGAACTAACTGTGTGAACGTCTCTTTAACAATCCTGTCTGTCCCTGAGCACGTCCCCTTCAGACAAACACTGGACAAATGGAACAACATGCAGGACGAGGAGCTGCTGACTCATTGTCTTCACTCACTGTTGTTGGACTGTTGTGTTACACTGTGATGTTATTCTGATCATTTCCTGTTCAGACTCCTGCTGTTGTGTCCTCAAGCAAAGCACTCGACCTCATCTCTCCAGCAAACATCCAGCTGAGCAGATTAATAACTGTATTCAAACTCACACAGTGGTGAGCAGCCTCAGGTAAGGGCATCTGTGGAGGAACACTGGAGTCATTGAGGGCAAGCAGAGAAAAAACAACAGTTTACTGTAACCGACCATGAAAATGTCAACAACACAAACTGTCTTTGTTCCACAATTCAAAGTCGACCTGAAAGCTGTTCTGTTAAAGGGACAAAGCAGAAACATGAAATGAACTGTGAAGTCGTCTCAGTCATGTAACAAAGTGAGGAACCTCCTCAGCACTCGTCCTACATTATGTCCTCATCAGCCAGGAGACGAGACAGCAAACAGGTTTATTCTACAGTCTTATTAGCTTGGCATGGATTGATTTTCAAGAGAAAGACGCACAAACACAAAACCGCCAGAGAGCAGCCGAGCCGCTCCGTCATATTGATTAATACACCAAAAACACTTTGAGTCCACATGTTTCGCTCCCACTCTGAGCACCTTGTTCTCGTGTTAATGACTGAACATAAAGCTCTGATGTGAGACGAGCGGCAGAGAGAAGTGCATCATGTTCATACTGTAGCTGTCGTACTCACATGTTCTGTCAGTGGCCTCGTTTCACAGACATGATTCAAAGTGAACTCGTGGCTCTGCAGGAGAAAGCTCCTCAGCACTGTGCAGTCTGCTGTCTCTCACCTCAGTGATCGCCAACCCCCGGGCCGTGGACCGGTGAAGGTCCATGGGTCATTCGGTACCGGGCCGCACAGAAAGAATAAATAACTCACATTATTGCCGTTTTATTTATTGTCTGAGTCTGATGCTTTATTTTGAAAAATGAGGTTTCTCTCCAGTACATCTCGGTCACGTGACACGTTGCCGCTGAAATTTTACAGTCAAGCTAGCAAAATGAGCAAAAAACAGACATCGTTAGAAAGTTTCTTTGCGAAGGGAAAAAGGCCCAGTGAGGAGGCAGAGGATGAGCCTACGACTTCAAAGAGAAAGAAAGCTGCATTTAACAGACAGTACCAGGAGTCCTACTTAAAATATGGATTTATCACGACAGGTGATTCCCACGCACCGAGCCCGCTCTGCATTATATGTGGCGATCGACTCTCTAATGAGGCAATGAAGCCTTCAAAACTGCTTCACCACTTGCAGACCAAGCACCCTGCATTCCCTTGTTGCAGAGAAACAAGCTCAGGGCTCCCATTGATTAAGCGTTAAGGTGAGTTAGATTTTTCATGCACTTTTTACTAATTTTTGTGGTGTATCTGTATCATATTTTGAAGGCATGTTTAAACGTTACCATAGCGATCAGAGAGCATTAGGGGGCAGAGCATCGATGTATAAAGAGAGCAGAAGAGCTGACGGTCGTATCATTTTATTTTGATGTATTTATCCGCCACACCTCAATGGCCGGTCCGTGAAAATATTGTCTGACATTAAACCGGTCCTTGGCGCAAAAAAGGTTGGGGACCACTGCTTTCATTTCTCCTGCAGGTTTCCACTTTTCAGCCTCATCGCAGTCCTGCTGTCCTTTCCACACAAACGTACAGTCTGATCAAACAGCCAG
Organism: Chaetodon trifascialis; assembly: GCF_039877785.1. NCBI lineage: Eukaryota > Metazoa > Chordata > Actinopteri > Chaetodontiformes > Chaetodontidae > Chaetodon > Chaetodon trifascialis. The sequence goes on from NC_092064.1 coordinate 9,433,651, forward strand.
AGGAGAACAATAACAGCGTATTTACTCCTGTTTACTGGAACCAGAGTTCAGATGAGCCTCTGCTCCTGATTTCCAGTGCAAAGCTCCCACTGGGATGAAGCATTTGTGTAACAGCAGGGACGAACAAATAACAACAACATTTTATTCCCTCTGTTTATTCTTTATGTGTGGAAGTGAGGAGGCTTTCCTCGTTTATTTCCTGTTTTTAACCTCTCACCTGACAGTTGGTGAAATGAGCTGATGACTTCATTAAAGCTCTTTTAAACCATCAACATGAAAAACAACAACAACAGCATCTCTTGGTAAACACTGATATAAATATGCTGCACCTGAAGGCCTGTGTTTGTTATGGAGAACAAGTGATTTGAAAATGAGTTTTTCTCTTTAATTCCTCGACTTTGTTTCCTCTCATTAAAGCCTCTCTGCCAAACAACAACAGTGATGATAAATGAGCAAACAAAGCTGTGAGAGAAACACAGCGTGCAGTGAAACAGTTTGCTGCTGTGGTGATAATGATCCTGTGATCCACAGTGATCATCATGAATTCACAGCAACAAATGACAAATGACAAGTTGCTGCCACATTTAAAAGCATGACTTCACTTTCAGGCCTGTTTTTAATGCTCATCAGAAAACGACTGAAGGGAAATTAAAGTCAGTGAACTCCTTCTTTCACGAGGACTTTAACTGGATCACTGACAAATAACTTGAGCCTTTGCTGCCAGTCAGCACTGTGGACAGAGACAGTGCAGCAGCTCACTGCTGTGAGACACAGCTGCATTATTCACTGCAGTGGATTATGTTCCCTTTTATTCTGTCCTCCTCTGATTGACTTCTTTTTAATAAGCAGCCTTTAGAAACTGATTTAACAGCAGCTCTTTCTTCTCTCTGTTCAGAGCAGTTTGGCAACACACTGCAGGCACAGCAGCCTTTTCATGTCCATTCATCGCGCTGACCACTGCGACGAGACAAAGTGGACGAACGGTTCTCACTTCTAACAACCAGAGCAGAGAGTGAGCTCGCACAGATCAGTGACAGGAAACTCCACATTTAAACATTGTTCTGGAAAGATGCTCAGAGACTGAGGAGAAAAACATTTTACCTTTTTAAACCAAAGTGCATCACATCACCTTTCTGGACTCCAGTCGATAACCAGATTTCTCTGTAGTCTGCTGTGACGTTAATGAGAACAGACCTATCAGTTCATCTGGAAGTGATTTTCAATGACTGGAGGACAGTGTCAGTGTGTAGTTTACTGTGTGTGTTGCACTACGAGATCAGTAAGTGTGTAAATCAGTGCAGTAAATCTCTGTACTGTTGTGTTACAGTGTGTGAGCACAAACACGACATAAAGTGACAGTTTCTGATTTATTAATGCTTCATACTGATCTTGTTTCTGTGGGACCAATTATTTCACTGACTTGGATAAATGAACACGAACATGTCCACACCCTGGAGTCTCACACACATCCCACATTAAAACTGCATCATCAGACTTTTGAGAAAGAGAGACGACCACACGTCACACACGAGAAGAGAAGAGGAGAGACGTGCAGTCGTCTCGTGGTGTTATTTCATGGAGGAGAGAAACAGAATCCATCCTGCTGTTCCTCTGAACATCAAAATGCACTTTGCTTTCTTTCTGCTCCGTTTAGCTCGAGGCAGCACATGTTCACGTCTGTGTGAACATTACAGGGACAGAAGCAAGGAACTGATCCGCCTCCACACCCACCGTCTGCAACAGACAACAGTGAGCATCAGTCTGTGTTCATGGTGACCTTTGACCTCCCTGTATAAAGCTTTCTGACTGACTAAAGACTACAAACTCCTGACCATTGAAAACTTCAGGAGTCGCCCCTCCAGTTTCACAGGGTGGGTGTAACTTTCAGGCTTCAGAGGGTGTTGATAAAAAACAAGCGCACCTTCAGCAGCACCTTTAGGTATAAAGAGAAACTCCCAGCATGCAACAGCGCAAACGACCTGAAGCTAATCTGACCTCACTGAGAAGAACAAGTGTCAACAGATAAAGGCAGAAATCTATAAACCTGAAGAACTGTCGTCATATTATTTTCCTGCAGCATTCAGAGTTTCTGCATGGTTCATTATCCAGCTGATGAAGTGGAACAGCAGACTTCTCTGTTTCTGATTCCACATGAAACTTCATTTAGTTTCAGTTCACATCAGCTGAGGCTTCCAGAGGCCAGTCAGCTCTGTGTTGTTCTGTCAAGTTTAATGCTGCATAAAGGTCATCTGTTAACCTTTCACACACACATGCACACACACTCTCACAGTCGACAAATTAAACCTAATCTTTGAAGAGTGAAGAGAAACCAGGAACCAATCAGTGACTCTTCTGAAGTGCCAGTTATCAGGATACTAAATCAACATGAACCATTCGAATGATCACCTGCTAAAGCTCAATGCATGTTTAAAGACACTCTGTGCTCTTTAACATTATCACTGATTTAAAATACATTTTAATATCATGAGACGCTTTTCAAAGACCTCATGAGAAAGAGACAAACAGCAGCAGCACAGGAAGTAGAGAGAGTGAATGAGACGATAAAAAGGAGACAGACTTCCACTGAACTCCCTCATTCTCAGACTGCATGTTCAAACTCTGAGCTGCACAACGTTTGGTGACATCTTGACAGCTTCAAACAGTCAAAAGGTTTCTGCTGCGGAGCTTCAGTGTGTGTGTGTGTGTGTGTGTGTGTGTGTGTGTGTGTGTGTGTGTGTGTGTCAACATGAATGCAATCCTTTGATAAGGCTGCTCTTAATGCCACAGACTACAACATCCCTGGGCGACCCGACATGAAAGGCTGCTGCTTCTCTGAGGCAGAAAACACACACAGGTCGGATGCCTGAATCTCTAAATGACTTCTAACACTGGATTCAATTCAAACTGCCAACTTCTCCTGAGAAGATCTGACACTTGACGCGTTACTTTTGTTGGTTATTAAATGTGTCCTTCAATGATCTCCACAGGGTCACTGACACAAGTCCTGCATGCTTCAGCTGTTCTGTGGAGGATTCTCCTGCTGAGACTCTGCAGACCTGTTAGCTCATTCATTGCTATTCTGCTGAACCATGTCCACCATATACCTGACACACACCTGCATCCTCTCCGTCTGACTCAAACACCTGAAGAATCCCAAGTCTCAGCTGTAGTCAGCATATATAGCACTGTCCAGCTGTGTGAGCACAGTGATGCTCTTTTCTTCTGTTCTGCTGTAAAACATGTTAGAGTTTGTGCACAGCAGGTGAAGAATGACGTCTTTCCAAAGAGGAAGCAGCTCATCAGCACACAGTCACTGTCTGTCTGTCTGTCTGTCTGTCTGTCTGTCTGTCTGTCTGTCTGTCTGTCTGTCTGTCTGTCTGTCTGTCTGTCTGTCTGTCTGTCTGTCTGTCTGTCTGTCTGTCTGTCTGTCTCCATCAACACTTCATGGTCACATGACTCTGATGGTGTCACCAGCCATCATTAACTCTGACTTGACTTTGTCTCCTTGATGCTTGACTGGACACACAAAGCTCTCCATGCTGCAGTGTAACCTGCATCATCACTTCACCACCACATTATTACATGTCAAACCAGTTCACAGTGGAAAGAAAACACGAGTCGTGGTTTCAGTTTGAAGAAGGAAATCTAAATATATAAAGTCTCATCAGGAGGAGTTGAATAAATGACATTTTGAACATGTTCAGTAAAATATAACAAACAGATGTGATGGATCCTGTTAAAACTCTGCTAATCTGCTGCAGCAGACAGCAGGACAGAGACAAAGACACGACCGAAGGAGACGTGAAGTTTTGTCCTGGTTTAAAGGACAGAAGAGGGAGGACAGCTGTCCAGCTTTGGATCAGTTACAGGAGAACATGGAAAGACAGGACCAAGGACTGGACACTGAGGGGACACACATCATCTCTCTGGTTCACCAAGAGGACAAACACTGACTTCACAGAGTCACAGAGTTCACATCATGTGAGGACGTGGTCTTCATGCAGACTGAGGACTACATTTGGACAGAACTGCTTTGCACTGAATGACCTGACATGACAGACAGACGTCACACAACGAGTACTTCCTGTTTTTTTAAGAGGAGAATCTGTTTAAGTCAAATCTGTAAAATGTAAAAATATTCTGTCTCTACACTCTGTTTTCGCCCGCTGGTCTCTGATGTCCCCCACAATCCGTCCATAATGCTGTCAGACACTTAGAATAAGACTTAGAGTGAGCCTGTCAGTGGGAAAAACAAACAGTTTCAGTGGGCGTACACTGACAGTGAACAAACATCTGGAGGGATTACACTGCAGCCAGTTTCACAGCTGCCGGCTGCAGCGCTCTCACTCCACACTGGAACAGTTTCACACTTTATTGTCTCCATCGTCACTTGGACACAAACTGGCAGGAATTGGAAACTCTGCACACGTTACTTTGATTGATTGAAAATGAAATGTGGGTCAAGCTGAAATGAATAATTCCAACAAAGTGTAAGACATTAGTTTATTTATTTTGCAATGTGTAGTGTGCGAGTGTGTGTGTGTATGTGTGTGAAGGAGAGAGTCATGATGCAGAGCTGCAAAAAATGTCCTTTGCCAAGATGACAAACAGCTCCAGAGATCATGTCTGCACAGCTCATCACATCACATCACTCTAATGCCTCGTACATACACTCATAGAGGGAAATAAAAATGGGAGAAATATGAAAAACTTTGCTGTTGGACAAGAAACCCAAAGCTCATCTGGAAACTGGTGCGTCTTATTCTTGGTGTGTGTGTGACTGTGAAGGTCCAGCCTGTTGACAGGATTATTTAAAGTCAGATATTTGAGTCACTGAAGCAGAACAATATCAACACAGTGTTGCTACAGTTTATGTTGTGTTTCCCTGATTTCACAAGACACGTCAGTCAATTTCAACTTCTCACTGTCTGGAAAAGGCACTGACTGGATCATCTGTGTGCCACCATGCACAACAGAGGAGAGAAACCAAGCTGCCTCTGAAGACAACCTCCACTGAAAACATGGCTTCCTTCATTAAGAACAAAGATTCAGGATCTTTTTGTCCCTTTCACATTTTCTCTGCTTTCATTATCATGGAAATAATTCCTACACTTGTTGATACAGATTACATTTGATCTCCATCCTCGTCATTTATCCTCCATTACTGGCTGATGTAGCTCCTTGAATCCATCGTGTAATCTCCCAGATCTCCCAGCAGGAAGTCTTTGTGCACACTGCAGCCTGAACAACAGCAAGCATGAACAAAACTCACCCTAACCCTTTCATATGAACCATTGTTCATGACAGCTATAATACACACACATAATAACACACACATAATAACTCTCTCTCTCCTGCTGCTCCTCCTGCAGAGCAACAGGCAGACTGTGGCTGCCCCGACTGACAGCTTTCAATGGAAATGTTACATCTATGACATGACTGCTGCTTGGGAGCGACAGTTTAACATTTACTGCAGCACAGCTGGAGTCTTCAGAGCTTTCTTTAAACTTCTCAGCTTCCTTCATGCAGAACTGCTCTTTTTATTATTCAAACCAGATTTCATCTCTGGGAGAATTTTAATCAGTGGGTGTAATGGATGAGAGTGTTTAAATGTTATCCAGTCACATTACTCATTGAATAGATTCAGTATCTGTGCTTCTCCCATGACAACACAATCTACCAAACTGCCTTCTGTCTCTGTTTCTGCCTCTTCCTTATGGAGTCCTGGGTCAAAGCTTTCCATGAAACTGTGAAACAAACATATTGTCTGTATTTTGCTAATGTTTGATAATGAACTTCCACTGCCTACAGCAATGCCTTCAACATTAAAAGTCTCCTGACACGTTCATGTATTAGTCCTGACCGAGCGTCTGGATATGATCAGTGTGGACTGAGAATGTGTTTCCCATTTCAGACTTTCAGCTTCATGGCAACAGTTCATGTCTGTGTGCGTCTTCATCACCATGAAGAGGAGCACATGCTGCACACAGCTTCCTCTCTGACATCTCCAACATGCCTGACCATGCAACTCAGCCATTATGTCATTAATAAGACTTAGTCAGACTGAAGAAGATATCAAAAATCTCATTAGAGCAGGGATGGTTGCAGTCTTTTGCTCTGCAGTCTTGAGCACTGACAGATATGAGAACAACAACTAAACACCTTGTTTACTGTGATCACTGCGATCACGACTCCGTGTGGCAATAACCTCATCGTGCTGAAAAGATCCTGTAGTAAATATATTTGACAAGACGACAAAGAGCTGCAGAGTTTCATCACCTTGAATGTCTACACAGCTCATCACGTCACTGCATTGCCTTGTAAACACATTCATAGAGGGAAATAAATGTACAGATATTGGCCAAGAGGCTCATATTAAATCAATGAATACACTTTAAAGCTGGAGCTGAGAAAACCACAGCCGACCACAGATGAACTAACTGAGAGAAGAAATCATTCAGCAACTCATCCATTAAATCACAGATGAAAGTGGGACGGATCGATCTCTACATCCACATCACGTCTTCAACAACAGGAAAAACAAAGAGTCACATGATGTTCCACACGATTCCACCTGTAAACAAATGCAATCTTCACTCTAGTATAAATGTGTCGTATTTACTTTCTGACACCAACAAACTGAATTTCATGCCACCTTTGCTGGATAATGAGCTGTTCTCTGTATTCACTTAGTTTTACACGAGGCGACAGAAAACGACTCTCTGACGACTGCTGAGCAGAATAATGATGTCTATCTAAAAAAAAACAAGAGATCGATGACTACAAAGTATTTCTGGCTGTGATAAACACCAATGTTTGCACTAATCCTTTGGTTAAATAGCGAGGCGTGAACCTCTGCCCAATCTGACCACCAGTTTGAATGTTTCAAGACATTTTACTAACAACAGTGATCCTCAGGAACTTGTTCAGTGTCTACAGACGATGTCCTGCAGTTAAAGAGGAAACAGAAAACTTTTCAACCCCTCCAGCATTTCAGCAAGTGGCAACATTGTCTCAAAGACAACCAGTGAGCTCTGTTTTCCTCAGAGCTCAGCAGCCACCAAAAACACAGGACACACCACATTTGATTCCAAATCCAAGAAACATGAACATATGTACAGACAGACAAATGAACAAGCTGAAAACATGCTGCCTCTGGCCACAGCTGCTGCCGGGATGCTGACTCAACCTGTTCAGCTTGGTCTCTCCAACCTCTCCACCAGCTTGAAAAGTGCATCTCTCTGCACCGACTAACTCTCCACCATTCTGTTCTCCAAACCACATTCTGGAAGAACAAAATCACATAATTTAAATGTCCTCATAAATATTTGGTGGAGAGGTGTGAGGGAGGTCAGAGGAGCTCTACTCCTACGTTCCTGCTTGTGAAAATCACACAAAACAACACATTTCCTGAAAATGAAGGTAACAGTGAAGCCTCTTGGGACAATCCACAGCATCCATGGCAGTTTGGCAAAGGCACGAGCTGGAAGAGGCGGACGAGGCACAGCTGGAGCTCCGTATCAAGCCTCACGACCACTGAGGCTTTTAAGGTTTGGGTCTCCTCCACATGGACGCTGAACCACAGGGTCTGCAGCTTCACTCGTCTCCAGCTGGACCAGAGAGACTGGAACATTGTCGGGTTTTGATGTAAAGAATTGATTCAGCTTTTACAAACTTCCTTCATTGACATTCACACACATGATCAAATAAATCTTCCCACAGCTCCAGAACAAAGTCGCTGTGTGATGATGGAGGCAGAACAGCAGGCAGAAGCAAAACAATGTTCACACTCAACGTTTCATGCTGAGTCAAACAGTCGCTGCTCAGCGTGAAGCTTTGACATGTCTGTCTGTCAGATCTCCTCACAACTGATAAACACAATAAAAACACACTGGAAGAGTGGAGACATGTTCCTGCCCACAGACGTTTGTTCTCTGGCCTGAGCTGATTCACCTTTAATGTGCTGCTTTGCATGAATCTCAGTCTTGGTGACTTATGGACGCCCCCCTCTCCTTTTATTTTTGCATTGAATTGACAGAATCTTTCTGCTAAAGTCTCCTTCTTCTGATCTGACTTACAAACATGAACACACTTCTCGTCCTGCACATTATTTTGTTTAATGAGCGACCGAGCGAACATTCACTGAGAAGTGCTGAAACTGCTAACGTTAGTGTGCAGGATAGATAATAGCTGATTATCTTCACATACAGTAAACCGCTTCCACAAAGCTTTCGAAGCAGCAAACTTCAGAGCTCAGTCAGCGGCAATGCCACTGAGAACATCTGTATTTCTCTAACAGCTGTCTGGTCCGCATGTCGTCCTTCCAGGCAGGATGCCAGAGGGCCATCAGAGCATGTAGCAGAGGGACGACACTGATCACAGCACAGGAAAAGGTTCTCTGTAAGAGCTCTGCAAAGTCCTGAATAAAACATCCTGTGTCACCGTGTGGTCCACTCTCTCGTCCTCGTCTCGCCAGTGTCCCTCCTCTGGGGCTGAGTCAGATCCACAGAGCCAGGTTGTCTCTTTAAACCTCCATCTCTGCTGGTGCCAGTCTTGAATCTTTCCTTTGGGACAGATAATGTCTCTTTGCTCCCTCACTCTTAACATCCTGGCCTCTCCTGCTGTGACTGGCTGCTCCTTGTCCTTTGCCAGAGCTGCAGGTTGTTAATGCCAGCTGGTCGCTTCAACAGTGGAAATCTTTATGCCAGCCAGCTGAGTGACATCTGCCCATGTGTCAGTGTGTGTGTGTGTCAGCTGATTGTATGTGTGTCTCTCCAGGCCTCCTGCCTGCTGTGTCTCTCTTCACCTCTTAGTGGGTCACATCCACTCCTCTGACGCTGTCAGCACGACACATAACACTAAAACAACAAAAACAACAGACCCTGATGCTGAACAACCTGTGGAGAGTCAAGCTTCAGTCAGTGTGTCCACAGACCTGTCTCACGTTTGAGACACATAAGACACATGCTAAAGTGATCTATAACTGACCCAGGAACAGTGTTTGGTGTTAGCTTTGAGTTTCTCTTTCACATGAAGACGTCTCATCTCCTCCCACCTTCCATTCCTCTGTAGTAAACGTCAATCCTCCACCCACAATCCTTCTCTCCACCCGTTAGAAAGCCAGCAGCTCTGATCACATGATGCTGTGCTCGAAGGCTACAGTTAATCAAATGGCTGGAAGCTGATGGCACTCGTGGGCTTTATGGGTGGGCCGCAGTGCGCTGCCTTAGATCAGCATCAAACAGGAAAGATAAGTGAGCACGGCCACCCCTCTGACATTATCTCTGCTGGGATGCTCTGATGTTACTGATGTTACAATGCTGCCAGAACACTGAAAGAGACTGAAAGTGACTTCTCGGCCAGTTCTTCTAAACCACAGATTAATCACAGCTGTTCACTTCAGTTGTTAGTTGGAGGACAGAAGTGAAACATCATCGACAGTGCAGGTGAGGTGATGGGCTATTTTTAGATCTTACTATAACTGGAGCTGAACCAGTTCAGTGTGACAGCCACATCAAGGCTCTCATTAGTTTGCTGATTACCTGTCACTGAAATCAATAGGACGTTTATAAAATACTGATTAATGCAGGAAGCCAGGGATAATCATACATGTAGATGAGCAAAGTGTGGCAGTCTGCAGCTCTTCAGCTGTTGAGGGATGTCAGAAATTACCGCTGAGCCCTCTAAAGGTGTTAAACACACCTCATGTGCATGTTTGATCATCTCAGTGATTTACTCACAGCCACACACTCAGCCCTGCAACATTTAAGAAGACGAAGCAAAGGTGCTGCCTGCCAAATAATCCTGCAGGTTTCTCACTGTGGAGTCTTTTGTCCACTGTGGTGAGCATTCACATGTCAGTCTTTATAAGTGGTCAATTTAGGAGAATAAGAGACACAAATAATCAACTTAGCACAGACAAAATGAAGCTCTCAGCGACAAACATCTCTGAAAGCCAAATTTAAGGAACTAAAGTTCTGCAGTCTATAAGGAGGCCATGGCTGGAAGTCACCAGTTTATACTGAACTGGTACATTGTTGTTTTGGTTATTTGGTGATACTATGTGGAGGGAGGCAGAGGCAGGAAATGAGTCTCTGTCAAAATAAGACATCTTAGAACTGAGTGAAACCTGAAGTGAAAACATTCTGCAGCAAAAGAGACAAAAAGATGAGAACAGTGTGGTTCAGCACCATGGACAGCTCCTCACATGAGACAGAGGCCATTTCTCAATACCAAGTACGCCAAGTTCGGACTTTCGAACTTAGCAGTTCAGACTTAGCAAGTTCAACTCGGGATACGTGGTTGCCCCAAGTCCACACAAGTCACCATCCGATGCATCCTCGATAAAGTGGGAGGGGCAAGAACACATCCGGGTATTTGAGCGTACTTGTCGAGATGCGGACTTGGGGAGTGATGACGTTTCTCAAGTACACAAGAACACAAGTACAGAGAAGAACGCATATTGAGAAACGGCCAGAGACAAACAGCGAGTCCACAGAGCTGAGAAGCAGGAAGCAGAGAGAGTTTGGCTTTGATGACAAAGAACGGATCAAATAATTGTTTCAGATGATCATTTATGGATGCTGATACAGTGAGGACTGAACACACACACACACACACACACACACACACACACACACACACACACACACACACACACACACACACACACACACACACACACACACACACACACACACACACACACAGCAAATGTAATTTCCATTCATCTGAAATTCAAGTTATGTGTGATGTGTCTCTTTGGTGAATTACCATATAAATAACTGCTTATCAGACTTTGTTTAAAGAGCCTGAGGACAGAACAGGAAGCTTCTGTCAAATAATGTTTCCTTTAATCAGACATCTGGTGTCTAAGACCCCAGGAAGCAGCCAGAAAACAAAAGAAAAAACAGTAAAAAATCAGTGTAATAATATACATTTCAATAAGTGACAGTGATGCAGTCCATGATGAAACAACAGACACGCAGTGTAACGACACTCACTGTCAACAGACGCAGCCCACCGAGCCACACAGCCACTAAAGAGATCTGACAGTGTTACATGTTCTCTGTTTGTCTGTGTGAGCGTCCCCCTGCAGTCCAAAGACATGTGGGTCAGTGCAGCCAGGGGTTCATTCAAGGTTGTGTGTCAGTGCACCTCAGTCTTATGAATGGAGAGAATCATCAGGAGAGCATCAAAGGCAGCGCGCGTCTGCAGTAACGTGCTGCTGGCAAAAAGGTGGAATATGGTCCTTACTCTTTCACAAGTAGACTGAAAGCATCTTGAATGTTGCAGAGAAAGAATCATTCGATATCTGATCCACTGCTGAGGGCCTGGCACACAGGAGAGGAGAGACTGGACAAAACCATGATTCAGAAATCTGGCTGCTGTAATGGAGATGTGAGTGTGTATGTGTGTATTTAAAGATGTCCTCCTTACACGACGCCTTCAACCCCAAATAATATCACCACAAGGTCGATGTGGAGCAACCAGCACACACACACACACACACACACACACACACACACACACACACACACACACACACACACACACACACACACACACACACACACACACACACACACACACACACACACACACACACACACAGGATATCTCACTTCCACTCCACTAAACTGTGGGTCCTCTAATGTGTGATGTGTTTCTTGGTGAATTACCATATAAATAACTGCCACTGCTTATCAAGGTTCATTTTAAAAAGCCTGTGTTCAGGGTGGGAGAAAGAAAGGCTGAGAGAGTACACGAGGCTGTTGTTAGAGGGAGACAAATGTATTTCTCTCCATCACATTAGCCCGTCTCTCTGTCTTTATCTGTCTCTGTGCCTCTGTCCGTCTCTCACAAAGGTTTCTCTGGACTTTAAATGCAACAAATCAGTCCAGCAGTGTGTCAGCTCAGTAAATCATTAACTGGAAACAAACCCAGAGACTGAACAACCTGAATGAACCTGTGAAAGAGAGAGAGAGGACGAGAAAGGAAGGATGGGACAGAGCAGAAGAGTTTGCAGTGTAAACACACAAACTATGGAATTATTTTCTGACTATATCTCACTGAATCCTCACAAACACCCTGAAGAGCAAACACAGCGTCCTTCTGCTGGGAACAGCGTGTTGGAAAATGGGCTCCAGACTGATCCATAGTCACAACACAGCAATTGAACCTGATCAGACAATCCTAGACATGTAAGTTATGAGTCCTGAAGTCACCACTCTGTCTTCATGTTGATTCATGTGAAGACGTGAACTCCACATTCTTACTGCAACAGAAACAACACTACATTTCCCACCAACACCAACGTGTACAAGTACTTTACAAACGATGTAACAAGAGGCAGAGCAGCATCATCCCACATGAGCAGACTCACTGCTTCAGGTCTCACAGATTTTATAATATTTATTCAAATAATGGAGCATATTAGAGACAGCTGAGTGCAGGAGCCAAAATACAGGTGAGACAAGATGTTATGAGGACACTCTTCTCCTGAGACACAGCTGCTTTTAACAGGACGATAGCAAAGCAGCAGCTGTTTGGATTGAAGAACAAAACTTCACATGTTTAGTAAATGTCAGAAGAGCTCCATGCAAATATAAAGAAATGTCTGTCTGTTATTATGAAGAACGTGTTTCCTCAGAAATTACAAAACACATAAGCAGCTTGGAGCTCCAGCCAGCTGACACAGCTTCCTCCAGCACTGACTCAAGGTGATTCATGTGAGAAGAGATTTCATGTTCCCCTTAATCTGCTTTGCACACTGAGGATATTTTCCAAGTGTCTTTCATTTTGATCTCTGAAATGTGCTGCGTAAAAAGAAGAGCAGCATGTCAAAAGAGCAGATGATGTGATGCAGCTGAAGCCCGTGAAGCCTCTTTTCTCTCAGTGATCCTTTCATGTGACTGTACTCTACAGCACACAAACATATCAGAGAAACAAGTGTCACATTTTTCAGATCATGAGTTGATCAGGACGGCCACGTTCAACAGAGTCAGCATGTTGGATGTGGAGGTTTGCTTTGACCAGACAGCTTTGGTCGATTTGATAGATCCTGTTTGTATTTTAATATCCGTCACATCAGTCTTTGAATCTTGGTCCATTGGCAAATGAATCAACGTTTCCGTTCCAGACCTTCCAACATTTACTGGCAGTCATCAGATCAGATTAGTCCAACAATGGTTCCCTAAAAGCCACATGCTCACTGAGCCACGGAGGCTCACTGGACTGAGCCGAGACAACATTGATTTATAGTCACAAGTTTAGCATCACATTAGTGTGAGCAGAAAGACGAGCTATTAGCAAACAGACAGAGGCAGTAAAGCTGCTGTTTTAATTAAGATTAGATGAGGAAACATTTAATGATCACTGTGGAGAGCACGACATGACTTCAAAACACAGACTGACATCCCAGAAACCTTCACAGTAACAGAACAACTGCAGAAAAAGATGTTGAAGCAATTTAAAGCCACAGGCAGCTTCCGACACATTCAAGTGTGCAGCAGACAAACATGCAAAAGTCCATTTGAAGAGCAAAAGTGAAAAGAAACAAATGGAAATGAGCTGAAGATGTGTGGGGATGTTTTCTATGTTCCCTCTGCACCCTGTCCACAAAGCGAGGACACATCTCAGTCTGACATGGAACGAAGAAACTGTGACATCTCTGCAATTAATATTCTATTAAAGTCAATGATTTACTGTGAGAGTTATGGTATAAAACCTGCTGGAGAGAGAGAGAGAGAGAGAGAGAGAGAGAGAGAGAGAGAGGAGAGAGAGAGAGGGAGAGAGAGAGAGAGAGAGAGAGAGAGAGAGAGAGAGAGAGAGAGAGAGAGAGAGAGAGAGAAGAGAGAGAGAGAGAGAGAGAGAGAGAGGGAGAGAGAAAGAGAGAGAGAGAGAGAGAGAGAGAGAGAGAGAGAGAGAGAGAGAGAGAGAGAGAGAGAGAGAACTTACTGAATGTGTTCAATGATGTCAAACTGTTTAAATATCTATCTTAAACACTATATATGGAGACATTTGACAAGATCAAATGTCTCTGCGTGGACAGAACAGGGTCCAAGTCTCAGACGGGCTCTGACCACTAACAGTCAGCAGACAGTCCAGACAGACTTCAGAGGGAGAGAGGATGAATTATTCCAGTGAGCACAGATTCTATTTACTGAAGCCTTTGATAGAAATGACAGCGGTTCACTGGTGTGAGTGTGCTTCATCACAGAGGAGCTGATGGAAGATGAAAGAGGAACAAAGACGGATTCTGCTGGTGAGCCACATTATTGGACAGATGTCTGTGTGGTCCTGTGGCAACGACTCTGCAGGCAGCAAAGAGACATGAGGACAGGACAGAAGAGAGAGAGCCATTAGAGAGCGTTACAGAACACAAGAGTCTCCATCAGTCTCTCCACAACTATTGGCAAGAAATGGTTAAACACTCAATGTGGGACTGACCTCATCAACACATCAACTCATCTGAATTCTTCCTCCAAGAATCCAAACGCACGAGCAAAACTAACAAATCTAAAAGAGCTCTTCAATATTGAGCCACAGACAGTAAATTCCTCTGTTTGTCACTTCCAGAGCGCTTGAAAAAACAAACAAACAAAAAAAAACTCTTTTTCAGCCAAATTCTAAAAACTCTCACAGTCTGACACACATCTGACGTCGGCTCTGATTCTGCTCCTCTCTCTCCGGCTTTGCTGCACATCTCTGGAGAGCCTGGTGCTCAAACATCTGCCTGCTTTCCCTGAAATGTCATCCAAGCTGTGACCGTGAAGCAGCTGCCTGCAGAGCAGTTGAGGGGAAACTCTCCATCTTTCCAGCTCTTGTTCTCAGCTCAGTCTGATCTATGGGTCAAACTGAATTTCATCGTCAAACAGGAGAAAAGTCTCTGGGGGAAATGTCTTTCAGAAAATGTAAAGTTCTTCAAACTTAACATTTCAGAGACTGAGAATAGATGAAGCTTTGGTGTCAAACAGGACTTAAATCCTCAGGTGTCACTGAAGAGAAGCCAGAGTCAGAGAGAATCTCAGCATCACGTCTTTTCTTTCTGCACAGCTCTGATCCCTCAGGAATCAAGCTTATCTCAGCTCTTGACATCCTTAATTCCTTCTTTGTACTTCCCTTTCTCTGCTGCACAATCCTTCCTTATCCTCACCTCTCGTCTGTAGTTCATGTATTCACCATCATTCTCTGTCATACTTCTCTCTCTCTCAGTCCAGGCCCACAGCTGGATCATCAGATAAGCTCATGCCACACAAACACTTCATCCACATTATTTCAGTATGAAAAATCATATCAACACAAAGAAGGAAACATGAGCAAAGAGCATTTTCTCATCTCTGTATCATTAAAGACTTTTCCAAGAGTCCAGAAACTAAAACAGCTGTTCAAAGAGAGCCAGAGCACACAGGGTCTAATACAACCTTAAAATCCACACACTGAATATTTTCATTTTATTCTCATCAGACAAGCCCTGAGCAGCCAAACAAATTCATTCAGAGACATTTTGATGCTTTGATTTCATGTCTTTTTATTCTGTGTGATATTGTGTGCAAAGTGTCAGATACTTGATGCTGCTGCAGTCCCAAAAGCCATTAAGCCTCCAGGATGAGTGTGGATATTCAGAGGTCTTAATAAACGTGTTCAGTGAACACATTTAAAGCTCTTCTCTGATGTCATTACACAACAGATCTCTACTTGTGGGCTCCTGTCTTCCCACACACTGAGTCCCTTTGTGATCAATTCAAAGTCATGAAGCAGCATTGGATGAAGGTTTCACATCACAGAGGAAACCATCTTTATTACCCAGAAACAAATTCAGAACGTAACAGGAGACACCTGTGTCATGAGAAGGTGGCTGCAACGTCAAAGATAGACAGAAAGTGGAGTCCTGAAAAATCTGCACTTCAGGAGGTGTTTAAAAAATCTGTTTTCGTGACCTAAAATTCTGTTTGCATGTGAACGAGAGGCTCAAACGTAGAGGAAGAGGTTTGTTTGGCTAAATATTCGTATAAGTGTGGTCAAGGCCTCAGTCTAAGAGAAGAAAATAAGCCTCCATCAGTGACATCTTCATCCTGTCAAAGGCTCTCAGAGGTCGAGGTTGAACCTCTGACAGCTAAAAGATGTCCGACTCACTGAAGCACAACCTCCACAGCGCTTCACCTGTTTAAAGCTGCAGCCAGAGAAGACAAGGACACTTTGATCCTCCACACTGGACGGAATGACTACAACCTGTCATCAAATGTCACTTAGCTCCTCACCTCAGAGGACCTTAGTGGTTAAAGTACATGCTGGATCTCATCTCTGACACACACTGATGCTGCTTTACTTTCTCTGGATGTGCTCGGTGTGTGTGTGTGTGTGTGTGTGTGTGTGTGTGTGTGTGTGTGTGTGCGTGTGTGTGTGTGTGTGTGTGTGTGTGTGTAAACACAGCCTGTCAGGGTTCAGTCTATGAAATATGCAACAAGCAGAGAAGTAACACAGAGTCAAAGGTCTTTATGTGACTGGGTTATTCTCAGAAAACTGGTGGGGATCCTCTTTCTCACAGAGCTCACAGTAGCTGCAGAGTTACTCAGTGTTACAAACATGGAGTCACACAGTGTGCCTGTGTGTGTGTGTGTGTGTGTGTGTGTGTGTGTGTGTGTGTGTGTGTGTGTGTGTGTGTGTGTGTGTGTGCATGAGCTGCTGAGCTGAGGAGGGAAGCAGAAGCAGCTGATGAATCTCAGTGTGATCAGACTAAATCTCCAGCTCTCATCCTCTCATCATCTTGATGGATCTCTCAGTAATGAGACACATCAGCAGACAGCACAGTTCACTGACTGTGTTCATCAGATGAAAGTCGTCACCTGTTGTTTACCCACCAAGATGACTGTGTGTGATCTGATGAGAGTCTCTGGGTTTGTATTTTTAGAGAGCTGCCAGGATCAGAATGGGAGACAAAGTCACATGAGAAATCTGTTCATTTGCAGACGGCGGGCAGTAATTTCTACCATGTGAAAGAATTCACAGTTTCACCAGGTTGAAAAGCCAACTTCTCCCAAGTCTCTGCTCTGAGAAGAAATAATGTTTCAGCAGCAGTTTAAAATTCAAGACAGGAAATAAACTCCACATGAACTGAATGAAAAGAAGAAGAGCATAAAGAGAAGCACTCAGTGATAGTGAAGGGACACTCTGCTGAGACAGATCATTTCTCACTGTCTGCTCTGTGGCAACAATAGAGGTGTCACAGTTTATCTCACCATGATGCATTCAGTCATTGTCTTTGGTCTCTCGTTCACTTTCAGGACACTGATGTCAAACACAGTGTATGTTTGGCACAAGACAGTGAAACACACAGAGTCACTTCTAGAACGTAGAGCAACAGAAAGGTGCTGCAGAGCTTCACTTCCTGCTGATGTCTCATCACAAATGGAAAAGAAACGATTCTCTTTGCTTCTTATTTCTCTTCTCTTTCTCCTCTCTGCTGTCTCTGCACTCTGTCTCTGTGTCTGTCCTTTTCCCCTCACACTGTCTCCACACTCCGCCCCTCTCTCCCTCTCTCTCCCCCTCCCCATCCAGCACTTCACACCATCCAGGCTGCCTGCCAGCATCAGAGCAGTGTTAAAGTGAATCCAATATGCTTGGTCAGGGTGTGTGCTGGTCTAGGTAGTGTGTTCCTGTGGGAGACAAAAGAAGCTGATTGATTCACCTCTCAGCTCTCTGAGATTGGCCAAATCAGCTTTATTAGTACAGTCATGGTTGGAGTGGAAAGAGATCTGTGAGGCCAGAGCAGGTAAATGAAAAGAGATTCAGTGTGACTCAATAAGACTGCCAGCTCCAGAGTTGCAGCGTGGAGCATCTGAATGTTTGCTAACGTGTTGCTGTGCTGCTCAAACAATCCTCACACTACAGCACTCACACAAAAGGCAGCAGATAAATCCATTGATTCCTGGCTGCCACAGGCTCTGTGTCCTCATGTGACTGATTAACTCTGAAGGTAAAGAGCTGTCCTCCACAAATAATGTCAAGCTGCTGTTTGCTGATATTTATTATTCAGACTTGTTTCAGAGCTGAAATCAAAGCATTAGTGTTGGTTCATTTTTAACATCTTGGTGATATTTAGCATCCCCCGGTTACTTTGAAATAGCTCACATCATCAAATATTCTTTAATGACTGCCAAATGATTTGTAACCCATAAATAATTAAAGTGGGCCTGTCGTTAAGCGCTGTTTAGCACTGTGTGTGAGAGAGTTTGGGGGGTTGTCGGGCTCCAGAACAGCTTTCTCTGCTTCTTGTTGATGATCTCTGGGGCTCCGCTGCATCACAGATGGCATCATGGTCACAGTCAGCAGCAACATGGAAACTGTAAACAGCACCTCTGTCATTGTCAGAGCATCCATGCAGGAAAGAAGCTCAACTATTCTAATTCAAAACATGTAAAGCTTCACAGACAGTTCTGCTTCCTGTTTGTCTATTTCCATTTCTGTTGAGCATCAGCACAGAAAAAGTAAACAGGACTGCTGTGTGAGCTCACTGTGTGCAGTCTGTGGTGTGTGTGGAAATATTTCTCTGCCTCCATTGTATACGTGAAACACTGATCATGTTTCAAGATCAGATATATTCATCTCTCTCTCTCTTTGACTCTCTAACACTCTCCTCTTCCTCCTCCTCCTCCTCTCTGTCCTGTGTTGCTCTGACAGATGTCTGACCATGAAAGCTTAAAGTGTAGATCTGAAGCTGCGCAGCAGAAACCTTTTAACTTTATTAAACTGTCACACCACCATTCTTCATGCAGCTCACAGACATCGAGGGTTTGAAGACGGCGTCCAGAGGACTGAATGTCTCCGTCTCTTGGTTCAGCTTGTCTCCCTTTCTGTGTCACATGATCTAAAAGTTATTGCTGCTATTCAACATGATGACATTAAATAATCATTTTCAATATAATTATTGGCATTTAATACAATTTTAAGAGAAATGATTCAAATTATGATTGTGTTTGGATCGTCTGCTCGTGTTTAACTTGACAGTGAAGCTGTGATTGCATTTCCTGATGCTGCAGTGTGTCTGAGGGAAAATAACACAGTGAATTACTGGAAGAAAAGAGGAAGAGCAAGAGTTTCTCCTCCAACTCAGAGTGGGGGGAGAGGGTGTGTGTACACAGTATGTTTGTGTGTTTTCCTGCAACATGGATGCAAACCTTTGATAAGGCTGTTTGGAATGGCACAGAGGACAACATCCCTGGGCTACCCAACATGAAAGGCTCCTGGTTCTCTGAGGCAGAAAACACACACAGGTACCTGAGTCTCAAAATAACTTCTGACACTGGATTGAATTCAAACTGCCAACTTCTGCTGAGATCATCTGACTTTTGACACATCTGTTTGTGAGTTATTGAGTGTATCTGTCAATGAGCTGTACAGGCTCACTGCTGTGTCCTGCATGCTGTGAATGTGGATCAGTCAGGTTGGAGTCACTGAAGCCTCCACAGAAAAGAAATGTGGTGCAGAAGCTGACCTGCAGATTTGTAACCTTCCTGTTAGTGAGCAAACTGACAAACTGATGATCCCTCATTCTGTTCCTCAGCTGTTTCTTCACCATCTTTCCCAACACTGAGTCACAGTTCAACCTTTTCTAATGTTCCCCTCCACCTACACACCAGGTCAGTCTTGGCTTTCTCTCTCCTGCATCCAGCTGCTGGATTCAGCTGAATTTCCTGAACTGAGTGAACAGAAAGTTGAGACCTCAGCTGGTCTCCTGACGATTCTCCTGTTGAGTCTCTGCAGACTTGTTAGCTCGTTCACGTCCACATTTCCTGGCAGATCAGCCCTCCCTCCACCTTGTTGGCCATGTCAAACTGTGTTTCTAATGTGTAACTTCTGTGCTTTATCTGAAAACTGTCAAACACTAACATCACCTCAACTCTCAAACCATGCAGGAACATTTTTTAATTCCATCATGGGAAACAGTCCTGGACTCCATCTGTCCACAGCATCCTCTTAAAAGAACAACAGAACATGTTCTTTGTGCATGCGGGAGAAGACCATCAAGTTATGGACAATGTCCAGTCTCTGCGGTGTGTGATCACACTTCTTTCTCACTGATTTAGAATGACGTTAAAGTCCAAGTAAAAATTCAGGAGGCCTGAAACCACAGAAACATGAAGCAACAGCATCCACACTCAACATGTGCAACCATACGATTGGTAGACTCTGGGATTAAACCATAAATAAGTGGATGCAGCCACTGTGACCTCACCCACTGGTTTGTGGACGACTGTTTTGAAGCCTGAAGCAAATGCAAACGCTGTAACATCAGATGGCTCCATATATAGAGTTCAATATTTCTTTAGGCAATGATCATTTCCAGTAAACCCATGAAGCAATGCTTGTTTTATACTCGAGAAGTGCAAACACACAATGCTCAATATATATTCTGAAGACAGAGAAGGAAATGTGAAACACACATCAGTCTTTTTCTATGTGAGAACTCTCCCACCACAGACTGCTCTGCATTCATGCAGCAGCTTGTTCTGCATGAGCAGAAATAAAGAGGCCCTTGACCAAAATTTAAAGAGTCGCAGCAGGGCCAAATCTGACCTCCTCTAATGAATAATAACAACCTGTGCTGCTGCCTGCATCTCCTTTGACATTAGAGCACCTACAGCAGGAAACACAGGACCCCTCACACAGACCTTTTTAGCATTCTGAACATGAGGTCTGCTGTGCAGTTATTACGATGATCTTTGGGTTGAGGCTGTCAGCAGCTCTGCCACCAAAAGCAGCTGAACCTGATGAATGCAACTGATCACACAAACACAAACTAACCATATGGCTGTCACTGCGTGGGGTGAAATCACACAAACAAGCAGCAACTGGTCAAACTCAACACAGTCCAATGAAGGAGGAAGCTGAGGACTGGAACGATTCAGCAGCAGAAAACAACCCTTTTTAATTCATTGTCCTCCCTTCAAAACAGCACCGAGAACAGACAGTCCTGAGAGGAGCACAGTTAAAGTACAGTCTACAGCACATTAACCATGTCAAGCAGTGACTGTGTCAACTGAATTGAACTGAATTAGTTAAATGAGAATTATAATTTAATTCTTATTACACAGCATTGCACATGATGTTTTATTTCTGGGAAAAAATGCATATTCCTCCGTGCTGAACTGTGACGCCTCATACATTCTGGCAGCAGGAAGAAAAGCTCGTGTGGGTGGTTCAGATATTGAAGATGGTTCTTCTAACAAAAAGAAGCTGAATACTTCACACAGAAAACAAACATGTGATCGGGCAGAGTGGGCTTCGCTTGTATTTCCAAACTCTCACAGGTGGCTCAGTATGAAAAACCTTTGAAAGTTTTAAATGCAGCAGCGAGAAGCAGATAAAGACCCACGAGACAGTGATTAAGAGGAAACGACTGCACGACTCTGAACGCCACAGTGAGTCAGAATGAAAAGGCCGATCTTTGAAAACGGCCTCAGCAGACAAACAGTGAGTGAAATAAATGATTGTCTCTTCAGCTTTCTCCTCTCTCTTCTTTGCTTTCTCACCACATGTGGAGGTCTGCGTGGTGCAATGGCTGTAATGGAGTTCCACATGACTTTTGTTCATGTGTGTGTGAGAGAGCACAGCAAAGAGTCTCCTGTTGTTTCTGTCTCTTCGTCCTCCTTCACATTCAGCCCTGAGTGTCCTTCATATTTTTTAACTCAGGTTCCAACACAGCTCTGTCCAAACGCTGCTCCGACTGACACTCGTTGATGTACGAGATGAGCGATTCATCAGCTCCTTATTCCTCAGATCACATCAGTGTGTTGTGTCATGTGTTTCACTGTTTTCAGGAGGAAAGTGAAGCTGGTGAAGATGAGAACGGAAACACGATAAACAGCCTAAACTCAATGATGACAAATGAAGCTCCCAGAAAATGTCAAAGCTGATCAGGAAATGAGTTTTTCAGCCCCAGTACTAAAGCTGTGTGGACATTTGTGAGTGCTGAAAGTTTTTATTGTCTTGAATTGTCAGACAGGCTGAAAAACACTTTTTCTAAGTGCTGAACTTCTTCATCGTCTCATCGAACAAACCTTCTGCTCATCAGTCTGATAATCTGAGCTTTGGGCTGCTTGGTTCAGTCAATCCACATCATGCATCCACTCAATGTGAATGTGAAGCTTCTAAACATAACTTCATGTCAACATTCATCCACGGTCCAGACTGAGAGAATCCACAGACTGATATTTGGAGGGAGGGTGAAAGAGCTCCAGAGGAATATTGTGGAGAAAAGACAATTTCCTTTCCATTTTCTCACTACATTACAGAGTCTCATGGGCCATTGAGCCACAGTAACATCCTAATCAAACATCATGATCACAGTCAGTCGTTAGAAAAAGATCAGGGTGGACATGAAGCTTCTCCTTTTTCTGTCTCCTCGTCTCTAATGCATCTATTTCCTTCCCTCTCTTTCCAAGGAAGTGGCATTTCAGACACTGTTACAGATGTAAACTCATCCTACTCTAATCATCATCATCATCATCTGTACAGTGTGACAGAGTGAGGGATGATATCAAAATCTGGCCTGGATATTTGATTAAAATCAAGTTTTGGACTGACCATCCATCCATCCATTTTCTATGCCGCTTATCCCTTTCGGGGTCGCGGGGGGGCCGGAGCCTATCTTGGCTGTCAACGGGCGACAGGCGGGGTACACCCTGGACCGGTCGCCAGCCGATCGCAGAGTTTTGGACTGACCAGTTATTTGATTTGAAATGTCAGTTATTCGCCGACTTAAACGCAACAGAAATCTGAGGATCTCAGACCGGCTCCCATCTACAGTACAGGGTACAAAGCCGTGATGTCTTTGAAGGTAACGTGTGTGTATTATAGAGTGGATACTAAAACAATCAGAGCACAAAAAAAGACTGACGTCAAAGAGGAAATCACACTGTTTATATCCAGCTTGATGGATTTTAACAGACAATATCTGTGAAATGAACTAAATCTGTGTGAACTCAGAGCTCAGATATCTGCTGCACTGCTTCACAATGAATCTGCTCTGACCATAAAATAAATAAATAAATAAATAAATAAATAAATAAATAAATAAATAAATAAATAAATAAATAAATAAGTAAGTAAGTAAGTAAGTAAGTAAGTAAATAAATAAATAAAAACAAGCCTCAGACTGACTTTAACAAGGTGCAGTTTGGCCCAGTCTAACTCTCTCATTTGGAAGTGAAAACCAAGAAGAACATTAGAATTTATTCTCCAGAATTTCATTATAATGGTCCACTTCACTGCAGAGCTACTTCCTGCTTTAAGGTTTCCAGGAATCACACTTATATACACACACAGTTTGTTCATAGTGGGTTGAAGCTCAATAAATGTGAGTGACTGTGTAAAATCCAACTCCCACTGAACCTTGCTGAAAGGCTAAATGTTAATCTGGTTGTTGTAAAGACGTTCATGGAGCCTTTGTAGTGTCGTTCACTTTAAACATAATGCAGATTCATGTGAATACAGTCCAGCAGATTTTATCTTCAGATGATGGATCAGCCAGCTGATTTCTCAGAGCACCAAACACCATCCTGACTAACCTTCTTCACTCTGTTTGCTGTCTGTCTGTCTGAGGAGAGACACATCAAGTTTGCAGATGATGTTTGTAGAATTTTCTCTGTTCAGAGTTTGGATCTGATCTCCTGTCAGTATCAATCAAAACAGAAGGGGTTTTCTCTCAGCAGACGACTGAACCAATGACAGAGTGAGATGAGAGGATAAACAGTGTGTGATTGGCTCTCAGAGTAACACCACTGCTGTCACTCTGTCTGTTCTTCCAAAGCTCTTCCTCCAACATTCAAATCACCCAGCAGCACTGATCTGAGTTCAGTTGATTCACACAAAAACTGAACACTGTCTCTCTGCATTAACTCGTCTGTTTCTGTCTTTATTGTCCCACCTGTCTGTCTCTGTGTGTCTCAGTTATTTCTCGTTCCTCTGCAGTTCTGAATGATGAAGTTTTTAAAGTGAACATTTGAACTAATAACCACAGAGTTTCACTGCCACTCACTCTGTTATCGCCTCTTCATCATTATTGTCATCTTTCCACTCATACACCCTGAACAGCCTCTGCAGCTTCGTCCTTGTCTTCACTCGTCCTGTTTGCTGCTGTTAAACGGTCTTGTTAAACTTCCCAGAGCTCCCAGCAGGACGTCATGATGCAGAGCAATGAACAGCTAGTTAACCAATAGATGTCTTTGACAGACAGGTAGGGAACCATCCAGGTGCTGCACTGCGTCAAGTGAACAAGTCATTTATCATCGACTGCACATAAAACTAGAAATAACAGAGATCGTCCTTTAACAAGGCTGCACAATCATTGAAATTTGTCGTTTTTGAAGAAAATGGTTAGAATTTACAATCTTGATTTGCATGACCACTAAGAGCAGATGTGTGCATCTTTAATCAGACTTTGATTGGAATTGCACAGAGCGAGGTCAGGCTGATCCACTGCTCTGTGAAAATAATACAAAAAGTAAATCATGGCGAATGACTTCAGGCAGAAATGGACCTACCGCACATTAAAAGATGAACTTGAAACAGTGAATTCAAGGTTTTGCTCTCCACCTCACAGTTAAGGAGTTCTGAGACAAAATCATGAGGTGTTTTAGAAATGGACAGCTGGCGGAGCTGTTTGGAGCTATCTGCTCTGACTTTCCTCCACATTTCACTGGAATGTGTTGTTCAGGTTTTGGTATCATGCAAATTGACAAACAGACAAACACTCTGTCGTGGTGGGATAAAAAAAAACAACCTCCTTGGCTCATTTTCTCATGGAGAAAGACACGAAGACACAGAAAGAGGGAGGCGCTCTGTGGGGAGGAAGCTCCGACGCTGGAGAGGAGAGAGAGGAGAAGAAGAACAGAGCGAGAGTTTAAAAGAGAAGATGAACAGAATCCTCTGAGGTGAAGAGAAGAGCAGCGGCTGATCTGTGTTAGTCAGCCATGACGCATCCCACTTTATCCCACACACACACACACACACACACACACACACACACACACACACACACACACACACACACACACACACACACACAGTGAGAGAGCACTTCTTGTGTGTACTATCTTACCAGCAGCTCTCATTAATCACATGTTTCTCTCTCCAAAGTCCAACCTGCTCCAGAGTTTCAGTCTGAGGGTTTCTGTGTAAAATAAGAGCATCCAGCATCTCCTGCAGCCTGACAACAAACACACAACACGAACACATAACACAACATCTGTGCTTCCTCTTGACCGCCTGAACACCGACACAATGTGCTCGTCACTTCCTGCTCTTCAACGTTCAGAAAGAGTTGCATCACACAGTGAAATCTTTCACCTCCATTTACCAAACTTCCAGCGTTTGTTGTGGAGCAGATTTGTCGTTCTGCAAAGCTCAAACCAATTTGTGCCATAAACAGTTGGTGATTTTACTGATGCAGAACACTTTAAGGAAGGAACTGCACCCACAAGGACATCAAAATGTCTCCGAGTGTGAGGCCATGTGTGTGTTTAGAAATCTGTCTGACAATCATCCTGCAGAAAAAAAATGTAAATATAAAACAAACGTGTTCCAAATTTAAAAAAAAAAACAAAAAAACTTCTTATAGCAGAGTTTTGTTTCCCTGATTTGTAGAAAGCTTGCACTGAGCTGTTGCTGATGTCAGACCGTAAAGTCCATTGAGACATTGTTTGGTATGACTTGACTTTTTCCCACACTGCAGCCCTCCAGGTGGCAGAGGTCCAACACTCATCAGCGCATCAGCAGAAATGAACTCATTAGCTGAGACAGCAGAGCAAATAACACCCAGTGACATGTATCCAGTGACCCAATGACAACCTGAAGAGCAGTAACACTGTACTGAAAGCAGTGCACAGAGCATTGAGCTGAACCTCCACTTTTTCTCATGTGTTCCTCACCACAGAGAAGACTTCCCATGTTTCAGTTTCTTTAGTCATGGTCAAGGTCAAAAAGCGTCCATCAGATCAGTCCCTGCTCTTTGTCCAGTGGACTCACACACAATCTCTTTCACCTTTCAGGTGACGATCCCACAAGTTTGTTTCTTCAGGTTGTGCCTGGCTGAGCTACAGGGATCGATTCTAGCCGAGTCTCTGCTGGATCTTCATGAAGCCGTCAGAGCGGTCTTCACTGGAAAGGTTCAAAATGACATTTCAATGATCTCACAGAGAAAGAAGCAAAGGGAAACTGTTCACTTCCTGGAAATGTATTTCTCTGCACTGTTGTAAACCTAAAGCATCACATGAGAACTGAGTTCCTGCTGATCTGATCAAAAGTGACCTGGTTACAGCAACATGCTCTTTCTTTTTCTGCACGTTCTCCTTGAATGGACATCCACTGTGCTCAGAGGGCAGGGTCAGTGCCAGCGTTGATTGAGGTACAACATGAGAAGATACATTCACAGCAGAAACTACATTTCAGAAGCAGTCAACCCCTCATGTCTCTCACACTGTGTGCAGGATGTTTTGATCTGATCACTGGTGAGTGTTCAGTCAGTGAATCTCACTCAGTGAACATCATTTCTCCTCCTGAACTCTGTTGCTGCAGGTTCCCACACAGATCTGGAGTCTGTCCAGAGGGTTTCAGTGGGACATCAGATGGTCAGCCGTGGACTGACAATCAGATCTAAAGCCTCTCAACAATGGAGACATGGAAGAATCAGCTTTCACCTCACACTTCAGTATAATTAGACGTCATTAACAAAGCAGCTTTCAGCATGTAGAAATGAAGAGGTCATCAACTCAAATGAAGAGTGAAGAGAAAGGTTGAGGGTCCTCACAGATTGTAAGTGTGCACTTTGGAAAATATGGGCAGTGTTGCACAGAGCTTTCATCTACACAATGAATTTGAATTGGCAGGATTTCAACCAATCAAAATCATTTTAAGATTTTCATTTGCCTCACAAAGTGACAAAAGTGGTGATTGTGAGTTCAGAGAACTGAAGGATCGAATGCAAACCAACATCAACAGACGTCAGAACAAGTCTTCACTTTGAACTGGATTCAGAGGAGATAAACTTTCTGCAAACAGATGATTAACAGTTGAGTCAGTTGACTTATATTTCATGTAAATGTCCATTTGAACTAATTTTAAGACTTGTGAAAACTGACTCAAGAACAGTAAGAACAACATCCATCAGATGACATCACCATCCTGATCTGATGAAATGAGACTCCACTAATGACCTGATGAGTTCATCTGAGAAGCAGAAACATGATTCAATATTTAACTGAGAGAGACCAGGACAGACAAGCAGCTGATATTTCATGTCTCGCTCATTAATGCAAAACTCTTTCTGTCCAATGAACACATCAATGATGCAGAAAAGTCCAATAATGAGCAGTAAAATAATGTCACAGTGTCTTTAAAGCTGGGAAAGCTCCTCCATCACTCCCTTCATCTGAATCACTGAGAATTCATTAATAGGCAGGAATATAAATGAGATGAAGAAGAAAATAGTTTTGACTGTCTCTGCAAATCTTCTCAAGGAGAGAAAAGGACAACTTTTATCAACAGGACTCAAACAGGGACGACCAGAGAAAAGCTGCAACTCTGGATCTGTTTCTTTATTCTCCAACTTCTGGAGCTCAAAGCTAAATAAATGACTTTCTAACAGTCTTTCATTTCAACAGTCACACACCATGTCACATTTAAATATGTCCACAATAATCCTGCTTCTTGTTCATCGTTGTGCTTTAAACAGCTGACAGTCGTCCATCCTCTACAAAAGACATGACGATACAGTTGGTGTGAACTCAATGAGTGTCATGTTTGTGAAGTGCAGTCAGCCTTGTGTGGCCTCTTTACTGAGGGTCTGTTTCATCTCCCTCTCTAATGCTGCCCCCCCAGGGCTCTGCTGGATTACATGTATTTAGAGCTGCTCGATGAGCATTTACATTTCAGTTCCAGCAGAGAGGACGAGGCCTCCGGACTTCATCACATATCCATCATCTAAACACACGAGAGGAAACATCGTGATGCTGCTAATAGAACAGCTTGAGGTGATATTTATGCTGCCATGTTAAAGTTATTCACTGAGAGGCCATCCAGCAGACACACAGCAACATGTTTCTGGTCACCTGACGATTACAAGTCAGCGTTCACGGTCCACTGATCTCTGGTTTGGTCCATCAACTCAAATGTTGATGCTGGACTTTCTTTACGAGCCAATCACTTGCTTCTGCTCTCTGCTGTCTCATGCTGGACATGAAGCTACACTCAACAGCTGCTGAGGACTCAGATGTAATCTGTGATTCATCATCACTGACTGGCTGTCACAGCTGACCTTCTTACTCTTAACACATTTCTCTGAAGAAGAAAACTACATGAGGATTGAGGATTTTAAATACTCACTCTGACATTAGCTTACTAAC
Source organism: Chaetodon trifascialis (assembly GCF_039877785.1). Classification (NCBI taxonomy): domain Eukaryota; kingdom Metazoa; phylum Chordata; class Actinopteri; order Chaetodontiformes; family Chaetodontidae; genus Chaetodon; species Chaetodon trifascialis. Next base: position 9,462,054 of record NC_092064.1, read on the forward strand.
AAGCCAAAATCTGCCAATATGCGTCCTTTTTTTAAAAGCTCCATCAAAATACAAGTGTTAGGTAGAAAATAAAAGCTGACTCATCAAATGTAACCGATAAACCACAGGAGACTGTGATTTCAAGTGGTTTTAATAGTTATACTGTTGTGTGAGGCACACTGTAAAGCAGAGAGGTCAAAATGTTTTTTCATGAGGAGGTGGCAGAAAGTAGCAGAGAGGAGTCGTCTGTAGCTGTCGTCAGCTCCACAGTGGCAGGATGTCATGTTTAAACCTCCATCTCTGCCGGTGCCAGTCTTGAATCTTACCTTTGGGACAGATTATGACTCTTTGCTCCCTCACTGTTCCTATCATGGCCTCTCCTGCTGTGACAGGCTGCTCCTGGTCCTTTGCCATGGCTAGAGGCTGCTAATGCCATTCACTTGCTTTAATAGTGGGAATCTTTATGGCAGCCAGCTGAGTAACCTCTGGCAGTGTGTCTGTGTGTGCAGCTGTGTAGGTGTGTAACCTTGGCAGAGGATTGTGTTGTGTTTCTCTCTCCTGGCCTCCTGCCTGCTGTGTCTCCCTTCACCTCTTTGTGGGTCACATCCACTCCTGGAGCCTCTCCTGACGCTGCCAGCACGACACAAACATTAAAACAACAGACCCTGATGCTGAACAATCAGTGGAGACTGAACCTTGGGTGGGACACATAGTGTGTCTTCACCTGTCACTGTGTCCAGTCAGATTTTAGCTCTCAGCAACTCACTGCAGGGACAGCCACTGAAATGCAGTTCATCAAACCTAAAAACACAGTCAACAACATGATATACACCTTTTTCTTTCAACATCATTGGAAGACATCATGTTGAGGGATATATCAGAGAATTTCCATCAAAATCTGACAATAAAGGGACATAATGGGACATTTCAAACTGTAAAAGCAGGAGCAAAAGGCATCTGCAGAATATGAAGTACAGCAGAAATAAATGAGGTTCATGAATTTTCAGCATCCTCTGTCGAGAGAGCAGATATAAAATGAGCAGCCTTTATGTTTAAACATTTTCACTCCTCATTGCTGAAGCAACAATATGTGAAGCCCTCAGGCTGCTGGAAGCTGCCAATGACTCAGGAACAATAGGCTGCTGGATGTTTCTCACTGTGTCTGTTTGTATTTGACATTAAGCTGTTTCATCTTCTCCCACCTCTCATCCCTCCATTGTTACTGTGAACTCCTACTCCCACAATCCCTCTCTCCACCCCTGCTCTCTCTCTCTCTCTCTCTCTCTCTCTCTCTCTCTCTCTCTCTCTCCCTCTCTCTCTCTCTCTCTCTCTCTCTCTCTCTCTCCTCTCTCTCTCTCTCTCTCTCTCTCTCCATTAGGGAGCTGAATGCTCTGATCAGGTGATGCTGAACTTGACTCATTTCCTGTAGGAATCGATGGCCATGTTTAATCAGATGTTGGAAGCTAATGGCTTCGTGGGGCTCGGGGGCGGGGCCAGAGTGTGCTGACTCGGGTCAACATCAGACAGAAAGTCAGTGAGCGTGGACGTCCCTCCTGGTGAAAACATTTGTGGCAAGACAGACAAACATGGACAATGTCCACCTCTGGCTACAAACAGCTTCTGGACTCAACAGAACAAACTAGACGAGAAGCTGAGTCTTTCCCAGTTTTGTGCCTTTGCTGTGCAGCAGCCTCTGAGCATTATACTAGAAATCAAACTCATTTCAGTCTTTCAGAGAAGTTCTACTTTTGCCACTATCAGTTTGCACAAACTGAGTTTCAGGTGGGGTTACTCATCATTTAAGCATTCATCGTTGTGTCTAACGGGTCTCAGTTCACCACTGAAGGTTTATTTTCTTGTCTTGTTCCTGCTGCTCCTCAACACTTTTCTGCTTGTTGTCAAGTTAAAACACAGCCTTAGTTAACTCTTCACTCTGTTACACTGAAGGAAAGATGATTAAACAACTGCTTTTCACCACAAACTCCTCCATCTGTTTCCCCACAATCTCCTTTAGAAAAAAAGGAGGAAGAGTAGCTGAATAAAAATTAGAAAGCCTGCTGGGTGATCACATCCTTTGGTGAGAGTGTCTAAATATTCTCAAAACCCCAACATTCAACACCACCATCCTCCCATTCAGAAACAAAGATGAACAGCAGATTACATGAAGGGCAAAGAACACGTTCAACACGCTGACTGAGGTCTGGGAGAGCAGGCAGGGCTCCAGCTGGAGGCTTTGATATGCAGACAAGCCAAGAGGAGGAAGATGAGGAACCAAGATCAAACACCAAACAACAGCACTCTCCTCACACTGAGAGACAGAGAAACTGCTGCAGGATGGATGGATGGATGGATGGATGGATGGATGGACGGACGGACGGACGGACGGACGGACGGACGGACGGACGGACGGACGGACGGACGGACGGACGGACGGACGGACGGACGGACGGACGGACGGACGGACGGACGGACGGATGGATGGATGGATGTGACCTGAACTGTTTCTAAAGACAGAAGGACACTGCAGTGATTTCAAAACAAGTTCAGATTTTGTCCTTGGACAGAACCAAATGTTAACTGTGCTCAGGTCCATTAGTATGAACTCACTCTGAAGTTTCTGTCACAGATAATTAATAGTTGGCACTAAATCTCTCAAAAGGAAACATCATCCACATTCCTCTGCAGTCTGATCAAGTCAAGAGTGTGTCAACCTTCACACACCTCTGCAACACAAATAGATAGATGAGAAAAAGAGGGATGGAGGAGGTGAAAGTAGAACAGAGGGAGAGCAGGATGAGAAACAGGAACAATAACAGAGGAGAAAACTCTCCTTCATCAGTCTGATCCACGTCATGTTTCTTGTCTGGTCAACTTTTAAATCTTTCCTCTGATCTACAAGTCTGCTCTCTCTCCTGAAGCACCTCTCTCTGTTTCCCCAAAATCTGCTGTGAAGGTGCTGATTATCCAAAATTGTAAACCATCATCTGTTACTGCAACTCTTTAACACCAAACGTCTGCAGGAGAAAGCCTTAAAGGTCCCATATTATGAAAAACCAACTTTTTCTGGGTTTTGGGGTGTTATTTTGGGTCTCTGGTGCTGCCACACACATGCAAAGTGTGAAATAAGACCGTTTGCGCTATTTCGAGTGAGATACGGATTTCTGAAAACACCCTTCCACACGAGCCATTCGCAATTGTCGGTCGCTAATACGCAATAAGGGAACATGTTCCCGCCCACCAGCCAGCACTCCCTCCCCATCTCCCCGGTGTCTCTCCACCCACCAGATACAGCACTACCACAGATACACCATTTCGTTATCGAAAGCACCGTGTAGGTAGGGGCGCTACACGCATTGTTCTGTTGTTGGCTGTAAAGAGCAGCACAAATCGCTCCATCGGCTCCCAGACATTCAATTTTTTATTGGTATTTAACTGAAATCGCAATATTTCTCCAACCTTAACCAAAGCACTTTTGTTGCCTGAACCTAACCACAATCAGGAGTCTGGACCTGAACCCTGGATTCTGCTGTCACAGTCCTGCACTTTGTATAACCACCATCCACCTGAAAAACATCCCTGCAGCTCCCGCTCTACATAAATTTACTGTTTCAGTCACTTCAGTCAACAATTTAGTAAAATACAAACATCATTTCTGAGAGTCAGGGCCGCTGAAATGGTTTGTTCCTCATCTACAGGCGTGCAGCTACAGAACAGCTGGGTCTTATCTGCTTTACCTTCTGCTGTCACGCCACAGCTCTCACATCTGATCTCACTTGAGCACAACAACAAGCACTGAGTTTGATCAATGTCTCTCTTTCCGAAGGGGTTGAAATTATCACTGTAAGAATTGGAATGTGAGCCTTTAAATGTTGAAATTGAAGTGTGAAATATTTTCTAAATGCTGATAACATTTTGCTGCAGATCTCATCTCCAGTGAAAATGGTGAAATGTCAGAGGTTGAATGAGGTTTAGCACAGAGAAGCAGCTTAGTCCCGCCTGGCTGAGAGCAGAAGGACCTGACATATAGATGAGACATGATCTCACCAAGTGGGAGATTCTGCATTGATATTAATAATGGAGTATTTTAGGGGCTGTGCAGGAGGCTACACAAGACAAGGGGAGCAAGCAATGCATCCATATTTTATTATCATTCTGCAGACCTGAAGACACAGCTGCTTCCCAGAGACAATATGAAAGCAGCAGCGGTCTCAATTAAAGGCCATGAAGTACAGAGAACGACGGCCTGGATTCTTTTAAAACTGACGTCACACAAACATACATGGCTTTAAGGTGTGATGGAGAAAAGGAGTCACTGAAAAAAGAGCAGACGTTGTTGTTGCTGCATTTGAATTGTGAGGCTGAACTACTGTAACCTGCAGCCTTTACTCAGTTTGTAGAAGACTGAGATTCAAACACAATTTCTATTTAGTATCTAGCAGAACATATGTTGACCTGAAGTCATGTTGTCTGTTCTCTCCACTTTATTTCTGCAGATATGAGTCGTGGTTTCCATCGTCATCGTTCATGCTGTGTGTGCTCATCATGAATATTCAGTGTGTGTAGCACAGTTTCAGTGAACGGCCTCTCTGTGGAGTCTCTATAAGACTCGTAGTGATCCATCAACAAGACAAGTGTCATGTTGGAGTCAGTGGCAGAGCACGTATTGTAACGTCTGTAAATGATTCTTTTTCATTCATGGAAGCACAATGGGTCTATCCTACATTATTCTCATCAACCCACTCACATTGGCTGTCATCCAATCATATTCTTTTTTGATTAATGTCAGAAAAAGACGACTGAATGACAACTGACAAAACATGTCAGTATTCATGTGACGTCAGTGGATTTCACACCTTTGTTCTGAGCTCTTCTCTTCACTTTACAGAGATGACTTGGCAGAGGTGCACCTGAAGCCCACAAACCCCTCAAAACTCCTCAGTGTGTGTTGTCTGCTCTGCTTGGTTACACAAACTTCATGATGCACAGCAAAAATACATTTCAAACTAATTATGGCAACAGCTCTAACGAGGCAGGTGATGCTTCCAGCTGTCTTCCACAACTGCTTGTTGTCTGTATGAAGACCTTCCCTTTCAGCTGACTGACTCCCTGCAGACGTCTAACAGGGAAGCTTCAACCTCACACACGTCTGTGCTCTTGTGCACAGGCCTCTTCTTCAGCTTCATGCTCTAGATTTCTCTCTTATGATAATTTGTTCAGATGAACTTATCATCCAAGTTTGGATAATGAGCCCCCCTGTCAGTTGGCTCCAGGTCCCCTCCATAAATCAGTCTGTTCTCATGGTAAGGGGAACTCTTGTGAGAGCACGGCTCTGCTTGCCAGGCCTGAACTCCCCGTGCGCTCGTCCTTCTAACAGCCAACTGTCTGTCCAGCTGTCACCATGCTTTCATGATTGTCATGCAGTCTGTTGCTGCTCAATACTCAACATTTAGTTATTCAAAGTATCAGGTAAAGAGTAACTAACACTCTGAAAAAGAAACGGAATTTTAAATGGGCAAATTAACAAAGTATAACAAGGTCTTTGTGTATTATTCAACATAATATTAAACAGCAAAGTTCAATATGCAGAGATTAGTGTGTGTGGGTGTGTGTGTGTGTGTGTGTGTGTGTGTGTGTGTGTGCGTGTGCAGCAGTTGATAACCTGCAGCAGGATCCTTTTAATATCTCCACCACGCTTCATTTGTCCTGTTAATTAACACTTAATCTGCAGACTTAAAGGACGTCAGAACCACATGCAACATTTTCATTGGTCCATTTAAAGGCTCATGTCTGTTCCTAAGACAAACACACTTTGACAAGTGACAAATCAGAAGCTAAAATAAATGAACAAATCAAGATTTCTTTTCAAATTCTAAGAGATACTGACAGTTGGACAAAGCAACAATTAGCAACAACCATAAAACTGAAGTTGTTCATACTCAACTAACTACTGGGTGACAAAAAGTTGACCAATCAATCTCTGCTTGTGATCATTGTGCATATTTACACTGAATGACTTCACAAAGGTCTCTCACAGAGATCGGTACATTTCATGATGTTCCATCATCTCACATCGATCCTGTTATATTCCTGGAAAACATGTTGAAGTCTTTCTTTTCTTCTCTTCTTTGACTCTTTTTTCTGCAGGACTGAGTTTCGTTTTTCTTTTGCTTTTAACCAAAGTTTACTTATAAAAGACAATCTGAATGCAGCATAGTGGATGTGACAAATGAGACGGAACTTCGGCAAGACTGAAGAAAGTAATGAAGCCTTGATGCATCTATCTGTCACTGCAGGAGGGAAGAGACAGAGAGGGAAATAAAGACACTAACACTGAGCACAGTTTCCTCCATCCAACTCTCTATCACTATGACGATCACTGCACCTAAAGTCCAAATATAGTGCACTAGAATTAAGACCTAGAATACCTGTCTGTCTTTTCTTCCTTCTTGCGTCTCCTCTCAATGTCTCTTTGTCTGTCTCCTGTCTCCTTTTGTTGTCTCCAGTTTCAACACAACCTTAAACTGAACTCTGCTGAGCAAGCCTTCCTCTGAGACTGCACACACTCTGATCCCAACCACAACACTGACCCCAAACATGCACAACAAGTATTTCATGAGCTTGTTGTGGGACACAGTAGCACAAAGACCAGAGAGAGACACTTCCTGATTCAGTCCATCAACCTGTTCATGCTCTAAAGCTCTATTTCAGGGTTACAGGGGGCTGCAGCCTCTCCCAGCATGCACTGCACACAGAAAGCATGGTACACGCTGGTCATGTCCTGATAGCTCAGGCTGAGAAAGTTCCTTCTTTATGTGGAAGAGTGACAGAACACCATTTTTTCTTCCAAACCAGCTCTGAGATGAACAACTACAGGAAATCACACCTGCTGGTTTCATATTTGAGCCAAAGCATTCAGTCAGTGGGGAGAAAGGCGGCTGTTAAAGGGCGACTGGTGAGAAGCTGTGAGAAACCCTGATCACTAATGCAACTGGATTACGTCCTATGTGCCCTGATCTGGCCTTGATTCTAGAGCAGTGAATAACCCTGGTGAAAACCAGAAGAGAGGCTGATGACAGACTGCTATATGAGCAGACTGATAAATACCCTGGATGTTTCTCTCCCTGCCGACGTCTCTCAGCTTCTTCTGTGTGTCTCTGCAGGTTTGCATCACTCCCTTCCAACCTTTACCATTTTTCAAGTCTGTCTTTGAGCGTCGTTTTCCCAGTGACAGAGCTCATTACCACAGCCAAGAGCCACACCAAAGCATTTCACTCAACACATTAAAAGAGAAGCAGAAAATGCAGCACAGTGCATCACACTGTCCACACATGCATGATCACACACTGGAACGAGTGTCAACATAAATGCACTAATGTGCTCATTCCTCTCTGATTGTTTGGAGGGTCTCAGCTATGAGCAGGACAGAAATGTCAGACCGACCAGGTCACACAAGACACACCTTTCACTCCAGAGTGTCTTCAGCCAAGACATTTATGTCAATACGAGCTGCTCTCAGTTTGCATTTGGAAATAGTTTCTAGCCAAAGTTTGGTTCTTGCAAGTCAGCAGCACTCAAGAAACAAACTCATGCAGCCACATGTTTGCTTTTCTTTTGCTGAAATGCTGTCATGCTGACTGACAGAACAATGAAACTGTATGCAGCTGTGGCTCAAATCACACTCATTGACCTCCCAAACCTGCTTATCTATCCACCCAGAACACGTCACATTTACAGTATGTCAGTGAAGTTATGGAGTGGATGATCCACAGAAGCCAAGGACAGCATCAGTTCACTGGCAGATGTGTGGACGCCTGTCTCAGTCTGTGTCATGAGTCAGTGTCTTTATGGCAATGAAACACAGAGAAGCACAAAGAGTTGAGACCTAATGGTCCTCTCAGTTATACTCCATCCAATCAAAGGGTCAACAAAGGCTGTGCAAGCCCAGTTACTGAGATCCAGAGTACAAGGAGCAATTCTCTGATTTGATCTTGAAAAAAACAAGTGGGAGCAGAAATGTGCTCTGATATTGATCAGCAACATTTCTGAGAAACTTACAGACTCATAAAAGGCTCCTTTCACAGTGAACGTGACCTTTTGTTGTCTGGGATCTGTGTGTGTTGAGCTCTCTGACAACACTTCAGCTACGAGCTGCGTTAGAAGAGAAACTTTTGTCCAAACGTTGTTTTCATTTCATCAATTCTCCTTCATATTAATCACCAGATCATATATTTTATTTCCTCATGTTTCCTTTGAATGTGTCCACATATTTAATGCTTAAAATAAACTTCCAGCTCGTTCTGGGTGAACCGACAGTTTACGCCTGGAGTTGGATTGTGTGTGTTTTGGACAGTAAATGTTTTCAGTCTGATCTCACAGACAAACGAAGAAAGTCAGCTCTTCAGAGAAAACTACGATGCTATACAAGAGCTTCTCAGGTGACGTTTTTATTGTAAAGGAGCATGAAGCTCAGCAAAGGAGAGAGATGATCTCTGATGAGTTCAGTTTGCTCTTAAACACAGATGCTGATCCTGTGTTTGTTCCAGCTGTTGATTTCCTCACGAACATGAAAATCTTCTTAATACACTAACAGCAAATGAAACCTCCCTAAATCTCTGCTGTGTTGTGATTTCCAATGAATCCAAATAACAGTTATTTGTGTGAGCAGGGGATGCAGTTCACACTGTGAATAATAAAATCCAAGTCAATATCATTAGCAAGAGAGGAAAGTAGGACTTTAAATCAGTGGTCGGTCTGTGCTTTGGTTTTAGTTTCAGGTTAGTTGGCTTTATGGAAGTGGAGGAGCTGAGCTGAACCTCCAGAGTCCTCCATCCACCCACTGTGTGTTAACCATCTGCTACAACTGAACACCAGCAGCAGGCCGATCAGAGTGTTAAACAAAACATGACATGGACATTATTGTATGACAAAATCATGTTTCCGAACAATACCGCTGGAAGATTTCAACTCTCAGTGCTGCTTGCTGGTGTTTAGGGTCACCATCTGCAGCTATTAATGAGCTCAGGGTTGAAAACAATGCCAAGTTGATTCATGTTGTGCTCAGAGTGGTCAGCCATGCTAACAATGCTGACAGCAGGGGACACATTAAAGATGAAGAGTTGGTTGGAGCTTTGGAGCTATGAGGCTGGATGAAGAGTGTGAGATCAATTTATTATGCTAATTTAGCTGCTGTACTCACACAGCTGAAGCCCGAGTGAGGGGGTGTGATGTGAAATGTGTGTGCGTATCAACAAGCTGTGTGTTCACTGGACTCTGTGTGTAATGGATGTAATGGTTTGGAGTGCAGAAGTGAACAGATGAGTGTCAGGCTGTGGACTGACTGCTAATATTATAATTACACTATATTTCCTAACTGTCACTCACTGACTGTGTATTAGACAGCTGAATCCCCTCATGGATGAAAGTGTGTGTGAGAGGATCGACAGCACGGAGGCTGCAGATATGGACTGAGGACAGTCAGGTTATGGACTGACAGCTCGTCTCAAGACCTGTCCAAGAAGAGACGACATCAGTCTACTGAGCTGCACCTGAACGTTTCACGACCCGTGAACCAGACCGACTAATGACCCACAGTCACAGCGAGCAGCAGAAACATGGTCGTCATTCAGCTGATACTGAAGAGTTGCTCTGTTCATGATGTGACACAGTGAATCCATTACTGTGAAACAACAACATCACTGCAGTTAGCAGAGATGCATCATGTTAGCAAATAGCTGCTTTGACCATCATTGACTTTGCTCTAATATCACAATGATGACTTTCACAACACATTAGATAAACTGTGATGAATGTGTCACTGCTGACAGTCAGTCATCAGTGTGGTGCTTTGGTTCAGGGAACAAACCCACAATAATCTCCACTGTTTGACCCCACTGACCTCAAAAACACTGTTCAAGTCTGAGAGTGAAACTGTAACTTGACTCAGTGAAGGCCACATTAATGATGCCGTCAGTCTAAACAATGTCTCTGTTGGTCATTTCAGTGTTCAACATCCAGACAGAACAATGAGCTGCTCAGTGAAATGTTCAGCTGTTTGTCATCAGTGAAGGTTCACCTTGTGTGAAAGTAAATAAATGACAGTCAGAGAAACGTGTCAGAGGAGACTGAACCATTGTGAGGAACACAAGGTGACACAGTTGTGTTTGACTGATGATGCTCTGCTCTCTGGGAATCTCTGAATGAATCCAAGCAGCAGAGAAGAGATGCTGCCAGAGGCAACGACTCTCCACTACAGCTGTACACAACAAAACACAGCACACACATGTCACTGAGACACGACATCAACATGACACACACAGCGAGGGACGCCATCACAACATAATTACTAATAAAGCAGAATGTGAGGAGGACTGTGAGCTCGAGAGAAAACACAAGCAGAAACTACAGAATGAAGCAGGTAGAAATCTGCAAAACACACACACACACACACACACACACACACACACACACACACACACACGGTGTGCCTGGCAGGATGCCATTAAAATCATCCAGCAGGTGCTGCAACACTTGAACTGTAGAGCAGATGTCTCACACACACACACACACACACACACACACACACACACACACACACACACACACACAGAAGGCAGTGCTGATGAACATGTGAATAAACTGATGTTGTAATCTTGATGTTGTGTTTCTGTTGATGAAATCATTCTAATAGTGGAACACAGCAGCTTGTTGGAGCTTAATTTCCCTTTAATTTGCTTTATTTAACGTCTGAAAGCCATAAAAAGTCACAACACTGATCTGATGCTGCAATGACTGGGACAGAGTGTTACTGTGCTCCTCTTCACACACACTCTCCCTGTTTGATGTGAGCAACGCTGCAAAAATAAAAGTGATCAAAGAATCATCTTCAATCAGGCCCAGACTGGGTAATAACATACAGGTGGAGTAATAAGAGGGCAGATGGAGCAGACTGGTCCGACACCATGTTTATTTGTCCAGCGGCAAAAGCAATTTGGCTTCAGATAAGCTACCGTCACACTTTGTTCCATGAATGAAACGCTGTCTTTTGTCAGCACCTCCAGTGGTTTGTGGAGCAGTAAATCATTGACAAAGAATGGGATGCAGTCATTGTTTGTTGTTTTCCTGTCTCTCATCAGTTCTCATCATTAGAATAAATATAAAGAAAATAATTTGGGAGAGGAACAACAAGACATTTCAGCGTCCAGTGTGAAGTTGTTGCATCCACATGGAGTCCAGCTGCTCAGAACTTTCTGCATCTTTAGCGAATGTGACGCTTCAGAGCACATTTAGGAACCGGCTGTTCCCTCACAGACGACAGAGACAGCAGCTCTGACCCAACCAGGTTTCTTCATCCAACACAGAGAAAAGACCAGAACCATCACTGCACAGCAGCTCCCACCACTGTCTACTTAGACAGCAGTCAGTGGAGCCCCAATCTAACTCTGAAGCCTGTTTGTCACTGAGCTGCATGAGGAGGTCGATGTGATGGTGGATGGTGGAAAGCCAAAGAGACAAAGAAAGAAAACGCAGTGAGAGAGAGATTCTCTGAAGCTCCATCTTTGTGTCTCCATGGTGTGTGATCACCTCAGGAAAGGCAACAGCTGTGTCAGAGACAGAAATGTAAAGTGTTTGGCTGAAGAGCGCAGAGCAGGAATTAGGATTTGATCATTTTTACACACATCAGCACATTCAGGAACGTAAGCTGAGGCAAGACGCCGACTTCTACCTCTGAACAGAGCGTGTGTTAAATCAGTCCAGCACACAGCAATTCAAAGCACTGTGACAACAGCTGAGAGATTATAGAGCTTCATGTGACACACTGGTGTCACTCAGCTCTGGACTGCAGATGGAAATGATGGAGGTCAGTTCTCAGTGATCTGACTCAACACACAAAACAGTCTTCAACAAGCTTTGACACTGACACACATGCTGAATGTAGAGTCTTACTGTCTCTGCTGAGGTCCAGTGTGGAGGTCAAGAGGTGGTGTCCTCATCACTGCACACACACACACACACACACACACACACACACACACACACACACACACACACACACACACACACACACACACACACACACACACACAGAGTGCAGGGTCAAACTGGCCGCTCTTACCTGAAAGACAGAAAAAGAGGAGGCAGACTGTGAAGATTTCACTCTCAGGTTTCAGGTGTTCTTTCTCTTCATATCATGTTTCCCACAAAGATCCACCTTCTGTCATTTGTTTGTCAGCCATGAAACACTTTCACTGTGAGCACTTTACATCCAGCTGAACTGTGACTTTAAGGCGCCTCCAGAAAGAACAAATGAAGCTGACCGTTTCAGAGACATGTTTGTCCTCTCAGAGGAGTCCTTGTGAACAGTGATGTGAACACCACATGAGATGAAAATGAGACTCCAACAAATGAGACCATGAAGGCGAAATCAGCCAAGTGTTCCTCTTCTCTGCCGGATTCATGGCTGCATTTCACTTGATAACAGCTTCTCGCTGTTGCTTTGTGTCTCCTTAGTGAGTCCTTCACATCACAGGAGATGATGTGAAATAACACTTCTGGCTTCCTCTGACCAACAATCTGTCTGTTCTCACACATCTGATGGTCTGCAGGCAGAGAATATAAGTAGCACTATTTCAGGACATCATCGTAAACTCCAGCTGTGACTCATGAGAGGACAGAGGTGAGGAGGCGTGGAACTCCTCGTGAGTGATGACAGAATGATGGAAAATAAGTCACGTCAGGGTTTCATCTTTCAGTCGATAATATGAGGAGAAACAGCTTCTCTGTGAAGATGAAGCTCTGAGCAGCAAACTAGAATGTGCAAACATCACTGACAGTGAGTCCACACAGTGATGAGGAGCCTCCTGTGGTGACTGTGACGTCCACCTGGCAGGAATCAGGCTCATTCAATGTTTCACCTCTCAAAAACGCTCATATACAGGTAGAGAGAGAAGAGGCAGACATGACGCTGATTCACCTCTTGACTGGAAAAGTCGCTCCATCACATTTCCAGTGATGACATGAAATGAACAAAATGGGATAAATGCAATAATCTCCAACAGCGGTAATTACTGTTAAAGGCTGACTCGTTCATAAATACTGTCAACAGCAGCTCAGCAGCTAGAACTTCTGCAGACGTCAAGCAAACACACACTGATCATCATCACAAACGCAACCAAGTGACTAACCAAGAAGCCTGAAGGGAAAAAGCAGCAATTATTCATGACAGCATCAATTATAGAGCTGCTACAAACTCAAATGAAACGGCTGGAAAATGTGTAGATTTTAGAGGAAGAAAACATCCTCAAACTGTGACACCACACAGCTACACAGGTGAATGAAGAAGAGGTCATTCCCTGGTTTTCACTAAATCCTCCCTGAGGCTGTGTGGCTGCACAGGCTGGATGATGCCTTCAGGCTCCTCTGTTGCTTTTCAGCTGCTGCTTTTCACGAGGAAATGAGAGACAAGACAACAGAGCGTCTGTCTGCTGTCTAACTCTGTCCACCCCCCTTAATCCCCCATTATTTCATCCCTCTGCTTTTAGAATATGTGGGATGTTCAACCCTCCAACCAACCAGTGCAGAGACAACAAGCCCTGCAGACTCTGGCGGAGACAAAGACATTGTCCCCCTCCCTCTGAGGGTAGAGACAGCATCACATGAGGCTGTTCACCACAGCTGAGCTGCTGTGTGACTCTGAAGTAAAGATATTTCAAATCAGAGCTTCAGTCTGGTACAAACCAAAGGAATCACACAATAAACCTGATGTTGTGTTCAGAGGCAGTGATGAAGATCAGCGGCTCACAAACCCACACACAGCTTCCAGCCGATGAGTCAGGCAGAATTAACGAACTGACAGCAAGTCAAAACTGGTCCAACTTCAGATGATGGACTGTCCCTGGTGGACATCATGGATGTGTTCTTCTCTGAGTTTACATGTGGTGCAGAGAGCAGAGAACAGCAGGTCAGAAGAGGTTGAAGAGGTTCAGAGAAAAGAAAGAAGAAAGAAAGAAAAGACAAATGACGGTGAACCAGAGGCAGGATTCTGCTCCAAAGGTTTTTGGCATCAGGAACAAAATATCCTGATAATGTGTCAAAGTACCGTCAACTAAATGCAGTGAGGCGCGTTACACAGACAAAGTCTTTTCTCTGACCCTGCAGGAGTTTATCTACCAGAGCTTAGTCTGATCCCACTGCCAGGAGGCGAGCAGAGGACATGAGCAGTGAAAGTCCAGCAGGACGGACAGACTGCAGGACGCTCAATTCACCTCCACGGACAGAAAAATGAACAGATCCAAAGCTGAAGTCAACGTTCTGACAGAAAAGACCACAATGAGTCAAGAAACGGCATCACGCAGTGAAAGAGAAGAAACACACACACAGAGGACCAACACACACATGGAGACAAACTCAAAGTTTGTGACACTGAACAACAAGAGAGTAAAGTGAGAGTAAAAACATGAAACACAGGCCTCCACACACACTTTGACTCCCACACACAGATTGGAACAAAGCTGTTTATCCACTGCCTTCAGTCAGAGAGCCCATTGACTTCCAGCTAGAAACAGACTGAACGAGTCAACACACAACCATTCCTGTCCTCAGTCTGGATTTATGACCTGAACACTGGAGGACTGTGTCCACACTGCAGGGGGGACATGGACAAACACTGTTTACATGTCAAATTAATGTCTGTCCCAACACGTCAATTTCTACATGATGTGACTGAAACAGGACTGACGTCCTGTCAGAGGAGACGCAGGTGGAACTGGAGATCCAGACTCAGCTGTCTGTCCGGTCCATATGGACGACAGCGTCCTCCAAACAAAATCAGATCTGGCTTGTTTGCAGAGGCAAAAAGGAAGAATTGAGACTATTTGGTTTGATCAGTGCAATGAGTGCAGGCTGTCCGGCTGAATTTGCAGCATTTCTCACTCAGCTTTGTTCTCGATCATGTGACTAATTTATGTGGATACTTCCTTCATCAGCGGCTGGACGTCATGAAATGAACAGGCCTCCAGTTATTATAGTGGCACATATTCAATAACAGCTCAACAGACTGGAAATATACTGCTGGCTTCAGGCCTCTGCTCCCTTTTGTAAACATCTGAATCCACTGATCAGCCAGAGAAATGACAGAATCTTCATGCTGGGAAAGTCACTGAAATGTGGATGAGCAGCATGACGCAGTATCAGAGGTGTTTTCTTCAACAGGATTACCTGTTTGAATGAAGGATTCATAGAAAGCACATGTGTGGATGTATTTAATGGGTGAACACTTAAACCAAGCAAAAGGCTTTAATCCTGTAATCCCATAATACACTCTCACCTCTGATTGTTATTGGCTCTAAACTACAGAAACAAACATCTCGTCATTTATTTGCTCAGTGTGACAGAAAGCGAACACTTTCAGCACTCTGCTGTTTGCTGACAAAGACGCTCTGATGACGTGACGTCAGCAAATCAAATGAACTGATTTTTGAGGCAAAAGTAATTCACTGTCCACCGTGTGAGCTCCCTAAAATTTAGTGATTTTATGAATTATCTCTGATCCAATAATACTGAGAACTTCTTTTGTTGTTGTTGTTGTTGTTGTTGTTGTTGTTGTTGTTGTTGTTGTGTTCACAGGCAGCAGGGATTTCTTGGAAGCACCTGACAACAACCACAGCTGAAGGGAGGACGCCTCTCCTTCTGCTGTCAGTCCAACTGTCACACATAGTGTCAGGATTCATTTACTGCACCACCGTCTACTCACAGCCTCACTTATTATGGGATGCTTCACCATAACCTGTTTCTGTTTCATTGAGAGAAACAAACACTTTACTGCTGCAGGTGTTAAAGGCCATTTTATTAAAATGTGGAGAAAAATGAAACACACTGAGGTCATTAGAGAGCCGCCTGTTGGTGACTGAATGGCTGAAAGGCTCCTCTTTCACTGACAGCATCACAGAGGAGCATCAATAAGAGCACAGGACCAATACTGGTATCAGTAAAATCCTGAGTCCATCCCTGTGTAACATCATACACTACATGTATAAAACTACATGTATTCATCCTCAGCCTTTTAGTCCTGGTCCTCTGTTTGGAAGAAATGTCGAATCACAGCATCATCAGTCAAATATTAGAGGGTCAACTGTGTATTGACATCGTTCAGCTCAGGTCAGGTGATGTTCTGTCTCTGGAAACATGCGAACTCACCTGAGGAGTGAGGCACAGACAGACTGGGGGAGCGTCCTCCAGCTGCAGACACAGCGATGTCCAAATGCACACAAGCTTTTGGGTTGATCACAGTGGATATGTGACCACACACAGTCATGAAGAACAGAGCTCTCGTGCTCTTTCACCTGTGCTTTGTTCACCTCTGGTGACAAATCCTTTAACCTAACAAACCTTCAGCAGCACGAGCCTTTCAGCTGCCATCTCTTCCTCTGAAAGAGCTCCAATATACAGCAGCCTGGACCATAAGGCTGCTGTAATAATACTTATTATTACTATTCATCCAATCGTCTAAAACATCCAGTTTGGCAGAAAGTGCTTCATCCTCGCTGCTGCACACACACCTGGAGGCATTCAGAACACACACATAATTACAGCCATCAAAGGCTAAATGTACTCTCAGGTCCCATTGGTGCTCCAGGACAGAGTAAAGTGTCTTTGTAAGAAGTTAAAACAACATGAAGCAACACAAACAGAGACCTCACTGACGACGAACCCCCTTTCTCTTCAGGAGGAAACAAGTTCCATTAAAAGGACAAAAGTGTCCAGATTCTAACTATGAATCTTCCAGAGAGTCCGAGGCGAGGAACTTCACAGGAAAGATGCAGAGGATAAAACCCCTGATAAAACAGGCAAAGACAGCTCACCAGTATGGAGTTTTTTGGATTTTATAAGTCGGACTGTAGTCAGACCAATGTGGTCTGTGACTTATGCAAGACTGTCGTCCCCACCAAGACCAGTAACACCACAAACTTATTTAACCACCTTAGCCGCGCTCACTCTTTGGAGCGCAGCCGTATTCGCCAACGTCCGCCAACCGCAGCACCACCACACAAGCAGCTGACCACCATGCAGAGGTATCTGCTTCAGTGCCTGATGACAAATCATCTAAAAGGCATGAAGACGTAACGGAGGCAGCAGCAGATCATATAGCTAAAGACATGCTTCACTGAGCACTGAGGAGAAGCCAGGTTACAAACATCTCTTACACGTACTTTTTTTTTTTTTTTAAAACACACTCGCAATAAAAATATAATAGAATAGTTCATGTATGTTTAGAGTAAGAAGAGTGACTAAAGTTGTTCATATGTCTAGGCTGGTTTTATAGTTCAGTCAGTGTTACTGTGCTGTCTATCATGTTTGTTTGTTTGTTTGTTTGTTTGTTACAGATGTCAAGTCTACCTCAGTTTCTGCTATGTTTCCAAAACACTGCACATATTTAAAAACATTTTATTCAGCAGAAGGTGAATCAGCTTGTGAACTTCCTGCACTAAACCTGCAGGAAAAAAGTTCTCAGGTTTCTCTGTTTACATTTTCACACTTTTTTTTACATTTATTATTTGAGTGTTTTCCATGGTTGTGTTGACATTTCCTTTCCTTTCTGCCTTGATAGCTGAGGGGATTATAATCAGAGGAAGGTTAAATTTAAAATAAAAATGTTTAAATTGAATGTATTTTTCTCCTGATCCTTATTTTAAATAGGTTATTAAAAATATCAATAATTATCGATATCGACCAATATAAAACACTTATATCGCAAAGAAACTGGCAAACATGAATATCACTGACAGTCGCTGCTCATGTTGATCTCACTGATGATCACAAACTGTTTCTGTAATGTTCACTTCTTCCAGCATTTTCTCCTCCGTCTCTCTCCTGCTCATTGGTTGCACTTTGAAAAGCCAGCAGCAAACAGGGTCTATGGGTAAACTATGGATCTTTGATTCAACTCTTATCACGTTCCCTCTCTTCTGAACAGCAGATGAGCATAAAAGGACATTATTTACTACTGAGAGAGAAAAACACACAAAGAGAAGCCGAGTGAGTCCAGTCAGCACCTGGACTTCAGGTCTGTCCTGGTCCTGGTGTCTCTGACTCATCAACTAACATGATGTCCTCCTTCATATCAACCCTCTGTCCACTCTGACTGCTGTGTGTCTGTGTGCTTCATGTGTGTTTATGTGCTGAGCTCCTGTGCTGGTGTGAAGCTGTGAAAAGCTGCTGAACAACATCAGATTCAAGAGCTTCAGTCTGTTGTTCCAAAAAGCATCCTGGAAAACAAACAATCAGCAAACATGGAGGATCAGGTGGGAGCTTCTCCCAGTAAAAAGGCTCCTGCTCAGCAGCTGACTGATTCACAGAGCAAATCAAAAGACATGAAAACATCAACTGAAATGTCTCAAACCACTGCTGCTGCAAACACACTGTCCAGCTTCTGCTGGATGTGAAGAAGAAAAACCTTTTACAGACACTTTTCAGGCCTACAGGGGCTGAGTGCTCCACGTTTAAAGACATGACAGGGAGGAAAAGCACTTCAGGCTCATTGGACATGAAAATAACCTCAACAGAGAAACTCGCTTCCTGTTCTGAATCCAAACAACTTTCATAAACACACAAACACAAAACTCATGAACAGATGAGTGTGATGTTAATCCAGTGATTTCTATCATTTAAAGGAACATCAGCGAGAGGTGAAGGTCTTTATGTTGGTCTGAAACATCAGTGTTTTCATTTCCACTGAGCACAGAAACGCTTTAACTCCTGAACTGACCAACTGCTCACTGCTGGTTCAAACACTGACCCTGAAGACCTGACAGTGTTTTCTCACCCAAACTGATTTCCTCATGACGTCAAACTGAGCAGCCGATCGATCATTTTACCAAGCGTTCACATTTCAGAGCCGCTGGACTTCCAGTGTGGAGAGCATCATCGCTGACATTTAATTACAAAAGCAGACGAGAGAGAAGACGAGAAAACTAAATCTTCCTCATCCTCCATCCACCCTTTCTCCTCTTCATCCTGCTGCCATCATCTCTCCTGCTCACAAGAGTTGCCTCTTCCTCCTGTTTCACACCACACACTGTTTCCTCCTCCTCCCTTCACTCAAGTGTATCACACACACTCTGTCTCATCCACCTCACACACACTCCTCACTAATAAGAGTCTCTGCCAGCACAAGAGCAGCAGAGGAAGACTGACTGATCCAATCTACGATGCAGACATCATGAGTCAAAGAGAAGAGACAAGCGTGAAGACATGAAGGTATTTCAAGCAGGCTGAGAACCAAAAGTGAGATAGAAATGAATTTATCTGACAATTTACACAAGCACACACACACTCCATCAGAGAGCAATGAATGCAGTGTGTGAGTGGAGCTGACAGTGGAACAGCCTCCACATGTTGGTGCTCTCCTCTACTCCTCTGCTGAAGCTGGCAGCTGGACCATCAGCCTCTGAGGCTGCTCTCTTCTCTGTGTCACACACTGCTGCTGGACATGAAGACTGATGTCAGATCAGCTCAGCTCCACTCATCACTAACTTGACTGAGAGCAAACACAGCTCGACTGTAAAGTGTCAGGCTTCTCCATGAGGAGCTCTCTCTGTCATGTCAGCTGTTTTCAGGAAGGGAAGTCACTTCACATACCTTCAGAACTCGAGTCAGCAGCAGACGGACAGAAGCACAATAAACATCCACGGTAGCTGTCAATTCCCTCTCAACTCCGGTGTTTCCTAGTGGAAAACGTCAGGACATGAAATGAAAAGAATGAAACGATCCCTTGCCTTGAAATCCAAAGAGGAAAGCGACGCCGGGGATCCACACGGTGTGTATCCAGAAGGAAAGCATGGTGTCCTTTAACCAGCTGCAAAAGCTCCGCGCTCTTCCCGACGAAGCTCCGTCTCCAGCGGTTAATTTCCAGAAGAGAAAGCGCTGCAAACGAAGCCGAGCGGAGGAAGAAATCCCAGTCTGAACGATGCTGCTCAACACAAGAGCTGGAGACTCTGTCGCTGCTCCATCTGCTGCTTTCACACGGACAATAGCGACCCCTACCGACACTCATCCACAGAGGAGAGTGTGTGAGAGCGGCAGTCCTCTGCGTGTGGATAATATTAGTGCCGCAGTTTCTACT
The DNA here is from genome assembly GCF_039877785.1 of Chaetodon trifascialis. NCBI lineage: Eukaryota > Metazoa > Chordata > Actinopteri > Chaetodontiformes > Chaetodontidae > Chaetodon > Chaetodon trifascialis. The sequence goes on from NC_092064.1 coordinate 9,482,149, forward strand.
TTTCACACGTAATTAAAACACAAAAAGGTCCTTCTAGTGTTTCTACAGGAGCTGCTTGGTCCCGTATGGACCAATATCTGTTAGAGCTCAGAGTGAAGAGAGTCTAGTTGGTCTCTGCAGAGATCCAGTTATCTGTGTGCAGACACGTGTAGCGTTTCACCCCAAAGAAATCCTCACAGCAGATTTCTTCCGGTTCTCACAGAGACACACAAGCTGCAGCTTTAGTTTTTCTGTTGAACTCCAGCTGCAGTGAGAGCATCTACAGAAGACCAAACTCATGTCACAGAAATATACTTCGACTCAGACCTGATGGTCAGATTTGATCTCCAAATGTGGCAACATTAAAGCTTTAGTCATGATCACAGTCAGAAATATCCTCACATGTTAATATGAAAGCAGTTGATCTTCAGGGAGAAAAACTGATGATTTAATTCTACTAATAAGAAAGTTTGTCCACCAGGTGTTTTCTGTGATGTCACTACATGAAGTGGACTTGACTTGTTTTTGGATCTTTGCCCTCACACAGAAGGAACAAGCTGCTCGGAGCTACATTTTCTGTTATATTTGTATTTTATTGTGTTGTCAGTTTTGTTTCCTTTTAGTTTCCATCTGTGTTTCGCTTCCACAAACAAGACCTTATGGCACAGGTGACTGCGTTTGGAGGGTTTATTCACATTCCTCACCTGCTTCACACTGTTCATTTGTATTTCAGGCGCAGAGGAGAAGAATAATGTTTTCATTCTAATATGCCGGCAACAAGAGAAACAAAGCAAAGGTTAGATTGAATCCCACCAAAACAATCTGATGAAAAATATAGTTTACTGTCACAGTCAGTGAAGTGAGACTGTTGGTTCTCAGAGAGAAGTCGGTTTCACGTTGGAGTCATCAGTCAGGTGGATGAAATGTAAATGATTTCTGCAGACACACTGCATGCTGTCACACATGATTCATGACAGCAGAGGGGCCTGATGCTGTTGCAGTAAGTTTTGGACATGTTTACCGTTGATAAGTAATAGAATCAAACTGAAAGCAAAACCAACATGGTGTCTTTGTGAGCCTGCAGAATAGCTTCATGTGCCTTGGCATGCAAGTCCAGCAAATAAGCACTTCCCTATAAGCATCTGAAAAATGTAAAGGCTGCTTTGAGCTGCTGATGAGTCACAAGTGTGTGTGTGTGTGTGTGTGTGTGTGTGTGTGTGTGTGTGTGTGTGTGTGTGTGTGTGTGTGTGTGTGTGTGTGTGTGTGTGTGTGTGTGTGTGTGTTAATAGTTATCTTTACATTTTCCAGGTTCTTCAAAGTCGAGTAACAGAATCATGATGCCAGTCTTCAGTGTGAGTCACATCAGTTAACACACTGTAATCACAGACCATCTCACAGCCCGCTGTGTGAATTATATACACACTGTGAACTCACACACATCATTTAGATTCAGACTGAAAAGTGGGCAGAAAGAAAACAGAATCTGTTTGAATGATGGCTCCATGCAACAAACTGCATGAATATGCAAAGCTTCCAGCAGACGACTGTTTGGAATGAGTCACTGTTTGTGGGCAGATGGTGGAAAATGATTTCACATTAGCTCGTGTCATTAATTTATTTGCAAAATACTAAAATCTTACCAATGTTGGAAGGAGACATTAACATCACATGATGCAAGAAAGGAGGCAAACGCAGCAGTTTATTTCAGTGTGTAAAGTCAGACAGTCTCTGCAGCTTTCACAGTTCCGCAATCACAGACTGAAGGGGAAAACACGTCCTCCTCACTTCATTCCCTCATTAGACAGAAAATCCTGATTCATTTTACAGCGTGCCGTCCACTCATGTATTATCATACGGAGGCCTGAGTTCAAAGCTGCTGACCTCTAAGTGTCTCCATTCATAATTCATTTGCAGCCCACAGTGTTTCTGTCCTCCAGCAAAGCTTTGGCTGTCAGTGTGAAAGCCTCCAGCGAACGTTGGTGAACGTGCCGCTGCACTGTGAGGAGGAGAGATGACATCATCTCCCACCAGAGACTCTCAGCTGTGATTCTTCTTCCCTGGAGACTCTTGATGAACAGTCCATGAACAAAACTCTCCCTCCACTCTGCTCCATTTCATCTCACTACAGCTCCTCACAGGCGTCCTGGAGGGGCTGCCAGGGGCTTCTGGACAAAGAGCGTCCATCCATCTCCTGCAAGGAGGTCTGTGGGACTTTTTTCTGATCTTTATTCAAGAGCAAGATCTTTCAGTTTGAGAGCATGGCTTATTGATTTCACATTCAGATTTTATAAAACGCTGCCCTCACACTCAAAGAGCCCTTCCTTCTGCTTAGATTTGTGCACAGAAACAGGCTGAAGCTGAACCGCAAGAAATCTGTGCAAGCATCTGTGTGCAATCATACAGTTTAAGCAGCAGCAGAGAGAAGTGATAGTGAGGGCAGGGTTTGACAAAATCTGAACGTGGAATCAATAAGTCACACTCTCAAAATGAAAGACCTCACTCTTGAATAAAGACAGGAAAAAAGCCCCACAGAGGTCAGCAGAGACAAGATTTTCAGGCGGTGTTCAGTTCCTCTTCAAACAGCAGCATCAAACTGGAGTCCAGTGAGTTGATCCGTCCTCCCAGTCAGCACCATGGACAGAGACAGAGCAGCAGCAGAGCACAGAGCTTGGTTCACTGTGGAGACAGAGCTCTGCAGAGAAGACTGCTGATCTCACTGCATCAATGAACAACGATCAGTGTCAGAGAAAACCTTTCCTTCAGTTTCAAACTGATGGAGACACTGTTGCTCAGTGCATCAGCAGTGATCTGTGTTCCCACATATTTCTGCTCTTCTTTTTCCTGTTTGCTTTCTTAATAAAGTTTGTTCACTTTTCCTGTTTTCTCTGTTCACTCTGTAATGTCCAGTTCTCTGCACTGCAGTCTGCTCACAGCTAAACTCCACTGTTGGCTCTGGGATGCTGGAGACAAATCAATTTCTTCCTCAGTACACATGATCTGTTCCAGCTGCTTCTTCTCGCCTGCCAGAGAGGAGCTGCACCAGACACCAGCACCAGCAGCCCGACTCTGACCAGTTACTGTAAGATGGAACAAGTCTGAAAGTGGAAGTTCACTGCTTGACTTTCCATCCATCAAGTATCAGGATGCAGCTCACAACAGATCTGCATTGATCGAACTTCTAAATGTGACCCCACATTACACAGCACTCTCTGCTCTCTGAGCTGTGACCTCCAGAAGTGGATCATTTACAGTAAAGCTGCAGATACTCTGTGGTACTTGTACTCTGATGCTAATGACTCTTGGAGCTCTAGTTTCCTCTGCTGTTGGTCTCTGTCCTGAATAAAGAGCTCCTCTGTCTATTTCTGGTGACTCCATCCCAGTGCTTTCCATCACAGCAGACCCCAGCTGATTACCTGTGGCTCTGCAGAGAGCGTTGATTTATGACTGTTTTTCTCTGATTATACTGGAGCTTTCTGCTGCAGCGCTGCAGCTCTCAGCTGGCACGCAAACGTCTGAAAGATCCCCTAAAGACTTTGGTTTGATAACAGTTTGCCTCTGACACAGAGCCAAATGTCTGAAGAGCAGAGCATCACTTTCTGGTTCAGATCCAGTTTAAAGTGTGTTGGTCTCATTACGAACAGAAGTCGTCTTAAATACTCAGACAGGGAGAAAAGAAGCGAGACAAAAGAAAATAAAAGAAGAGTTGATAGAAAAGCAGGAATTAAGGAGATTCTCTTTCCACTTCACTGCCTCTCATTACTGTAGTTCTTTGCTGTGAACAGAGAGCCGCCAGCTGCAGTGTCTATTCACAGATGAGTGAGAGGAGGAAGGACGATGATGGACAGCCAGCTAAAAAGACAACAATGGGATGTTGTTGGGACTGCTGGTGTCACTGTTCAGCCATCTTGAACCAGAACAACAGATGAAGAAAAACATCCGCTGAGGTGGTGGATCATCAATTCACAGCTGCAATCAGGAATAAATTGAGTCACATAAAAAACAAGTGTGTCATTGATTGAAAAGACAAAATCAATGTGACTGTACTGTCGACTTGTTCAGCAGAATGTTTTTCTCACTTCAGTTAAAAAGTGAAATAACTCTCTGTCATGAACCTAAAATGTTGAATATCAATGAACAAAAAATGAAAATATGACAGACGTTGGAGGACAGATGTCCTGAGTTAAGAGGAGCTTTGTCTTCACACAACAGAAGAAATGTCTTCATGATGGACTGAATCCAGTCCACTGGCCTTCAATGATGCTGCCTTTGGAAAGCTGAAGGTGAAGAAGACCAGAAATCTCTGACACTGAGTTTCTCTGCTGAAGGTCAGTGAGTGTGTTCAGTCTGTGTGTTTGCAGACAACATGCATGTGATGTTTGATTAAACCTGGATGTCGTGTGTGGATGTTTGGATCGGCCATGTTTCCTGAACTGGCTGAACAGGGAAGCAGAGACCTCGGCTGTCCTCCTGAGGATCGTCTGGTTGAGTCTCTGCAGACTTGTTAGCTCGTTCACTTCCACATCTCCTGTCAGATCAAATCCTCTCGACATCGCCATCACCATGTTGAAATGTGTTTTTGATGTGTAACTTTTACACTTTATTTCATTCTGTCAAACGCTGCCATCACCAACGAACACCAAGCAGCAACTCTGCAATATATAAACTATGATGAAGATCTAGAAATATATGGGAAGCAGCAGTTTTATTGAACTTGTGTTCTGACATTTTTCATGACGATGCCTGAAATGTGCTGATTCATCATTTTAACACACACCTGCCAGCCAATCAGAAGTGAGTATTTTCTGTCCATGACATCAGCAGTTCCTTCATGAAATCATGACAAACTAAAGTCATTTACAGGCTGACAGAAAACATTCTGCAGGACTCAATCATTGAAATGTGTCACGAGCATCAGTGGGCTACTAGTGGCAGAAATGTAACCATGGAAACATCTGTAGCTCCAGCAGCATCACGTGCTTCACTGCAAACATGAACAAAGACAGAAAGATGAGCAGATAATTGATCGTTTTATTGTGAAATGAGGACTTTGTCTGCAGTCGTTGTTCTAATCTTTGTCTTCTGTTCGCAACACATTAACAATGAACAATAAAGCTGACACTGCAGACTGCAGGTTGAAATGACACAAATGAGCTGCTGCTGATTAAACTAATCACAGTCCCACATACAAGGAGGCTGGAAGAAGAAGCTGCAAAAGTCCAGAGCAGAAGCACAGATTTAACTCAAAAACAAACTATAAACCTGCTTCATCTTAATCGTACATTCAGGACAATAGCAGAGGTGGAGGAGGGTGGTGTGAGCAGCACATTATTGTAAAGGTGTTATAGTGTGAAGAGCAGCAGTTTAAGACTCGTTCTCAGCACATTAAGGAAGCAGAGAAGGAGGTAAAGGAGGCGCTGGTGATCGTCTGTGTCTTATCATAGCAGCAACCACAGATTTGATTCATGCTAATTACAGGCTAATTGTTCTCACACTGAACTGAACTAACTGCTTGACATCTTGTCATTAATGTCACTGACCAGCAGAACAGTTTATCCCCTGTGTGCTGCATCACAGGCTGCTGGCCGGCTTTGATAAATCAAGCTTTCCTGCGGCCTGTCGGTAAACATGACATTACAGCCTCAGCTGTTGTTCACTGTTTTGTTAGCAAAGCTAAACTGAAGCAAACTGTGTAAACTGGCAGGAAAAATGTGTGTGTTTCAAACTGAAATGAAGGGCTGTCTCTGGTCCAGCAGGTGTCCTTGTCCAACACTGACTGATAATAATGACTCCAGACCTCAGAGAGGTTTCCTGTAACATTCAACATAACAATCAGTCCATCAGTAGAGAACTGAGCAACACACACACACACACACACACACACACACACACACACACACACACACACACACACACACACACACACACACACACACACAGGACTGTGAAGGTCATAACACATGAGAGTCTGATCAAAAGTCTGAGAGTCGTATTGAATGTGGACGAAAGGTCAAAGGTGGTCAGTTTACTTCAGTCCAGCCAATCCAGCTGAGAAAACAGAGCAGGTCTATTCCCAGTGAAGTCCATGAAGAAGAACAAGAGTGAAGTGTGGAGGTGGAAAATGGAGAAGATTACTTCCTCGAGAGAGGAGCTGAATGCTTCCCACAGAAAATGAAAGTCAGTGACAAAGAGACTAAAGAGAGGAAGACAGAGTGGGAGGATACAGAGAGAAAAGCAGATTTTAACAAATCTCACTGGAGACTCAGCGCTGACAAAGAAAATGTCTTGTGAGGACGGCGAGTAAGAGCTGAGAGAGAGCGATGGAGAGGAGAAACTTTCAAATCAGTGAGTGAGCATGATTAGTTCAAACTCCCTGATACTCGTCTTCAGTGTTCAGTCAGTGAATGATGAGATTTCCTGACAGTACAGGAGGTGGTCGTCTGGACAGAAACTGTGAAAGTGAAGGCGGTTCTTCATTTTACTCCAGTTATCAGGATTGGATGACTCAGTAACTCGCTCTTTGACTCACTAAGTCCATGCAATAACTCCAACTAAATAACTAACTAAAGTTTGAATGGCCTCCTCCTTGAACTGCCACCTTATCGTGGTGGAGGAGTTTGAGTACCCGAATGATCCTAGAGGCTATGTTGTCCGGGGCTTAATGCCCCTGGTAGGGTCTCCCAAGGCAAACAGGTTCTAGGTGACAGGTCAGACTAAGAGCAGTTCAAGAAGCCCCTATGAAAGAAATCAAAGCAAGGAAGCGTACGTCGCCCGGATTGGCGTCACCGGGGCCCCGCCCTGGAGCCAGGCCTGGGGTTGGGGCTCGCAGGCGAGCGCCTGGTGGCCGGGTCTTTGCCCACGGGACCTGGCCGGGCACAGCCCGAAGGAGCGACGTGGGCCCGCCTTCCCGTAGGCCCACCACCCGCAGGAAGGATCAGAAAGGGCCGGTGCTATGTGGAATGGGTAGCAGTCGTGGGCGGGGGCCCCGACGACCCAAACCCTGGACAACGACTCTGGCTATGGGGACATGGAATGTCACCTCACTGTGCGGGAAAGAGCCTGAGCTAGTGCGGGAGGTTGAGCGGTACCGGCTAGAGATAGTCGGGCTCACCTCCACGCACAGTCTGGGCTCTGGAACCCAACTCCTTGAGAGAGGCTGGACTCTCTTCTACTCTGGAGTTGCCCGCGGTGAGAGGCGGCGAGCTGGTGTGGGCTTGCTTATAGCCCCCCAGCTCAGCCGCCATGTGTTGGAGTTCTCCCCGCTGAGTGAGAGGGTCGCTTCCCTGCGCCTTCGGGTTGGGGATAGGTCTCTCACTATTGTTTCGGCCTACGGGCCGAACAGTAGCGTAGAGTACCCGGCCTTCTTGGAATCCCTGGGAGGGGTACTGGAAAGTGCTCCAACCGGGGACTCCATTGTTCTGCTGGGAGACTTCAATGCTCACGTGGGCAGCGAGAGTGACACCTGGAGGGGAGTGATTGGGAGGAACGACCTCCCCGATCTGAACCCGAGTGGTGTTCTGTTATTGGATTTCTGTGCTAGTCACAGTTTGTCCATAACAAACACCATGTTCAAGCATAAGGGTGTCCATCAGTGCACGTGGCACCAGGACACCCTAGGCCGGAGGTCAATGATCGACTTTGTAGTCGTATCATCTGACCTTCAGCGGTATGTCTTGGACACTCGGGTAAAGAGAGGGGCTGAGCTGTCAACTGATCACCACCTGGTGGCGAGTTGGATTCGCTGGCAGGGGAAGAAGCGGGACAGACTTGGCAGACCCAAACGTACCGTGAGGGTCTGTTGGGAACGTCTGGCGGAACCCGCTGTCAGGGAAGTTTTCAACTCCCACCTCCGGGAGAGCTTCAACCAGATCCCGAGGGAGGTTGGAGACATTGAGTCCGAATGGACCATGTTCTCCACTTCCATTGTTGATGCAGCCATCCATAGCTGTGGCCGTAAAGTCGGCGGTGCCTGTCGTGGCGGCAACCCCCGAACCCGGTGGTGGACACCGGAAGTAAGGGATGCCGTCAAGCTGAAGAAGGAGTCCTATCGGGCCTGGTTGGCTCATAGGACTCCTGAGGCAGCTGATGGGTACCGGCGGACCAAGCGTGCGGCAGCTCGGGCGGTTGTAGAAGCAAAAACTCGGGTCTGGGAGGAGTTCGGGGAGGCCATGGAGGAGGACTACCGGTCGGCCTCGAGGAAATTCTGGCAAATTTCTGGCGTTCGGCGCCTCAGGAGGAGGAAGCAGCTTTCTGTCAACACTGTTTACAGTGGAGGTGGGGAGCTGTTGACCTCGACTGGGGATATTGTCGGGCGGTGGAAGGAATACTTCGAGGATCTCCTCAATCCCTCTGTCATGTCTTCCGTAGAGGAAGCAGAGACTGGGGACTTGGAGGTCGATTCATTCATCACCGGGGCTGAAGTCACTGAGGCAGTTTGCAAGCTCCTCGGTGGCAAAGCGCCGGGGGTGGATGAGATCCGCCCTGAGTACCTCAAGTCTCTGGATGTTGTAGGACTGTCTTGGTTGACACGCCTCTGCAGCATCGCGTGGCAGGCGGGGACAGTGCCTCTGGACTGGCAGACTGGGGTGGTGGTCCCTCTTTTTAAAAAGGGGGACCGGAGGGTGTGTTCCAACTATCGGGGGATCACACTCTTCAGCCTCCCTGGTAAAAGTCTATTCCAGGGTACTGGAGAGGAGAATCCGGCCGATAGTCGAAGCCCGGATTCAAGAGGAACAATGCGGTTTTCGTCCTGGCCGTGGAACACTGGACCAGCTCTATACCCTCCACAGGGTGCTTGAGGGTTCATGGGAGTTTGCCCAACCAGTCCACATTTGCTTCGTGGACTTGGAGAAGGCATTCAACCGTGTCCCTCGCGTCATTCTGTGGGAGGTGCTCCAGGAGTATGGGGTTGGAGGCCCTCTGTTGAGGGCTGTACAGTCCCTGTACAACCGGAGCAGGAGCTTGGTCCGCATTGCCGGCAGTAAGTCGGACCTGTTCCCGGTGCATGTTGGACTCCGGCAGGGCTGCCCTTTGTCACCGGTTCTGTTCATCATTTTTATGGACAGGATTTCTAGGCGCAGCCAGGGGCCGGAGGGGGTTCGGTTTGGGGGCCGGCAGATTTCGTCTCTGCTTTTCCCGGATGATGTTGTCTTGTTGGCTACCTCGAGCCAGGACCTTCAGCATGCGCTGGGGCGGTTCGCAGCCGAGTGTGAAGCAGCTGGGATGAGAGTTAGCACCTCCAAGTCCGAGGCCATGGTTCTCGACCGGAAAAAGGTGACTTGCTCCCTTCAGGTTGGGGGAGAGTTCCTGCCTCAAGTGGAGGAGTTTAAGTATCTTGGGATCCTGTTCACGAGTGAGGGAAGGATGGAACGTGAGATTGACAGGCGGATCGGTGCAGTGGCTGCAGTAATGCGGTCGCTGTATCGGTCTGTCGTGGTAAAGAAGGAGCTGAGCCGAAAGGCGAAGCTCTCGATTTACCGGTCAATCTACGTTCCTACCCTCACCTATGGTCATGAACTTTGGGTCATGACCGAAAGAACGAGGTCCCGGATACAAGCGGCTGAAATGAGTTTCCTCCGCAGGGTGGCGGGGCGCTCCCTTAGAGATAGGGTGAGGAGCTCTGTCACCCGGGAGGAGCTCAGAGTAGAGTCGCTGCTCCTCCACATCGAGAGGAGTCAGCTGAGGTGGCTCGGGCATCTCTATCGGATGCCCCCTGGACGCCTCCCTAGGGAGGTGTTCCAGGCATGTCCCATCGGGAGGAGGCCCCCGGGAAAGACCCAGGACACGCTAGGGTGACTATGTCACTCGGCTGGCCTGGGAACGCCTCGGGATCCCCCCGGAAGAGTTGGAGGAAGTGTCCGGGGAGAGGGAAGTCTGGGCGTCCCTGCTCAGACTGCTCCCCCCGCAACCCGGCCCCGGATAAGCGGAAGACAATGGATGGATGGATGGAAGTTTGAATGGCATCATGAAAATACTTCTTTACATACTGAGAACATTTGATGTCTGATGTCCTGATGTCTCTGTCTTAGCATGTCTGTCTTCCTGCTGCAAACCCAGCAGTGTGTTCATATCTATGATGTCCTGTTGTCCATCCAGGTGATCTAACTCACTGCTCCTCTGAACTCACTCTTTTGTCCTCAAATGAACAATCAACCAAATGTCCAACAAATCAAACTCTGTCCTGTCCTTCCCCACACGTCCTCCTTCAAACACTGAGGTCGACTCTCAAGTGATTGATAACACGACCAGTTCAGTCTGAGCTGAATCCAGTTCAAACACAGTCAATAGAAGACAAAACCCAGACCCAGACTGACAGAGCGTCTCCTCCTCCTCCTCCTCCTCCTCCTCCTCCTCCTCCTCCTCCTCCTCCTCCTCTCTTTGTCCTCCTCTGTCCTCTCAGCTCTACAGTCAATGGATTGGGTGTTTTCTAGCTTGTGGAACTGAAGCTATTAGAAGTTATTGTACTATTGAAACAGTTGACAGCATCTTGTTCTGAACACCACTCACTGACAAATGATGAGTTTCCTTTCAGCTCAGATGAACTGAACTCAGACCTGCACAAGGACACAATAGGACACAGCTGCAGCAGCACAGAGGAACAAACATCATCAATGGTGATTCATCAGAGTTCATGTAACAGGATCAGTTTGATGTTTTCGTTGTTGAACCAGCAAAGCTAAAGACTAAACTCAGCTCTTCCATCGTTTCTTCACAGGAAAAAGATGAAATGAACGTGTGATTCTGACGACTGCAAATGAAAGTCACAGCAGAAAATGAATGGAGGTGTGTACTGAAAATTAAAGAGGATGAACTTTTTTAATTTCTTAATTGGAGGAAACGTCAATCAAACTGTTCAGTGAGGGCAGAGGAAGAGTGAACAAAGGAGCAGGTGGTGGAAGAAAAGAATAGATAAGTGGAGGAGGAGGAGGTCGACATAAAGGTGACAAAATACTGTTTTCCAGAAATGCATCAATGAAAACAAGGAGCCAAATCATAAAATCATCTGCATACAGCCTTTAGCAAAAACTGAAATAAAAGATGTCAAGAAATGATGAATGATGTGAATTCCAGATGAGGAAAAATGATCAAATGATCTTTCTCATGATGATCTTCACACCTGGAGGCCTTAAATAAATGTAATAATGACACTTCTGAATGTTTTCAGTGAAAAGGATCAAACTACTGTGATGGATCCTATTTAAAGCTCTGTAATCAGTCAAAGAAGACAGCAGGACAGAGACAAAGACACGACTGAAGGAGACGTGAAGGTTTGTCCTGGTTTCATGGACAGAAGATGGAGGACAGTCTGTGTGTGGCTGCTCTGTCTGTGGAGTCTGGAGGAGAAGAGACAGACAGAGCTGAGGTCCAACCACTGACAGGACACAAGGATCAAGGACAGGACACTGAGGGGACACACATCATCGCTCTGGTTTACCAAGAGGACAAACACTGACTTCACAGAGTTCACATCATGTGAGGACGTGGTCTTCATTCAGACTGAGGACTGCAGGGTTCTGCTCTACATTTACAAAGAACTGATTTGTTATATTAGAAGGAAATAAGTCCAAACCAGAAACAGCTCAGTGTGATCACACACAGCACACACTCTGTAGGTTCTCCTGATAGAAGGAAAAGCTCATCTCATTTCTCGTCAGCTCACCACCTACTGGACGACAGTGTTGATGAGCTCAGCAGACGTGTTGTGATCTAATAGGATCAGACAGGTGTGAGACACACAGGAGACAAACAGCTCTGCTCCAGTGAAGGTAGCTGGACTGGAAACAGTCCACACAGATAGCTGCTGTCTGTCTGTCATGAACACGGACAGACAGACACACAGACGTGCAGGAGCTGCAGGTGCACTCATTGTTCATCTTGTTTGAAAGTTAAACTTTAAGTTCATTCTTGATCATAAAAAACATCATGTGAGCACAAAGAATCCATAAAACTGCTCTGAATGAAATGAGAACAGCTGCAGAGCAAACATGTAAACAAATCTGTCTCCATGACAACTGAGCAAAGTCCATCTGCAGATGAAGACCATGTGATTTTTTTGGAAGCTCCAGAAAAAGAAGGTAAGTGGACCTTGAGTTGGTGTTGTGTCAGAGTATTACTGCGGTCCTTGTTTCATCACAGTGTTCATTAAAATTCAGGATTCATCCGAATGATTTGTCCTGATGTGCATATAAACACATCAGACATGAAAACATCACCTTTTATTCCACATGTTAAAAACTCAACAGGTGGTTCCTCAGCTGCTTGCTGACTCTTCATTAGAAAGTGTTGGAGGTCAGAGATCTATTTCCTGAAGCTGGAGCTTTGAACAGTCCACATTATGACAAACAGTGAGAACAGAAGAAGAAGAGACTCAACAATCTGAGTGTGACTCTTCAAACCTCTCTGAACTGAACAAGCTGAAGCTCTGCTCCACTTCAATGTGCGTCCTTGAAAAAGTTCCATTTGGAGGTTTGAGTGAATGTCATCTTATTTATTATCGACTGACGGGAACAAAAACACTTCACAGTCATTTCTAGCAGCAGCCAGCAGACAAACACTCCTCAGAAGGCCTCTTCACCTCGCTCTGACAAACACATGCAGTCCAGTTCAGCCTCTGTGCAACTCTGAAGAACAATTACTGGAACACTGCTGTGATGGAAGTCGACTCAAACACATTATAAGATCGTGAAAGAGGAGAGACGAAGATCAAACCCCATCAGAGACTTGGAAAGATTTGGACAAGAATATTTTCAAGCTTTTAGTTTTCTTATTTCACTGCGCACACACACACACACACACACACACACACACACACACACACATAGCTAAAGCATGAAATTGTCTCCTCTGAACACCTCTGTGACAAATCAAACTGTGTCCATCTGGTGTCTCAGTGGAACATCAAGTGCTGAAATGTGGAGGAGGCTGCTGTTGTTGGCACAGTCACAGATGTTACAGGAACAGCAGAGGCTGGATCAGGATTGGTGTGTGTGTGTGTGTGTGTGTGTGTGTGTGTGTGTGTGTGTGTGTGTGTGTGTGTGTGTGTGTGTGTGTGTGTGTGTGTGTGTGTGTGTGTGTAATGTAAATACAGTGTTTGTGATCCTTTGTTGCTGCTGTCCTGACAAAACATGCTGGAACACATTTTATCAGAGTGAACTTCAAACTTTGGTCGTTTCAGTTTTCTGACTTGAAATCCTGGACTGTGTGTTTGCTGCTGGATTGTCTGTGAGACATGACAGTCAGCGTGCTGTTATAAAGTCCAGCTGTACAGTCGTGTGAGGCAGTGAAGGAAAGTGATTGAGGTCTGGTGTCACTGCTGCCACTGTACAGGGGAAAGCCCTGTAAGGCTGAATCAGCTCGTCATGGCTGAGCATCAGCATGCAGACTGCAGTGAGCTGAGCTGACGGGATGAGAGGCTCAGCCAATAAAGCCATGTTTGAAAGTGAAGGCTGTGTGTGAACGGGTCCAATATTTTCTGAAAAGGAATCATCTGCAGTGCCCGGTCAGTGTCACCATACATGATATTCCTAAAGGTCTCTGGCAGTGTCAGAATTGGGTGTCAAATAATGAAACGATGATTCATGAAATCACAAATGTTTGATGAAGACTGGTCTTAGATCTTCTCCATGTGGAGAAAAACACACCTTGTTATTGTGAGCTATTTTTGAAAAAGATAGATAAGAAGAGCTGCCATGATGACTGCTTGACTGCACTCAATGTATTTTTTAAAGTGACACGTCCAACTCGTAAACATGGGAAAAATGTTTGCGTCCTTTAAATTCAGCTAAAGAGAGCTGCATGTCTCAGCTGCCTCTGTAGGAACCTCTGAAATGGGACAGGAAGACAGCAGGTGGAATTAATAACATTAACGATGGCTGCATGTCAGTGGAGCAGGACGATCGTTAGTGTTATTAGTGACACCTGTGTGTTTTTGATCTGACCAGTCAAAATGTGAAAACAGGCCTTCAGGAACATTCACTGACAGCACAGACCACATGACTCACTTCAGGACCAAATCCCAAAATAACAACAATTCAAGCTGCTCACTCAGTGATTCTTCTTGTCTCTGTCTCTCTCTGTGTCCCTCTGTTCATTGTTGTCTTTGTTCAGTGTTTCCTTCTCTGAATCAAGGGTCTAAGGATACAGGGTGTCCACTGCTGTCCATATTTTAATGCCCCCTGCAGGCAAATTGTGACGTCTAATATCAGCCAGTGGAAATAAAATTGGGCTGACTTATTGCCACTGGCTCTGAATAACCACACATATCTCTCTGCAGTTTCAGCCTGAGGGTTTCTGTATGAAATAATGACCATCCAGTATCTACTGCAGTCTGATAACACAAAGCCTCACCTGTCAGCTCCGACACAAGGCCAACACTCTGCTGGTAACAAGGCTAACACAGGTATCTGCTGGCTTCTGCTGGAAGGGGAGCTGAGGAAGCTAACAAGCTAATCCAAACAACAAAGAGTCAACAACAAGATGTCAGTAAACAGATCAAAGTGCACTCGACTCACAGAGTGATGAAATGGACCCTTGCAGCTCTTTTTACCGTCGCAGCAGGAAAAGCACAGCTGTGATTAATGACATCACTAACGAGTGCATCTCATCCAGGTGAGTCAGGTCCTGGGCCCTGCTGCAGTGCTGACTGACACTCAGTGGAACTGAGTCATCATGAACTAAACTAGTGACACCTGTGCTTTTCCTGCTTTGACAGAAGAACGTCTGCTGTGATGACTGAACCATGAAGAAACTTATTTTCTATTCAATCATGGAGGCTGTTACTGGCAGCTATGAGATCATCAAGACAGTGAAGGTGAAAGGACTCTCCTACTGACCTGGAAGAGGGTGAGATGGGACTCATTTAAACCAAAATATTAAACATCTTCTGTAATATACTCTGATAAACTTTGACTCTCCAGCCTTTCCTGTACGTGTAATTATTTAATGTGCAGCCTGTGGTACACATCAGCAGCCTGATCAGTGTTCATTTGATACACACAGCTAACAAGACAGGAAGTGAGCTGCATCCAGTGAAGCACACAGGTGGCCAGCAGCGCTGTGGAGCACACAGCAGAGAGGTGGAAATAATGTCTCAAGCATGAACAAGTCCAGTGGTGGCCACCGTCTCTCTGCTGTGCATCATCACTGTGATGATGATGATGATGCTCAACATGGCTGTCTGGACAAGAGCCCCATTGCATGAAGGAAGAGGAGGAAGAGGAAATGATTAAACCTTGCTGGCATTCAGGATTCATCAATCCTCGACTCGTCCACCAAAACGCACACACAAACACACAAATACATAAGATTTCTCAAAGCACACATACGTAAAAACGCTCAAAAGCTGGTCAAAAGTCGAGTAGAGAAGCAGCGTTTTAAGCTTTCTATTAAATGAGCTCCACACTGGAGCACTTCTGAGGACATGCAGCAAACTGCAGACACTGGAGCATTAAACAGAAAAGAAGCTTCCTCAGACTTCACTTTAATCCTTGAAACAGGCCTGTGTGAGACGGCCTGAGAGACCTGTTTGGCTCTGAAGCCCTGAGCAGGTCTGAGAGGTGTTGTGGAGCGAGAGCGTTTCGTGCTTTAAAAACAAGGAGCAGAGCCGTGGAGTCAATACTGAAGTCTGATAGAAGCCGATGAACTGATCTGAGAACTGCTGCTCCACAACCTAACCTGAACACATGGGAAATCCTGAAAGGCATTGCAGCCAGAGAGCCTGTGAGACACTTGCTTTCAGCACATTCAGACGACTCTGCTAACGTTCAGCAACAGGACAGACCTGAAGCAAAAGGACAATAACCTGACACATAATCCACACTCTCTCCTCTCATGAACATCCACACTGGAGTTTCTGTGGAAACCACTGCTACCACACGACTGCATGAATATGCAGGAAGTTACCCAGTCGCTGTGTGTAAATATTGGATTTGTGATCAAGTCCAGAGGCCTTGCTGATCTTGGTGGAACTGAAGTGTAAAAGCTCAGTGAGCAGCTCTAAATACATGTAATCCAACAGAGCCCTGGGGTGGCAGCATTAGAGAGATGAAACAGAGCCTGAATGAAGAGTTTGTACAAGACTGACTTCACTGAATGAAACACGAATGTGTGCACTGACAATGAATTTATTCCTAATTAATACTAAATGACAGAGGAAAGATGCTGTTTGTACAAGCCTGTATGAAGCGTTAGGATTATTCTAATCTCATATTAAATTGATATTTGGGATTTTAGATATGGCCTCATCGCTTCCTGCAGACACACATATTAAAGCTCACAGTAAAGTGACAAATATCAAAGTTTCCCCCCAGAGGGAAAGGGGACCTTTTCTTTGCTGCAGAGCTGCTCAGGTGCACATTATTTGAATTCAAAGGAGCTGAAAAAGGTTAACTGCACCTGAACTTTGAACAGTTCTTGTGAAAAACTGGTTTTGCTGCAGAAGGTGACAGGAAATATTGCCTGTTCTGACTGCATGAATCAACATTTCACACTCTTTCTCTCTCATCATCTTTCTTCATTTCTTTCCTTTCTGCCTTCTTTTCTCTTGTCTTTTGTTTTTCCTCTGTCAGTTTTATCTCACTTGATTTTTCTCCCTCTACCCATCCTCTCTTCCCTTCATGTTTTCTTTTATCAAGTATAAACCACATTTCCACCACATTGTTTGTGCATGTCGAGCATTTTCTCCATTTTCTGTTCAAATCAATCTTCAGTTTGACTGTTTCTTGTTGCTGCTCTTCCATTCATTCAGCTCTTTTCTTCCTCCTACTGTTTCTCTTGTCTGCTCTGGGCGATAAGGAAGGTTCAGCTTCTTTCAGAAGGTTTGAGAGAGAACAGAGTTTGTGTGACGAACACTGTGGTGAACCTGATGAGGATCTGAAAAGGGAAATGTTGCTGTTGTTTCTGCCTCTGGACTGAAAAACGCTGAGGCTGTTAGTCTTTTGCTTTAATGCAGCAAACAGCAAATCCTCACACCTGCAGATCCTCTGATTTGAGAGAAAGTTGAAGTTTGAAGGAGTCCAGAGTGCAGATCCTGATGGGATCTGGATAAACTCTTATTTCTCTTCAGTGTGTAGAAATGCTGTCATGACGAGTTGTCAAATCTTCTGCTATTTTCTCTTTTCTTGTTGATAATGTGAGAAACCTCACGCTGTGATCTGATGTAGTGTTTGCTGAAGATGATGATCATTATTCAAAGGTGGTTGAATAATGATAATAATCACATCAGGAGGGAAACTGTTGAACTGGATCAAATCCTCATTGATCTCCACATGCACATTTCCCTTCACAGCTGTCACCATGTTAATGAGTGGAGTGGGCTGTGGAGCTGTTATCTGAGCGGATCACACTTTTCTTTCTATCACACCCAGAGTATCTGCTGCTCTTTGTCTATTTACCTCTTTTCCCTTGATGTTTGTGTCCAAACAGAAATGCAGCATGAAATTATTCAGAGTGGAGCCGCTGAATCAGTCTGTTTGCCACAATTACTGCCTGAAAGGCTGAAGAGGGAACGACTGAACCTACTCTGAGACCTACACTTGTGGATGAAAACCAACACTGCTTGATGTGCTGATGCAGAGATAAATGTGTTCCTACAGACAAACATCAGCTTTGATAAACATGTTCCTGTATGTGTCTGAGTGCAGAGTGAGGAATCATCAGTGGACCAAAAGAGACACAAGGCCAACAAACCTGCTGCTGCTTTGACTGCTGACATGTGATTCCATTAGATTTGCTGTTTGTATCTTTTGATCTCGTATCTGAGCTTTGGGACAGATTATGTCTCTTTGCTCCCTCACTGGTCCCATCCTGTCCTCTCTACTGTGACAGGCTGCTCCTTGTCCTTGGCCGTGGCTTCAGGCTGTTAATGCCAGTCAGCTGCTTCAGTGGTGGGAATCTTTCTGCCAGCCAGCTGGGTAACATCTGGCAACGTAGCTGTGTGTGTGTGTGTGTGTGTGTGTGTGTGTGTGTGTGTGTGTGTGTGTGTGTGTGTGTGTGTGTGTGTGTGTAACCTTGGCAGTGGCTCACTAAACAGAATCTTGCCAAACAATGAGCAAATCAAGGAGAATACCTGGAAACACAAAACTTAAATCAGTGTCAACAACACTGATCAATAACAAGATGTTCAGTCACAGATACAGCAGCAACACATTGGACAAACAGAGAGAAAGACACACTGAGGATCATTTAAACTGGAGAGCAAAATAAAATGACCTGCAGTGACACATCTGAGCTTGATGACGTCACAAAAGATGGAGTAAGATCGACTCTGTTTGTTGTTCTGCTCAGTTCTGTGCTTTAAAGGCCTCACACAGTAATCGAGGTGATGTTTTCTCCAGCCAGCATTAGAATTCTGAGTAGAAGGCAAACTCGCTTTTTACCAAATCACTGCACTGCTGACTGTATTCACATCATGTACAATAATTAACCAACATGGCTGAAAAACAAAGTATTTTTTCAACCATTTATTTGTCATTTGTTTTGGATAGACACCTCATGCAGCTTTGAGAATGATGCAAGTTGTATTTTTTCTTCAAAATTACTTTTTTCCCCTTTTTATCTGCAACATAATTATTTCCGATTGAGGATCCAGTTTGTTTCCCTCAGTTACAATAAAAAAAGACATAAACTTGCTTTTCTCTTGTCTAATTCCTGCTCTGACACAAGATCCAGCAGAACATCATCCACCTGTTCTTTATTCTGCTGATCCTGTTCAGTGTCATGTTGGTCTGGACCCGATCGCAGCTCACTAGAGGACATCAGTTCCGTCATAATGCTGAGAAAACAGCAGAAAATGAGCACCAGATGGGTTCACTGATGTTCCTGTTTGCAAAAAGAGCCGTCTGTAAGTAAATACAGGATGCTGTCGATACCTCAAAGACCTGAGCTTCAAAGATGGAGGACAAGATGTCTACAAACACACTGGAGGTGATGGACATTAACACACACACGCAGACGGTCAGGAGTATCTACAGTAACACAGACACACACATTAGCTGTTACAAATATCACACACACACACATTCATAGACATTCACAGAAAATATTGGTCAATAAGTGTCTGAAAATAAGAACAAACTGAATCTCCTCCTGACAAAGTTTTCCTCTTCTAGCAGTAAGAAAGGACGAAGGCAATGATGAAAAAATCAATAAATGCATCACATGTGTGATTACTGGGCAAAGAAAACAGCTCCTGATGTTGTGGTTTTCTCTCGCGGCCTCCTGCCTGCTGTGTCTCTCTGAACCTCTCTGAGCATCACATCCACTCCTCTCCTGACACTGTGGCCAAACCCACAACACAGCCAGCACGACCCTGATCATCACAACAGCAGAGCCTGTCCACATGTGTGGCACAGCACCCACAACACCATGCGTGTGTGTGTGTGTGCGTGTGTGTGTGTGTGTGTGTGTGTGTGTGTGTGTGTGTGTGTGTGTGTGTGTGTGTGTGTGTGTGTGTGTGTGTGTGTGTGTGTGTGTGTGTGAGAGAGAGCAAGTGTGGGTGTTGTTGTTTGTGCTCTCGGTATGAGTCTAATTAAAGTTTGATTCAGTGTAGAGTACTACAGCATGATTCAAGAGCTAAACACTGAGCATTATTCACAACCTCTCTGACAGGAGAGAGGCAAGAAAAAAGAGAAACAAGCAGTGGAAACATGCAGCGTCAGCCAGAAAAAGCTCCACTGAAAGCTTTCACAAGCTCCTTTTGTTGTTGTGTATTTTCTGCTGAAGCGCTTTGTGTTGTAATCTGTGCAAACATCACAGTAACATTCAGTGTCTTCATCTCCACAAACCTCTGCACCGGCTCAAAGAGGACGAAGAGGTGAACCTCCTCTTCACTTCAACACGAACACACTGATTCACTCGGTCTCCTTGAGGAAGTCCAGGCTGTTTAAATCCACAGTTAAACAGCTTCATTTAACAGCCAATCAGAGCCACAGTAGAAGTGTCTGTAGCTGTTAGTGTGAAGAGTCGTGCAGCACAGCAGCCTGAGCAGCTCACAGGAAATGAAGTGAGGCTGGACTGTTCAGGAGAAATAAGAGCGCCTGCACCACTTCAGCTGTTTGTTCAAGAAGCTTCAACTCCACAAGGAGTTTACAAGAAGGTCAAAGGTCAATCTGGAGGGCAATGACCCTTCAATATCAGAGACTCATGAGACCATTACAGAGCTGCAGAAAGAAGATAGATAGATAGATAGATAGATAGATAGATAGATAGATAGATAGATAGATAGATAGATAGATAGATAGATAGATAGATAGATAGATAGATAGATAGATAGATAGATAGATAGATAGATAGATAGATAGATAGATAGACTCAGTGTTCCCATCCATCCATCCATCCATTATCTATACCGCCTATCCCTTTCGGGGTTGCGGGGGGCTGGAGCCTATCCCAGCTACAATGGGCGAGAGGCAGGGTACAACCTGAACCGGTCGCCAGCCGATTGCAGGGCCACATGCAAGGACAAAGAAACATTCACACTCACACCTACGGACAATTTAGAGTCATCAATTAACCTAATGAGCATGTTTTTGGTTTGTGGGAGGAACTCAGTGTTCCCACAAACTTGTTTTCACTTTGCAAAAGATTCTTCTTAAACCAAGACTTCTAAAAATCAGCACATAATATTGACACCAGCAGCTCTTCATAAACAGCGATTATGTCTCACGGTGCCTCCATATTCAATCTGTTCCACTGCTGAAAGAAAATACTCCTTCATTATTTTTTTCAATAACAAGACTGTGAAGCTCAAATCTCAATTTGATCTTTTTCCCCTCTGACATACAAAGTAGGTGTCATTCATTTGTCCTTCTGCTCTCACTTTAATAACCACAGATGGTTTTTACAGTCACAAATGTTTTGAGACCTGCTCTCTGATTTATTTGTTGTTGTTTTTTTTGCTCTCAGAGATGCTGTCAGTGTTGAAAAGGCTGATTTTTCAGATACCAACAATAAACAGAAAGAGAAATCACACTCATCATCTTAGAAGGTAGAAATCATGCTGGACAAGCTGCTCATTGTCTCTTCTGTATGTCCTCACTCAGTCTCTGTCCTTCACATTTATCATCCAGCTGTCTGTTGTTCTTGTAAACAACATGACAGCGATGGAGGACGCTCTGTGTGTTCATGCTGAACATCTTTGTCGCTCAAACAGCAGACAGAGTGTTGTTTTTATCTGTGAGTGTGGTGGAGAGGGCATTCCTCTCAAATTAGAGCTGTGTGTGTGTGTGTGTGTGTGTGTGTGTGTGTGTGTGTGTGTGTGTGTGTGTGTGTGTGTGTGTGTGTGTGTGTGTCCTGTTGAGGTCAAGAAGTTATCTGAGCAGTGAAGACCAGAGCTGCTGGTGAAGCCGATAAACTGTCCTTCTGTGTCTCTGTGTTTCCTTGTCAAGTCAAACCTTATTGATCTGATCTGCAGCAGAGACAGACGTCACTCTTTGCCACCAAAGTGCTCAGTAAAGGCTAAAAAGTGTCACATTATCTCCACTGCTGAGGCACTAAAGGCTCCACAACATGAGTAAACAAGCGAGCTGTGACAATAAAAAGTGTCCATGGTGACACTGATGTCTGACTCCACAGAGCTGCCATCCTCGAGCTCTCCACTAGATGTCCTCAGTCTTTCTCATCAGTCCTGGCCACCTGACATCTCCTCCCACCTGCACACCTGTTCTCACTTTCCTCATCAGCACTGGTACCAGCCTCTTGTCCCCCAGTCAGTGGGGACGTCCCAACTCTCTCAAACTGCATCCACATTTCCCTCATGTGCATCTTTTCCTGTCAGTCGTCTTTAACAGCTGCAGAGACGTTTGATGAATTTGTGCCTGCACACATGTGCACTGTGTTCACACTAATAAAGACACACAGTTATCAGTGCCAGAGCAGCAGTGTTTCCTCTGTAGCCTGTTACCTGTTGAACAAACACCTGCACATGAACAACAACCTGCACTGTGTATTTATACTGAGTGCTGAGTCGTGCTCAGAGGCACAGGAACCATTTCTACTGGCAGAATATGTTTATATGATTTATTCATTATTCACATCTGAATTTATTGATATTCTGAATGTGAAATCCTTATTTAATAATCCAGAATATGATAATTGTGTCTTTTACACACTGGAAATCATTTCATTGGCTAAATGTTTGAGGGAAAGTGAAATGATGTAAACCCAGTCAGTCTCACATGTGACTGAATGGAAATGAAGAGAAATGATGGAAAAAGTGTCACTTGCTGACAGACAGACTCTCCTTCTCTCTCTGACTGACACTATTGCTGCTAAATGAATTTCCCATGTTCACTTCCTGCTTTAATGGACCACCTGACTGCTAACGTGAAACATGTGACTGTCATTTAAATCAGGTCTGTCAGACGGAGCTTGACGTCTGCAGTTGGTGAGAAACAGCTTTCAGCATTCAGCTGTTTGTTTATTGAAAGTATTTTGTGTCTCTCTGGCATTCTGAATAAAAAGTGTAGAAAATGTCAAATAAATGTCTGTATTGTTCAGATGTTGAGAGAGAGTGTGTGTATGTGTGTGTGCAGACAGTGGATTAGCATACATTGATATGGACATAATAGTGTGCTCATAAAAATCCCCAATATTTGCTGCAGGGACAGGATTTGCATCCATCTGCAACCAGGAAACTCCTGCAGCTTTCACATGGAAAGTTACCGACTGCATCCAGAATAACAGGACAGCAGAGCCGTGGATATTGTTCTGATCATGAAAACAATGTCAAAGGAAACTGTGAGGCTGATCAACTGTGAACTGATGGAGCCAAACATCAAAAAGCTCTTACATTTCATCCTCAGCCGCAGACCGTTCATCTTCTCAGCATAGTATATCTATAGAAATGTCAATAAATTAGAAGGTGTTTGTTTGTTTTCTTCTTCTTTTTTTTAACTTCAGTCAAACAAAAGTTAAGGTTGACTCTTTTCTCTCTTTCAGTGTCTCTCTGTGTCTTTCTCTCTCTGTCCACATGCATCCTCACTGACTGTTTCTGAAGCTCTCATTAAATGTGGAAGTCAATGAAGTGATCAGGACCTTTTGCTGCTGCTCGTCACAGACACAGACACCTGTCGATGGAGGAAACCAATTTCCCAGAGTGCAGCAGATCAGCAATTCAATGTGCTGAGCAAGGCTCTCTGTCTGTGACACTTAAAGAACACACTGATCATTTTCATTTCAGCTTCATGCAAACATTGACCAGGAAGGACCAACAGGAAGAAAGACACATTCCCACAGAAACACCAGGATCGATCCCTCTGTCCATCCGTCTGTCTGCAGTGCTGACATTTGCCCTGAAGGAGACATGAAGTGCATGAAGGATGTTCAGTATTTCATCCTCATGGATCTCCAGACATTTGAGAAACTCTTCTTCACTCTTCTTCGTCTCTCAACTCCCTCACATCAACAGCAGTAACAGTGTGGACTTCTTGACTTTGTCCTTTGACTTTTCATCCACAGTCAACACACAAAGCTGCTGATAACAATCACATGGAAAAGCAGAAAGACAAGATGTCCCAAAGGTCAGAAGTGAAGGAGGAAAACAACATTTGAAGAGCTCATTCGTGACACTTCACTTCCATTTGAGAGCTTGAAGTTGAAATCAGTGTGTCCCTGCTGCTCCTCCATCATCAGGCTCTTCTATGTTTCAGGAGGCTCAGTGACAGAGCAGCAGAGTCAGTGGGCAGCTGGACTTCTTCTCTCTCTGTAAATACCAGGTCCATATCAGTGAGGCTGTAGGTGAGGCCTGTTGAGCTCAGCACAGCCTGTGTTGAATGAAGCCGCTGTGAAGGCTTTCACACGGAGGCTGACTGGAAGAAGCAGATGAACTAAAGAGCTTGTTCATGTTATTCATGGGCTTCAGCTGGAAGCTGATCCTTTCAGTTTTCACAACCTCTGGCACACAACAAGGATGTGAAGCTGCTCTGTGTCTGTGTTTGTGTCTGTGAGGGAATTTTCTATCACAGGCCTTCTGTATTAAGGCGCCCAAAAGTCTCAGGGTTGGATAACACAGAGGCCTCAGACAGAGACACAACATAATATTTGGAGGCCATTCTAGCAGACAGCAGATAGGAAGTCTCTCCTCGTGAGGTAGCCAAGGTCTTGCAGATAAACTGTATAGACTGACATTTTAAGAGAATTAGGTCAAAAGTGTCCTCAGTTAGAGGGATGGATGTCAGGGCATACGTAAGTATGGTATGAGCTATTGTTTGGGCTTTGACTATCCAATAGAGTACCAGAAATGTAGAAGGAGGGTGCAGAATATCCATAATAAGGAAATAGTGCAAGGAATAGAAGGGAAAACATGTGACATTGGGGGTATTAATACACCCCATGAGATCGGACATCTTCAGAGTTTGGTGTGGCACTACCTTGGTTCATTTGTGGACATTGTGTTGCTCATCAACTTCTCCTTGATGCATCAAGCCTGCAATAAATACCTCTGCATAACACATCTGAAGTCTCCTGGTGAACTCCCTCCTTCAGCTCACAAGAATTTCCACCACAGTGTCAGAGTCTATTTCCAATGGGGGGATTTAAGGCTTTATCTCACTTCCTGTATGTCTCCTTTGTTGTCTCTCAAATCCATTGATACTCCAATTTACAACAAGAGCAATCTCTGTGATGTCTGTGACTGGATATTTCTAAGCTGCTTCTCACCGCTTGTTTGTGCTCAACATCACTGCCTGGTTTTCTTGAACACAGCCTCCACACTGCAACATGTGCATCCTATCTCCACCAACAACAAGCACAGATTACAGACGAGTGTCAAAGTCAGACGGTCGTGGACATCGTGTAACAGCTGAAAGCAAAACATTGAACTCAAACGTTGTTCAGAGTCAAGCAGAGCTGACTTTTCTGTTGACTCACCTGGAAACAGACTGAATGAGCAAACACACAAACATTCCTCTCCTGAAGAAAGAAAAGGACGCACACAGACCGTCATTGCTACGAGGAGATGTTGAACTGACACCTGAAGCTTCTGTCTCAGTGCTGAGTGTCGACGTCTGCAGTGAAATATCAAAGTCAAACTCTCCTGTGTTCTGATATCCAGCTGAACTCACAGTGGGAGGCACAAACGCAGCACAACTACAGCAGAGAGCAAAATGCCAGCTTGTGCCATGTGGAGATCAGTTCATACCCACAGAGGGGGTGCAGACTTGTTAAACAGAGATCACATTTTCCTCTGTTGTTTGAGGAATTCATAAGAAGTCATGCTCACATGGAGCCAGTGGTATTTTTAGAAAGTGTTGCTGCAGACTTGCTCAGCAGATAAAAGTGGAATAGAAAGTTTCAAACATTGTGTTTTACTGTGCAGATAGACGAGGCTGCATGATCCAGAGAAGAGCATCTGCTCAACACTCAAATCCAAAACTCAAGCCGCTGCAGATAACTGGAGATTATTTCTGTCCATTGTGCACTGACACAAATATTTGTAGGAACGTTGAAGCTGAACCTGACCCACAGACAAAAACAAAGCAACAAACCAAAGTCAAACACAGTGAGTCTGACTCAGTCTGACAGGAGACTCACTGGATACAAAGCTTCAGCACAGACATCAGAGATCACATGAACTCACACTGCAGACTCCAGGTCAGCTGTCACACGTTCTCTTGTTTCATTTGATTTTTCTTTCTGGGAGAATTGGAATTGTTCTGGTTTGAGTTCATCAGTGAAATCTGCATCTCATGTTTGATCTTCAGCTCATGAAGAGAAAGAAAGAAACACAAAATGAAAAGCTGCACAGAAAACAAGTGTGTGTGTGTGTGTGTGTGTGTGTGTGTGTGTGTGTGTGTGTGTGTCACACGTCTTCCAGCATCTGTTTCTCCCCTGAGAGATTCTCAGTCTTGCCACAATCTGACAGCCCAGTGTGTGTGTGTGTGTGTGTGTGTGTGTGTGTGTGTGTGTGTGTGTGTGTGTGTGTGTGTGTGTGTGTGTGTGTGTGTGTGTGTGTGTGTGTGTGTGTGTGTGTGTGTGTGTGTGTGTGTGTGTGTGTGTGTGTAACATGAAAATTAGATTATTTTCCACCCAATTTGCTCCCAAGGCTTTCTCCGTGTGTGTTGTCGGTGTGTTTGACAGGAAAGTGAAGGAGGTGCACTGATACAAACTAATGCAGCTCAGAACAAGCAGCCCTGCAATAAATCCTGCCTGTTGAGCTTTGTCATATTCACTGTGACATGTTTGGATTTGGGTGTCACATGTTGGACTGACAGCTTCAGTGTGTGTCAGGTTTCAAACTGGGATAGAGAGACTTTAGACGAGCTGCTCTCTTCTGGTTCCAGCAGACCTGATGCTGAGTTTGCACTGAAAGTGATTTCCTGATTACGTCCAGCTGAGCTGCTGATCGATCGCTGTGTTTCTTTGTTCCCGCTCCATCACCTGCACACCTGTCAGGGTGGAGCTGCTCACAGTCTGAAGAGCTTCATGAATGCTGACATTCAGTTACAAAAGTCAACAGCAGACGAATCGATGAAACCAGAAGTTTTCCCTCTTTATCACTTTCACTGTATCTTCTCTGACTCTGAGTCTTTCTGCAGCTCTCTGCATCCTCGTGTCTCTTCATTCTGCATCTGTTTGACTTGAGGGGCCAAAGAATGGTCATCAATGGTGAGATATTCAGGAAGTAATGAGGGATTACTGAGTAACTACTCAGTATGATGCATCACTTCATTTGTGTGGTGACATCAGTTAAAGCTCATCTATGGAATAAGCTATTAATCAATCACGGTTTCTTTAAATTAAGTATTGAACACCTGCTGCAGGTTCATGTTGTCGGCTCTGCATTCACATTCACACAGAGTTCCACTCTTTGATTCAAAGGTCGACCAGACTAAAGGACGAGCGACGACATGCAGCGCAGCAGCACACAGGACATTTTCCAGTCTGAATATAAGAACTACAATCTGCAGAACAAAGGTTACAATCACCATCTCTTCTTCCTCAACAGTTTCTCTACATCAACAGTTGAGACTCACACAGAAAGAAAGAAAGAAAGAAAGAAAGAAAGAAAGAAAGAAAGAAAGAAAGAAAGAAAGAAAGAAAGAAAGAAAGAAAGAAAGAAAGAAAGAAAGTTCATCAAAAGTTCAGTTCACAATTCTAATTCACATTTGAAACTTTCTCAAAATCCTGGACCTCTTGCAGCTCCTCGCGGGGACTCCACGACCTCCATGTCTCCTACCAGTCAGTGTGCAGTGAAAACCTCCAAAGGAAAACACTCAGGAGCTTCAGTTCAATGTGTGAGCTGCTATGAGCTGATCCACTGATGCATTAATGATGCAGTATTGAAACAAACTCCTCTGAGTCTCAGCTGGATCCCTCCTCGCTCTCTGCACCACCCATTTGGTATTCAACACACATCCCATAAGTTCATTTGTGACACCACAGCAGGTAATTGGATGACCGGCCTTTCAAGCCTGTTGATTAAATGACTGATTATTGACTGATTACTCCCAATCTCCTGCTGTCATCAGGCACAATTAATAACGTGTGTAATGAAATAATTGAGTGTGTGTGAGTGGGTGGTGATGACACATCATGATGGTGAATCTCTCAGTCTGATATTTGTTTCATGGTGTGACACTGATCAGCATTAACTCAACATGGTTTGGATTTCCAGTTGTGGAGTCCATTTACAGACATTATGACGAACACTACAAATGAAACACAGTGTTTAAACACACACACTGCTGACAGAACACACACTGAAAATAACTGTGCTGTGTGTTATGAGCTGAGACACATCTGGATGCTTCTGGAGCAGAAACATGATTCTACTCATTAAAGTGGAGGTGTAGGTGAGGCTCTCATGTTTAACAGATGAAGACTACAGTGTGTGTCCTATTTCACTCCAACACAGCAGTCAAAACATCTCATTAGTGTTCTGGGACTGTGAACTCATTAATGGAGACGTGAGGAGATTAAGGATCCAAAGAAAACAGAGCTCACTGACACTCAGTCTTCCCCTGACTGTCTCTCTGTCTCTGTGTCTCTCACTGTGAACTCAACAAGCAAACAAATCTCTCATTAAGAAGACAAAGTTTCATTTGTCCTAATTAATTGGATGAATCCTCCAGAAAAGGGCATCAATGCTGCCCTGATGAGCAGTGAAATATCAGACAACAAGCGTCAGTCAGCTTGAGGAGCAGCAGAGCAACATGAAGGAGCTTCATCGTATCAGCTGCAGAGCTCTTTTTTCTCTTCCTGTTTTTCTCTTGTCACACTCGGCTGATGTTGACAAGCAGCCAGAGTCAAAGTGTCGACACCCTGACCAACATCTATCAAGGTGGATGATATTCCAGGAAGTACGCTCATGTAGTAGACAAAGAGACACAACTGTGTGAACTCTCAGCTCCTTGAGAAGGGCCAGATGAGCTCTGTGAGCGGAGCCATGATGAGACAAGATCTGTGAACATGTGACCTCTGAGACACATGCACAGTATGAAGACAAAAACAGCAGATATATGAAGCTACTGAAGCACACAGTGAGCCAGGTGGAGGTGACACACAGCAGGAAAAGCCTGTGGCATCCTTTTGTAAATGCACTGCTGAGTGCTGCACCGCCAGCCACCATCAGCTGCCAGCTAGAAGATGGAGGACACAACGCTGCTGATGGTGGTGGCATCAGACCAACACTGGTCCACTGATCAGATCTGCCAACTTTCCATCACGGTTTGGCAGCAAATGTAGCTGAGTGGAGGAAGAAATCCCACACTGAACAATCCTGATCAATACTGAAAAAAGGATATTTATCTATTTATTGGTTGTTTATTGAGAGTTTATCATTTACAAATGAGCCAGTTGTCCATTGGAAACTGTCATTTTGTGTCAGGAGACGAGAGTTCATCTTGGGTACTGACATGTGAGACGAGACAGAGGACAGGTGGTCAATAATCCATGTGAAAGAGAAGGTTTGGACATGGGGAGTGTGAGGATGAGCTGTTTTTACCAAACCTTCAATATTAAAGCAGAAAGTATCAAAGTGAGGATCCAGTCTGTCTCAGGCAGAACGATGAGAAATTCCTGATATTTCTGCTCTTGTTAGTGTTCTGTGATGTGCTCTGACGGCAGTAAAAACTACTTATATTAGTGGTGTATTTCCCTCAGTGTAACCAGTTATAAACAGCTTCCTCTTGTTCGTGTCATTCTGATTTTGTGGTGGCGACACTCGACTCGACGTTGACCAATCAGCTCTCACTTAAGTCTCGTCCAGTTCGGCTGCCAACTGGAGCAGCAGCTCATTAGCAGAGAAGCTGTTTCTGTGAGAAGGCACCAGTGCAGTGTGTCTGTGAGCTGGAATGAAGGTTTACTTGGAAAACTGGAGTTAAATTAAATACAGCAAGACTTGTGCTGCTGGCATATTTTCCATTTCATTCTGTGATCATTTGTTTTCCTCTCAGTTTCCCTCTGTGGGGCTTCAACACATGAGACCTTCAGGCGCAGGTAGACTGTGTGGGAAAGTTCATTGACATTCCCCTCTCCTTTCACACGGCTCACTTGTGTTTTCGACTCAGAGGAGAGGATAGTGTGTTCATTATAATGTGGCAGCAGCAACACAAAGGCAGAAACAACACAAAGCTTCAGTGGAATCACCAAATAAATACGATGACAAAGAAAGTTTGCCGCCAGTCAGAGAAGTGAGACGATGTGATGGAAGTGAGAACTGCACTGACATCCACATTATTCATGATGCTGTACAGTATGTGAGTGTATGTCACCCAGTGTAACACACTGTAACACCATCACACACTGAACATGTGCCTCAGTCGTGGGTGACTCACACGCTGTACACAGCATAAACACACCTGATGTGTTTAGATGCAGATGGAGCAGTACACAGAAAGCTCATTACATCTGCTTTGAATCGAGGCTCCATTAAACAAATTGCATAAATATGCAGACAAATGTTCCACAGATGACTGTTAAGAGGAACTCTGTTGTGGGCAGATGGCAGCTTTAATGTACTGGAAGAAAACAAATTGCCAACATGTTTTTTTTATTTATTTATTTTTTTTTTTTAAATTGTGTTTTCTGAAAATCAGACAGTCGACATGAGATTCCTGTGAATGTGCCCTCAAATCTACCATCCACTTCAATCTGTTCCTGTTAACAAGTATAGATTGAAGCAGAACAAACTGATCACTGCAGATGAAGAAACAGCTCGTTAAACTCCCTCATTAGGCAGAAAATTCATCTTGACCTTCCACAGTCTCGTCCACTCGTCTCTCAGACTGAACACGAGGTTCAAAGCTTCTGACCTCTGGCTGTCTTCACTCATAATTCATTTCCAGCCTGCAGAGTTTCTGCTCTCTGACTGAGCTTCTGCTGTCAGTGAGAAAACCTCCAGCTCAGGATGTACAGTCAGATTGTCTTGATATCTGTGTGTTTGTGAGCTGAGCAGCTTTCAAACTCTGTGATTCTCTCAGGAGAACTTCAGAACCTCAGGGCCGACTTGAAGTCGCTGAGAGATTTTTGTCTTCATGCTGTGTTTGCTTGTGAGAGGAGGACCATAAAGTTCTGATCATACAGTGTTTTTACAGTGAGAGCAGCAGAGTTTGAGGCAGGTAACAGCTCACTGTCCATGATGCACTGAGACCCACGAGCATGCTAGGATTGAAATGAACACTTTGCTTATCCCTGGATCAAACCTCAGCCCAACTGAAGACAGAAGAAATGAAGAGAAATCAAAACAACATGAAAACAATGTAACAAAAAAAAAAACAACACGAGTCAGCAAAGGTGAGACACATCTATGATCTCCACCTCTGACCTCCATGAACCTCCATCAGTTTGTCTCTCTGCAGACTTTCAGCTCGACTTCCCAACAATCCCAAGACAAGACTCGTCCATTCTGCTTCAGATGTCTCATGAAGCTACGAGCCATTAAAGCTGCTGTCACTCTGTTCTGGAGGTGTTTCCAACAGGAAGTGGTCGCACAGCTGCTGCTGAGCTTTTCTATGAGACTGGTTATTCTGAAGAGGAACTGTGACTGACAGAAGGAGAAGAACTGTTTTAGGCTTCAGGAAAACTTGTCTGAAGCTTTGAATCCTCATTCATGTCTTTTCTTCTCTAAATGAAAACACAATGGACATGTTGTCTGTCCATGAACAGCAGGGAGTCTCACTCTGACACAAAGAGTGAAGCGGTGCGTCCTGTGCATACAGACTGTGTGGACGTCTCCAAGC
This sequence comes from Chaetodon trifascialis, assembly GCF_039877785.1. Taxonomy (NCBI): domain Eukaryota; kingdom Metazoa; phylum Chordata; class Actinopteri; order Chaetodontiformes; family Chaetodontidae; genus Chaetodon; species Chaetodon trifascialis. The sequence continues at coordinate 9,513,300 of NC_092064.1, forward strand.
ACATCTGCTCTTTGGCTCATGTCATAAGTAATGATGGTCAGTAAATTGACAGACTGAAGTTGGACGAACACAAACTGACCACAGTCCACTGGAAGCAAACTCCAAAGTGCTGCCATGAGTCAGTGATTGAAAACTCTCTGTTCAGTCACTTTTCAGTCACAGCTGTCGCAGCATTTCTGGCCTCTGCTAACAATCTGGGAAAGCTTTGGACAGAAGTACAGATGGTACTCTGAAGTGAAATGTCAGCATCCATCACAGCTGTGATACACACTGCACCAGTGTGATTGTCTGTCAAGGCTTTGAGGTATAAGTGGGCAAGTGTAAAGTGATGTGAAGTGTGAGCCGGCAGTGAGCACTGACTGAGAGGAGCCAACACCATTCCTCAGAGCAAGAGAGAGACTGATGGCCGTCAATCAAACACTCCCCTTTAAAAGGCTCAGCCAGTGCTGAAATGATGTGTTCATGTGTTTATGTGCAAAGTTCCAAAATGAATTAGAAAATAAGAGACTAAAGCAGCAAATAAAATATTCAGCACAGGAAAGACAAAAAGGAAAATAATATCCATCCATCCATTATCTATACCGCCTATCCCTTTCGGGGTTGCGGGGGGCTGGAGCCTATCCCAGCTACAATGGGCGGGAGGTGGGGTACACCCTGAACCGGTCGCCAGCCGATTGCAGGGCCACATGCAAGGACAAACAACCATTCACACTCACACCTACGGACAATTTTAGAGTCATCAATTAACCTAATGAGCATGTTTTTGGTCTGTGGGAGGAAGCCGGAGTACCCGGAGAGAACCCACGCATGCACGGGAAGAACATGCAAACTTCACACAGAAAGGTCCCGCCTGACCCGGGGATCGAACCGGCAACCTTCTGCTGTGAGGCACGCGCACTACCTGCTGTGCCACCGTGCAGCTGGAAAATAATATATTAAAGCAAATAAAAAGGAAATAAAAGTTCAAACAACTGACTAAAGCAGATGATGAAAGGAAAATAATGACGAAAATAAAACACACTGAAAAGGACTGAATGAAAGGCTGGGGATTTCAAAATAAAAGCTGCATGACTGTAGAAGTCCAATCAATCACTTTAAGTTTAAAGCAAATACTGTCACCTTGTGGGCTACAGTGACGTGTTTCTGAATGCTTTTACTTTTCCAGCCACACAGTCTCATCTGGTCATTGGAAATCTGACCATCAACCTTGTGCTCTTCAGCCTGATAATCGAACCTTTAGGCCTCTGACTGTCTCTGCTGAGCTCCAACCAGATGCATCATCAGCTCATTAGTCCATTTTTCCATGTAAAACCAGCACCACATTTATTCAGACTGAAAAGATGTCATTTGTTAATGAGAGCAGAGGAGTGGGCAATGAAAGAGCAGGTGGCAGATGAAGAGAAAAAGCAAGTGGGAGAGGAGGAGGCTGAGATCAGGATGTACTGCCATTAATAGATGCTGCTAATGGCAAAAAAAAGTGATTTTGATCAAAATAAAACACAGTTCATTTGAAGAGGAGCCTTCTGCTACTTTCAAAGGAAACCACGTGTGTCCAAACTGGAAATACCTCTGGGCACGACACTGAGTCTGAAGGCTTAATGGAGGTCAAAGCTGATCTCACTGCTGTTATCAGCTGATTTAATGTTCATTTCCTCCATTCTGAACGGTCATCAGCTCACCATCTGCTGGGCTGCAGTGTTGATCGGCTCAGCAGACGTGTTGTGATCTAACAGGATCAGACAGGTGAGGAGACATGCAGGAGAAAAACAGCTCGGCTCCACTCTGCACACACACATGTGAATTATGACTGATGAAAACACTGATAATCCCATTTCATTTCAGGCTCACTGTTTGTTTCTCTGCACCGTTTGACTGTTTTCCTGTTTCAGGTGATTCATCAGTGACACATGAACTGACAGACTGACGAGTGCTGATGGAGGCTGCTTATTATTACTTGTCAGAAAATAAATACAAATGTTTGGAAATGAAAACAGAAACTATGAACATGAATAAAGCTGAGAAACACAAAGACGCTGGAACTTCACAAACAGGAAGTTTGTGCTCCAAAAATATGAACTTTATGCTGCAACAACTGAATGTCAACACAGTCCCTGAACCTCACATGAACATCTGGACATGCAGTCCTCAGTGTTTCTGAATGTTCAGTCATTATGTGCTTATTGTGGACAGAATAATGCAGCGCTGCTATTTTTAGCTTCCCCGACAGGTTCGATGGTGATCAGAGGTTTTGTTTTGTAATGATGTTTTGTTCCCATGTGGTTGATTTATCTGTGAATAAATAAATGATCTGTCTGTATCTGTGCAGTCATTTCTCCCAGCAGCCTGCAGACAGACACTCATCAAACCTCTCAGTACCGTGCCTCATCAGCACGACTCACCTCAACATGAAATTCAAACTGTTCATCTCTGAGTTGAACTCTGAGCAGCTGAAATCATCACTGTGTTTCTTCCAGAGTTTGTTTTGTCCACTTTGCATCAGCACCAACAGTGAAATGTGTCACAGCAGAGACAGCACTCACAAATACTGAGAGGCAGACACACACACACACACAAAGCTGAGCAGACACACACACTCTCTCTGTGTCGGTAACCTCCAGATGTGGAGACCCATGAAATCTAATTTCATCGCACTGATGTCTCAGTGCAGAGACACATTTTGTCTCAGTGTTGAACGGTGCAGGAGGCTGCTGTTGGTGGTGGACTCACACATGTCGACAAACAGATATAAACTGGATTTGTGTGTGTTTTCAATCAGCTTTGCTTTGGTCGAACCCCTCGGATGAGAGAAAGAGTCTCACACACGTCACAGCAGGACTGATGCATCACAGCACACAGTGCAGACTGTAGACTGAAGGGAGCAGAGGACGGCTGAAGCATCTTATTCTGCTCTCATACCTTCTTGTTCAAAGATGCTTTGGGGTCCAAACAAGGTTTTCTTGTCTCTACTGGATTTTCCAGCTAAAGCTAAAGCCTGAAATGTATTCTCTGATAATCCTCAATCACACTAAAGTCCATTAATATTGAGTTTATTTTCTGTCATGATTAATCAGTCTGATTATTTTTCCTGCAGTTCTTCTTTGAGATCCTCAAGCCTTGAGAATGTGAATAATTCATGATGAATATTAAACAGTAATGAGACTTTAGTCAGCGTTTCATCTCTGTGATATAATCTGGATTAAGAGGAAACTTCAGACCACACAAGGACTGAACTACAGTGAAGCTCCTCATTCAAGTTCATTTATACATTTCACACCATGGAGAGACATTAGAAGCCCAACTGATCTCAATCTTCTGACCAAACCTCTCTGACAGTGACAGAAAGACTGCACTGAAGTTCACAAACAGTAGAAGAAGGAAGTGTGAACAGGAACAGACTCATGGCTGAGTCGACAGATGAAACAATGTGCTGATACAACAAAGGACAATTCATCATTCACAGCACATTAACATCTTCAGAACATGTTGGAGAAATCAGCTCAACTGAAGTCAATGAAAATGGCCTCTGAGCTTAATAATAATGACCAGTGGAAGACGAAGAGCTTGTTGTCATCAGTCCTAGAATATATGTGAAGTGTCAGGCTGTCTGTGTCATGGACGCAGGCGGAGGGGGAGTTCACTGCTCTGTTCATCAGCATTGAGCTGGATCCACCTGCACACATCATATGATCACTAACAGAAGTCTGGAAGTCAGAGTGACATTAAATCACTGAGCAGTTTGTTTGAATGAAGAAGAAAAGCTCCACTGATTACCGTGGCAACAAGTGATTATTCCAGCACGTGTGAGACTGAAACCCTCAAATGAAGTGAGATTAAATGTCAGATGTCTGATGCAGTCTGGATGCCTCGTCCTCTCTGGTGGAACTGAAGTGGAATTATTCATTTAAAGCAGCTCTAAATACATCAAATCCAGCTGAGCCCTGGAGAGGCAAAAGATGAAGCTGACCACCACAGAAGAAGACAAACGAGGTTAAAAAATAATGTTGTTTTCTCTCTACAGGCCCGTCCTGATTCCTTCTCTCTTTTGTTTCTTTCCTTTCTTCACATTTTCTTTTGTCTGTCTTTATCTTTCTGTCCCTCTCCAGTCTCTCCACCTCTCCCTCTCCGATCATCTCTTTAAAATTCTTAAACCACAGTTTCCACAGCTCTGTTTATTCAGGAGGACCGTTTCGTCTCCAGATGCCAAGCTTTTCTTCAAATCCATTTCAACACCGTCCTCATCCTTTATGCATGTCGGCTTCCATTCATTCTGCTCTTTTCTTCCTCCAACTTACTGTCTGACTGATAAGGAAAATAGATTCAGCTCCTTTGACAAAGTTAGAGAGAGAACAGAGTTTCTGTGACTAAAACTGCTGAATTTGATCAGTTTTTGGAAAAGAATCATTGTTCTTGTAACTCGTGACTGAAAGATGACAAAGGAGGGATTTTTGGGATCGTTATGACAGTGAGTCCACATCTGCAGGACTGAAGTTTTCTGTTGTTATGTGACAAAAGTCAACGTCTCTATTAAAATGCAAATAAATAATTAACATTTCTATCTGTCATGAATACATATGATGTCATAACAGCTTCAGTATATGTATAATGATGAGGTTCACTGAGATCTCAGCCTGTTCGGATCTGACTGCAGCAAAGCAGCAGAGTTTCATCTGCTGCCTCCCCTCCATGTCCCATTGGCTGTAGCTCACAGCTGTTTAGTGTCAGAGCTGCTGAATCACTTCAGTTAATAAGTGGAGAGTTTGTGAGGCAGCGTGCGCTGGACTGGACACACAATCTGGCAGACATAGACCTCCACATAGCTTTAAGTCTGATGTCTGACTGCAGAGCAAGTCTCCTTACAATCATCCAAAGAGTCAACACGACACAATAAGTATTCAGTCTGTTTTACAACATTGAATTAAAGTAGATCCAATGTTGCTGTTTTCACACTGATTGACAGAAAAAGATGATTTCATGTCAAAGTAAAAACAGATCTCTAGAAAGTGTCTGAGTTACTTTCAGATATAAATATGAAATAGGTGTTTGCATCAGTATTCAGCCCCTGCAGTCAGACTGAATCATTACCAGCGCTGCCATTTGGTTTTAAAAGTCACACAATCAGTTCAATGGAGATCATCTGTGTAAAGTCAAGAGGTTTCAGTTGATTATAGGGAGCAGAGCAGAGGATCTGTTTTCATCCAGGTGCTGCCAATGTCAGCAGTGCAGATCAGAAGGTAGAGTTTGATTTCAGCTTGAAATCATATTTGCTTTTCTGACTGCTGACACCTGGTGTCACACATGCAAGTAAACGCAGCATTTCTGTGGCTTCCTGTGGTGGACTTTGGCCTGTTTCTCTGATTGGATGGTACTAAGCTTCATTAAATCTTCTGACCATGCAGGGGTCAACAGCAGTCATGGACACTCTTTGAACTGTAAAATACTTTGTAATCCAGTTCATCCATCTCATTAGGTGTGACTCTGCTGCAGGTTAATATGATCCCTCCCTTCTGAGGAGACAGAGAGGCACCGATTGGGACATGAGAGCAGAATAGTTCTTTTCACAAGTTTACATTGAAGCCAAAAGTAACTGACCTTTGGCACTTTGTGTGGAACAAGACATTTCTTCTTCCTGTCAAACTGTTTGTCAGCTGTTCTGTTCTCACACTGTCTTCAGCTGTCAGCTTTACTGAGCAGATAAACCAGAGCCACAGCAGAGCTGTCTGTCTCACTGAGTCTGAAAGAGTCCTACAGCACAGCAGCCTGAGGAGCTCAGAGCAAATGAAGCCAGTTTGTTGAGGATGATGTAGCTCCTGAGTTTCTAATAAGGTCAAAGGTCATTCTGGAGGGAAATGACTCCTCCATTTGGGAGACTGAAACAATCAGAGCTGTGCTGAGGAAAGATGTTCACTCAACAGATCGTTACTTTGGCTGAGAGGAAAGAGAGACAGCGGCAGTGAGATCACAGCATGAAATGTGTTGGATATAAAGCAACAAAATGTGTCAAACATGAGCCGAGTTTCCATCGGATACAATTTGAAGAGAGCTTTAGAAACGACACAAAAAAGAAGAAAATGTGAATTATGAGCATTTCCATGAACTGGTTTCGAGCAAACAGTAGTAATAGTTAGTGAGGAATCAGAACATGAAGTAGTTTGTACTCACACAGAAACATTCAAGCAGCTTCCTCATGAACAAAATGTATTCCTGTTATTATTCCTGAATTTCTCTCCTTCCCCTCCAGAGAGGAAAGAATCCTTCGTTACACTTCAGCAAACTGAGCTGGAGGAGCTCAAGCTTTGAATTTTCTGTCTCAACAGCACAGAACACGACATCAGCACCTTTTAATCAGAACTAACAACCAGCTCCAGTTTCAGCAGCGAGAAACAACCAACACTGACATGATGAAGCACAGACAGCGCCTTCACTTCAGGAAGATAATAGTGAATGAATTGTGTTTTAATTGTGTCTTTTCAGATCAGAGCTTTAATGACTGTGTCTTTGTCTTCTTATCAGCAGATTATGACAGCAGCAAAGACACAGATTGGCTACAAATGTCTTGATGTCACCAGAAACTCCTGCATTCATCTGCTGCCAAAAGGAGTCTTTCCACTGTCAGAGTGACAAACTGACTGTCGTTGTTCAACGTACACTGAGAGAAGCAGGATGTGAAAATCATTTGCGTGGATAATCTGCCCTGTCACACTCACCTGCTCCAACAGTCTAATCCAGCTCAGTGTTTCTGCAGCAGGTATGTGGAACATATTCCAGCTGATAGGTGACAGCAAAGACAGAGCTGTTCAACCTGCTGAACTGTGACAGAGAACTGAACTGACCCTCATATTTCAGCCCTTTTCCTCAGCCTCTATCCATTTAGTAATGGCTTCCAGTAGAAATAAACTGCTCCTCTGTGTTGGCATCAGTATTAAACACACATTCCAGTCTACAGTACACACACAGCTCATGCTTTGGCCTTTCTAAATGGACATGTTGGCCTGCAGTGGTGGTCCTGCTGCTGTCTCCCTCCACTGCTCTCTGACACTTGACTGAACTCTCCTTCTTCTCTCTCTGCAGGTTTGAAGCTGCAGAGCAGCTTTTTAAAGTGTTGCTTTGTTTCTTATCTGCCTCACATCCTGCAGCAGGAGTCACACTGCATTTGTCACATCTGATGACACTTCACACGTCCACAGAAACCTGACAAATGAATGATGCTGATGCTGATACTGATAACTTTCTCTTCAGCTTAAAGGGTTGACATTTAAGAGGAAAAGCTTCAGGATCAGAATCTGACTGTCAGACTTTAAAAGATGAAAGTGTGACAGATGTGTTGAAATACAGTGATGATGATGAAAATGGATGGATTTCAGGTGAGACGTCGTCTCCAAAGAAAAAGAGAAAATATCAGAGGTTGAATGAGGTTTAGCTGAATCCCACATGACTGAGAGCCGAGCGTCCTGGAATATGGACGAGTCCAGGGGGGAACCTTCAGGGCCTTCTAGGCCTTCAGAGAAGGAAAAAATCTGGACCAAAAAATATAAGTATTAAATTATTATATATAATCTATCTAATTTAATTTAATACAATACATTAATACATTTTCTCTAATCTATGTTCTAAAGTGAAGTTTACTGTCAAGTTCACATCAGCAATGAAAGGGTTACTGTCCTGAAACATATTATCCAATCAGAATCTTCCATCTCTATCAAAGCCCGGTTAGCTGGCTCATTAATTGGTTAGGACTTCATGAATCCAGGGGAAGGCCAAGCTATGTGTTTTGGTTTGGAGAGTGATGGGAAAATTGACCAATCACCGTTTGATTTTAAGTGGGCGGGACAAAAACAAAAGATCATAGGCCTTCGTGAAGTCCGAAGGGCGGGCAGAGTGGTGAGAGCGGTGAGAGACAATTAAATGGCGGAAGACGAGAACGAAGTTGTGGCTAGCTTGTTAGCATCGCCTTTTTCAAGGCGGTCTTTCCTCTGTGGAGCGCTCTTTCTCGGCTCTGAAGCGCATCAAGACGCACGCCAGAAACAGTACTGGACAGGATCGCCTGGGAGCTTTGGCACTGATGTCCATAGAAAAAGGACTTCTTTTGGAGCTCAAGTCAAAGGACAAACTTTATGACGCTGCCATCACCCACTTCACAAAGAAAGACCGACGAATGGACTTCGTTTTCATGTAAGGTAGGCCTATGTTGCAAGCCACCTTGATTATTATTTCAAGTGATTAATTCGGGCCAAGTGGACATTCAGTAATTTGTATTTATTGCGGAGGTTGTCTGTAAAAAAATCCAGCGCAATTTGCGCCTTTAATTCCTTTGCCTTTAATTCAATATGTAAACTTATCAAACTTATCAGAAGTGTGTGGTTGGACTTTTGTTTTTTAGAGGGTTTTTATCCCCCCCCATGGCTCCCCCCTTTCTGTCCCTTTCCGAGAATTAAGGAGGTGTAGTGGAACCTATGAAAATTGTGACTTTTGACATAAGTATTCATTGCGCCGTGCGTAATTGCGCATGGAGAGGTATTTGCACTTCAATTCAACTTTAAAAAAAACTCCAGCTACCAGCTTTGTGTAACTTTTTCTATATTGTGCATTTGAAATTGTATAGTTTGACGATGCTCGTGAATTTATTTGTCAATGTGTGTATGGCTTGCTGTGCGCCTTGATTTATAGCGCTGTCCATGGTGATGAAGCCTCGGTGTCGGTGTCAGCAGTGTCACGTTCTGGGTTACCTCATTTTATATTTCCAGATTTTGGCTTATGTTTATTTAATGTAGCCTCCAGTTTTATGAAGGTACTGTTGAGAATGTTTCTTGTTGCGGAGAATATTATTGATGTTATGGTCTATTTGTTTACATTCTTGTCATCGTTAATTAAAGGATTGCAGTTGTTGAACGCTTTCAATTCATCGTACTGTTTCTTTTTTTCCGCGATGATTTCTTTTCTTGGCAGTGAGGGCTGAGGTGAAGGCCCAGCTGTAGTGCTCACAGTTCGCCACTGGACGAGTCCTGATCTTTCCTGCTGGGAGATTCTATGATACTCACAATTATTTATCTCAGTTTCCAGTCAGCACTGAGTGGTATGAACTCAGGAAATCAGATCAGTTTAAAACAGGATGTTTGAGGGGCTGTGGTTTATCTGAAGGTGTCCACTGGATGGATAATATCTAATCAAACATCAAAGTCTTTAATCACTTTCATCATGTACAGAAAACATTGACTTTATGTGATCAGTCCTAATTATCTTCATGTTATTAAAGCATATTTGAGTTGTGTTTATTTTGGTCCATCACAGTTTGTCTCACTGCTTATTTGTGGCAGCAACAACTGATCTGTGATCTGATCTCAAGGCTGATGTGGCTCTGCATAAACTAACATGTCTTTTCTTAGTGCAACAGCACTGACAGTTCCTCTTTTCCTGACTGGACCATGTTTACATGCAGCTCCACTTTGTCGCACCTGTCCTCCCAACCTTGGAAATAATTTGTTTCTCTTCTTGTGACCCTGAAGAATCCATAACTGATCTTCATTCAGGTTAATGAAACTATTTGTTGGACATGGAGCAGCTTTCAGGAAGCACTCAGCAGAGAGAAACTCAGGAACAACACATGACACTGATGCATCCGCCTGAAAATGAAAGGTTTGTTTTTTATGTCTGTGTGTATTTATTGTTGTCCTGTCAGGCCTTGTTGAAAGAGTTACTTGTGCCGAATATTAGATTTATCAAAGTAAAGTGAGATCTTAAACTCATTATGGATGGAAAAATGAACACTTTGTTTGTGATTTGATTCAAATGAATATTCATGGAGGCACATTGACATTTGGTGACACACTGGCTGTGTTTAGTGGAGGTGGTGACACCTGGAGGAGGAGATTCTTCTAATCTCTCTGACACACTTCATTTGGCCTCTAATTAACACTGAATCCAAAGGCCAAAAGGACCTCAAAGCAAATGAAGCATTCAGTGTGGCTCATTTAAAGTTTTCTCTGGGAAGACAACAGTGCATGACATTAAAGCCATTACGTGTTCAATAGTGACCTCAGCTCATCATTCTCAAACACATTCAGATTGCATTTCTAACGGCTTTAGACATCAGAGCTTTCTGAAGTGTTCATGTGTTTATTTCTGCGTCTGTCTGCATCAGTGTGATTCAGCAGAAAATGTGCAGGACTCTCTGCGGTCATCATCATCTCAACATGCTGTGAGGTAACATCACTGTTCAAAAGTCCTGTCAGACTCTGTGCTGCACTATGGAAATGTAAAAACCCTCAATTCTTGCTGTGAACAAAGAGAAAAACAACACTAACTCCCATCTGCTGCTCATCACATTTAACCATCACACAGTAAAAAAGGCTTCACCAAAGTCATCAAACTTCATTATCTACACATTTCTGCTTTCTGCTTCCTCTCAGCCCGACAAAAAGCTGTTCCCTGCCAAAGTGTGTCTGCAGCCAGAGTGTGTGTGACTCTCAGGGAGCTGTCAGTCTGCAGGGAGTTAAGGCCAGCTCTTCTCTCTGCTCTGCTGCAAACAGCCACACTGTTTCCTGACGCCTGTGAGAGGACCAGCTGCTCCTGTTTACATGATGGCTACAAGCGCCTTCCTACCACCCACCTGAACAGCAGGCTGCGCTTGTGAGGAATAAATGTCAGTATGTGTGTAACTGTCAGCGTCTTCAGCTGGACAAAACGCTATCGTTCAGTCACCACGTGAGCCAAGAACTACTGGTATGTGGCAAAGGTTCAATTGAATATTTTATGTGAAAGGAATACTGTCGAAGTCTGATGAACAGGGACGTCATTGGCCGTGGAAGGTGGAATCAACAATGTACGAGGAAAGTTTTTAGATTTTAGGCTCAAACAATAAATACAACTGCCTTCAGCAACTAAAGCGCAGCGTTCTGTTATTAAATGAGCATCTCAGACCTGTCAGTGCCTGTGCCTCGATCAAAGAAGGACAAAAAAAGCCTCCACACACATTAAGCTCTGTGATCGTGTTGGATTGGTGTGTTTGATGGTTCAAACAGTGTGAGGCTGCAGAACGATGATCATAAAGGTGTTTCACTGAGGAGACTGACATAAAGACCAGGGGGAGGATGTCATCTTGTACCATTTCATGGAGTAATTGCTCCATCAATCACAGAGCAGCAGAGAGAACAGCTGTGAAGACGCTGGACTCCATTTCAAGCAGACAAAGTCATGTTGGCTCAAACACCGCAGGAGTTTTCAGGATGTCGAGCGGTTTGTGTGTCTGTGCTGAAGATGTTCGTTACTCTTTATGTCGCTGAGACTCGACCACCAAAAGTCTCCTCCATGATGTTCAGACACAGTCTGTCAGCAGGCCAGTTAAGGAGGGAGAGGAGGAATCTCACTGATTGTGTTTTCACAAACTTCTATTTTCTCTCTCCGTCTCTCTCAGTGATAGATTGATGTATCAGGGCTTCATTACTTTCAGTCCTGCTGCAGTTCCATCTCATTTGTCACTCCCATTATGCTGCATTCAGATTGTCTTTGAGAAGCAAACTTTGGTTAAAGGTAAAATAAAAAATGAGTCTTGGTCCTGGTAATTAGTTTTGAGGAGGAGGAGCAGTGAGTGAGATAAAATGCTTGAGGCAAAGAGGAAAGAAAATGAAGAAAAACTAAAGTCTGAAGTCCGGCTGAAATATAGTGAACGGCTGAAACGATTACTCAAAGAATTCAAGTGCACAGATAATAATCAGTGTTGCTTCAAGAGCTGACGTATGCATTGACCACACAAGCTGAGAGTGGAGGAAGACAAGAGAAGAGGAAGAAGAGACGACAGACAATAAAAAGACGAAATGATCAGAGTTTCAATTTGAAGGCAAACGCTGCTGGGCCACAATAAAGGGTTAGCGTTTAGCTGTGGTTAGCACAACTAGCTTAGCATGTTCGTGAACTGAATGACAAAAATAAATATGAAATAAACAAACAGTTTTCAGGGCCAAATGTCTGGCAGCATATTGATGTTCTGAGATGACTCTCAGTATGAAGTGCTGCTGCCTAAAGTGGTGTGAATGCACAGTGTGTGTCAGTGTTCATTAACATCTCCAGAAATCAGAGGTTTGATGTGCGGATCCACACATTCCTCAGGTGAATAAACCCTTCCTGACTAAACGTGGATCCTTCAGAATAAAACATGCTTCCTGTTCTTCTCTTGCAGTAATTGTGTTTTTCTCACCATGTGACAGCGCTGATAATCACACCTTCAAGCAGCCACAGAAGAAGGATTCAGTGAAATCACCTGCTGTGGTCTGCAGCTGGAACAAAAACGTGTTCTGAGATACCTGACACATGGTTTGACAGCCCTGATCTGTCACAAGCTCACAAAAAGGTGCAACATGCTCATCTTTAAGAAGGTAAAGCCACAATACAGCAAACTAAACCTGCAGGTCCATAAAGAAACAGCTGAGCCCGTTTCCAAGCTCTCTGTTCACACAGATCATGTTCAGAAAGACAAAGACAAAACTGAACTAGACTCCATGGAAGCAGTTATTAATGTTGGCTAATAATTAGTGTCTGGCTCCAGAGCATCAGTCAGAACTCACAGATCCATGCAAGAGCAAAAAGCAGCAGAGATCCCAGTTTTTATCAGTTTGAAGCAACTCACATCTCAGAGACTCAAAATGTCCTCATGCAGCTGGTCCTGATGACAAATGCCACCAACAACAAACAACCTACATCAGCCACTGCAACATCAACACAAGGACGCATCAACATGCAGTGCTCACTGGCACCAGAAGCAGAGATTTAGTAGTTCAGTATGTGTCTGTATGACAGAAGTGAAAGAGCAGAATCACACACACACACACACACACACACACACACACACACACACACACACACACACACACACACACACACACACACACACACACACACACACACACACACACACACACACACACACACACACACACACACACACACACACGAAGCTAACATGATAAGTGGGTGCAGTCTAATTCCTGAAAAAGACAATCAACAGAGCACATGCTGTGTTGGACTGCAGATAGTGAAGTATATTTATATCATTCATGGCATGTCGTCTGTGAGGAGCACTCGCAGAGCCACCCATCGTCCAGTCTAATGTCTCAATGCATCAGCAGTCTCTCAGAACCACAGGACATTTCCAAACAGACTGCTGCCTCACAGACACTCACAGCTCCAGCATGTGTGTCCATACGAGCAACAGACTGAGTCTGTTTCACTGCTGAGTGTCACAACTGTGAAGCAGCAACAGGCAGAGAGCTGGACGAGAGACTGCAGACACAAACAAAACACAAGACAGCAGGAAACCAAAGAAGATCTCAGACTAAAGAGACAGCAGCTCTGCCTCAACCAGGTTTCTGCTGTTGAACACAGAGCCACAGCAAGAGGAGCAGAAGGACTCTGAACAGTTACATCAACCTGTTCATCAGAGTTTCATTAGAGAGCAATCAGTGGAGCATCAGCTCCTTCTAAAGCTTCTTTCTCATTGGACGACAACAGGAAGTAGTTGTGATGAACAAAAGTAACATCTGCTCGGAGGCAGGAATGAGGGAAGATACATGAAAGAACAGACACAGTGAGGGAGAGATTCAGATTCTGTTCAGAGAGTTTCTGACAAGACACGAAATTCATGGAATCACATCAGCTGATGATCCAAAACAATCACACTTCAGAAATATCAGAGTTGTTCTTACTGTCAGTTCTGAGGATGACGATAAAGCAGGAGGTCGAGTCTTTTTCATCCAGCCAGCAGAAGACACACACACACACACACACACACACACACAGACACACACACACACACACACACACACACACACACACACACACACACACACACACACACGGTCGTCTTACCTAGAAGAGAGAGCAGACAGAAGACAGACTGTAAAATCTTTTCTCTTCTCCATCATCAACAGTGTAATTGTCTCTCTGAGGACAGTCAGAGCTTCACAAACTCTCATGTGTGGAAGAATTGGTCACAATGTCCTGATGATCTGGAAAATACCAGACAGGAAACTTCAATCAGCCTCTTGGAGAGTAAAGGCCGTGATAATCTGAGCGTGGACAGTAAAGTGATGGACCTGCTCCCTAACAGAGAGACACCTGCAGCCCATCTGTCCCCACAACAACCAAACAGCTTTTATTCTGCTGCCTCAGTGGACAAATCCAGTCAGAGGAGAGGAAGTTCACAGGAGAGACGGCAGAGAACATTCAAGGAAACACCAGACTAAGAGCTTCAGCGCCTCTTCAGGCAGATATTCTCCATCCTGACTAATTCCCACATCTTCACTATGATTCTGGTTCAGGCCTCATGAAATATGATCTGCTCTCCACTGCCAACACCAACACATGTTGGAGAATTCCCTCTGAGAAAAGAAATCTGCCAGAGGTTATTTCTCTGAAATCTGACCTCAAAGTCTTTGATAATCACACAAAATGCATCTTTACACTCTCTCCTTCTCACTGAGGCCGAATCCTTGACAGCTAGAAATGTTCCAATGAACTGAAGCACAACCTTTCAGGCACTTTACATTTTAACGCTGCTGTTATCAGAACTATGAAAAGTCCAGTTTGTCCTCAACCTCGGGATGTACGAGCCAAAACATTGAACTCATTATATCTTCCTGCAGCTCGTCACCTTCAAAGGACCACACAGTGGGAATACATGCTGACCTCTGAGACAAACTAATGCTGCTTTACTTTTCCTCTGTGGAGTCTTTGTATGCTGACACTCAGCCAGCTCCAGTCTGACAGAAGAAACATGGAACAAAGTCACATGTTAGAGGAAGAAATGATTTCCTGATTTGTTTTACTGCAGTAACTCCAGTACAAACATGTTTTCTGAGAGTCGTTGTTCATGGTGACAAATTGATTCACGTGTCATGAGGGAGTTTTTCTAATTCATTTCCTCCACTTAGTTCTCTCTCATGAAGCGTCTCTGTCAAACGCAGCAGCGATGATAAATGATCAGCAGCCTTGTTAGAGGAAGACAGAAGAGGTGGAACAGCTACCTGTGATTGTAATGATGCTCAGAGGATGAAGAGCACTGACAGACTGAAGAAGAATGAGAGCAGATTGTTCACTTCAATGAGAAGCAGAAAGAGCAGAGTGAAGCTGAATCAACAGACTGAAGCAGATGCTGCTTCTCACACACAGACTGATTCACACAGATGTTCACTACGAGGCAGAAATGATGCTTTTACATTGAGGGAAAGCCAGTGGGACACTTCCATGTCGTTATATGGACCCTGTTGTCTTGTCTTGACTTTCCAGTCAAGAGTCCAGAGCTTCTCTATAGCTGATAAACTGCTCACTACAGGAGGGACCCTGAAAACCTGACGGCCCTTCATTCAGTCCAATCTGACCAACTGCTGAGAAGAAACAGAAACAGAAACACATTCTGCTTCTAGTTCTGGTTTGAATCCTGGTTCAATGCAACAAACTGCACTGATGTGCAGAGCTTCACACACACAACTGTTAGTAATGAGTGCAGATGGCAGCTTTTATCTGCTGTGGGAAACATTTTACAAAACATAAAGCAAAAATCTAAAGTAATCTACATCACATGATGCAAAGCATCATGGGAAATGTACGAGTCCAGCTGAGTCTGTAATTACAGACATTATCTCTGAGTTTTACAATGCTGCAATCAAAGACGGGTCACTGCAGGTAAGAACAAACCCACCTCATTATATTTCCTCTTCAGAGACTTTTACACTGTTCAGTCCACACACACTAATTCTATGATGTGACCGCAGAGAGACTGTAGTCACACTGTGAACAAGAGACAGATCCTGGAGCTGCTCTGTGGACAGAGAATGATGGACAACAGGACACTGTGACAGCAGCTGGTATTACTGTGAGATGGGCACATTTTCTGATTCACAGCTGTGAGCCTGCAGACCTGCACATGAGACTCTTTTGGGTGGAATATCTCAATGTGTCACTTGATGACATCATCAACCTGAAGTCTTGGAGCTCTGAAAATATTTGTACAAATATTGATTTTACAGTCTAAACTCACTGCAGCAGCACAGAGGAGGATTTTCCCTCAACGACAAAGTCGTGAACCTCGAGCTGCTTTGATCTGGATTGATGAGAAATGTCCCGCCTTCAGCATTTCAGTATTCACAAGGAAAACTGGATGTGAATGTGAAACAAATGTCAGGGGTCTGCAGGGGACTCAGTGCTTTAAACAGGCATGGTTCAGCCCGGGCAGGGGTCCTCTGTGCTGTGACTGACAGAGGGAGAATAACAGGCCTCCTTCTCCTCCTTCATGCCTTTCTTTCTGGTGAGTGACAGCAGGGTTGGTTGGTGGAGTCTCACCAAGAATAGCAGGGAACCGCAATTTTAAAGGAGTTCAGAGAGTCGAAGATGGACGACACAGGAAGGAAACACACTGTGTGGACTGCTGAACAAAGGTTTGGTGACCTGAACTCCAGTTCAAGTTCGAGTCAGCACCATGGACAGAGACACTGACAGCACAGAGTTTAACTCACTGAAAGAGACAAAGAGACACTTTGAAGACAAATGAAATCTTTGAATGTCAACACTCTGCATGTGTAACTGCAATCTTTTATGCAAATGGACCATCTTTTGGATATTGTGTGACATGAACACCCTGTGGGCTGTGATTGGTGAAAGCACAGATGAGGTCACATTCTGTGTAATTTCATCCTGCAGCATCAACATGTGAAGTCAAGTCACACTCTCCCCTCCTGTGTTTCTACAACTTTCAGGCTTTTGAGCTGTTGTGGGTGAAAACTTGAGTTCATCCTGAGGTGATTCAGTGTCGTTCAGAGGGCGACAGCACAGCAATGAGTGCACTGCACTCCTGTACTGCTGCACCTGATCACAAATGAAAGACTACAGTTTCAGTTTGGAACAGTGAAGTTGACTGAAACACACCAAATGTGTGTGAACACAGATGAACAAACAGGCCTTTTAATCTGCAGCCTGAAGAAAACACAGTGTTCAGAGGTGGAAATATGTGTGTGGAGTTTGTGTTGTGTTCATGTGTTTGAGCTCATGTTCTCGAAAAAGAGAAAAATGTGAGTTAATAGAGATGAAATAATGACTTTGAACCTCACTGCCTTTAAATCACAGCATGATGTTTCTTTGCTGTGAGTGAACCAACAGCTGCTGTGTCACTTCATCAATGAGGGAATGCAGGAGAGAAGATGATCAACAGCCAGTTAAAGGAGAGTCGTGGGATTTTGTTGTGATTGTGGTCTCAGTGTTCAGCCGTCTGAAACAACAACAGGTGAAGAAAAACAGCCGCTGGTGTCAAAGCTCATTCAATTAAAGCTGCTCTTGGAAAATGAATGATGTTACATCAGAAACGGTCAGAAACAGACTGAAATTTCATTCATACCCAGACAATTAAAGCCACATTTTAGCAATTAAAAAACACACTAATGACAGCACCATTAAAATGTTGTTTGGCAGAACTCAGAGGCTTTTTCATGTGGTCTCTCTTCTAAACTTCACAGTGTTAACTCTGTGGGGATGTGGACACCACAGCAGGCTGATGACAACTGAAGGAAAAGACTTCAAGAAACCAGAAACAAACAAACACATGACAAAACAAACAAACATGACTGCTGCAGACAGCAGGCTCTACCTGCTGATTGAACTGGCTCATGCTCAGAGGACAAAGCAGAGCAAACCCTCCTTTCAACCAGAAGACACTCAACTGTCATTTCCACAACTTTCAGCCCAATAACATCATGTTTGATCAGCTAAATATCCAAATACGTGTGGTCAAGGCCTTGTAGTGTCTCGTGAAGCCAGCGAACTCACAAACATTCATCTTTCTATGTTTGTTCTCGTCAAAGTTGGTCTCATTGTTGGAAACTCCTTCACACAAAGCAGAAATCTCACCTGTGTGTCTCTTGTCCCAGTATGTTGTCCACTGCAGTCAGTCAAAGCTGTGGCTTCATTTAGTCCTTCAGTCACGTCTTCACACACTCAGAGTTCAAACCTGAGAAGAACTTTCTCTGTCGGCCATTTTGGCTCAGCAGTTTTTCCATCATGCTCCCTGAAACTGGATCTGTTTCCTGCTTGACTGACAGTTTCTGTGTGCTCCATTTCTGTAGTAAAGATCACAGCAGGCTCATTTTTAGATGAGGTGGAAACTTGCTCGCTTTGGAACATTCAGCTGCAAACTACCCAGCATGCAACACTGTCTTAAAGCAGCAGGTTCACTCCATTCAAACATCAGCTGTTGTAAAAACACAATAAATGTTGAGTTTTTGGAAATAAGTAAAGTATTTAACATAATTTGAAAGAAAAAAATAACACATTCACATTTATTTGGGCCGCTACAGATTCATCACAACACAGTGACTTTGCAGCATTATAATGGATCAGCTGCACCCGAGCATCAGTAATGTGACTCTTTAACATAAACCTCACACTAAAGAATCTTTGTTATAAGTAAAACTATTATTGAGCTTTTGCTTTGGATCAAACCAAAGGCAGTGAAAAGCCCAGCTGCAGTCTTTCTGTGTGGAGTCTGTCCCAGCTCCCCACTGAGCCGCGGAGGTGGAGGATATTCAAATCACTATGATTAGCAGGAAACAGCTTCATGAAAGAGCCACTCTGCCCTGGCTTTACTAATGTTCAATTAGAAGGAAAAGGCTCTTAATTATAGCTTGAAATGAAATGATTTAAAATAAGAGTTGTTAGATAAGATCTAATGTTTCATATGTGTGATCAACAGTTTGTCAGAGGGTTCAGGATTAGAAATGAAGGCTTTCAGTGGGTTTTCCAGTCTGTTTTCTACATATTTAAATCTTCTGTCGTCCTGCTGGCCTCAGCCTCTCTGCTCACAGAGCTCACACAGACCTTGTAGAGACTGTGTGATGGGCAGGGTTGCACAAGTATTGCACGTCTGACTATTATAATGTAGAATGAATAAAGAGAAAAGAGTGTGTGAAGTCGGTCAAATGAAAGTCAAGCTCCACAGTGAAACACAAGATGAGAGAAACATCCACACACTGCACTCCACTTCTTTCAGACAAAATGAGAACACAAACTGGAGAGACCGAATGACTCTGAGCTGAAGAGAAGGAAAAGAGAGAAGGTGGGAGGAGGACAAAGACAGAAAGGTGAGAGTGTCACAGCCCACGAGCGGCTCTGCATTCATGGAGGGAAAAAGAAAAAGTTTGGAAACTTGTCATGAATACTGTGAGAGGCAAAGACAGAGCAGAGGAGAAGACAGAGCCAAACTGGAAACAGCCACTGGCAGTTCAGCATGAACAGCAAACATCTTTCCTTTGAAGAGTCAGAATGACAGAAAGAGACGACGCTCCATCTCAAGTCAAACGTTCGACTGTGAGAGACGTCTGTCTTCTTTTTCATCAGAGATTCATGTTCACAAACACACAGCACACTGAGGGACATTTACTGTCTGTCTTATACTAAATAGATGATCAACGTGGATCTGAAAAAGTCACATTCAGGTACTGAATCATTGATACGTTTGGTATTGATCCAACCATCACTCCTGTTCTGCTGCTGCATATTACTATTATTTTCACTTGGCGAGTGTTTCTGGCTGAACTGGAGTGTCAGTTCAGAGAGGACACGAGGGTCACATGTTGGCAGTCTGTCCACTGATCCCTACACACATCAAATAAAATCCCTTCTCATAACAAGGCGTTCTGTTGAAATGACCTGTTGCTCTTGTTCCTCCTTCACTGGCTTCTGTTCCTCTTTGCTTCCACCTCACCGGCCCTCTGCCTGCTGCTTGATCCTGAGTGATGCTGCAGGCCGACTGACTGAAAAGTCCATTTTCACTCCATTTCCTCACTACATTATAACTTCCCATGGGTCATTGAGCCATGGTGATATCTGAAGGAGTGTTGGTCTCCACAAAGACGTCGACCTTCTTTCCATCCAAACTTTAATAACACCTCCTCCATGAACACACTGTCTTCACATCTGATGAGTTCAAACAAAACAGCAAAACCAAAGAGACATAAGAAGAGCCAGAGAGGTCAGATGCAGGAGTTTCCAATAAAACCTTCATACTTTCAGATACAGCACAAAGAAAATGAGGACTGATTCAACCCTTGATAAAGTCCATTTAAATCTCAGGATCTAATGATGTGCTGATTTTCCACACTTCACTGCTTTTCTATGTAAATTGACTGATGAGTGACACACATCTTCACTGACAGGCTGCTGTCAGGGATCAGTCAGCTGTGTGAAGTCGAGGTGGGAATTAAGATTCACTGAAAAGTTCATGACAAGACTCTATCTGAATGTGTCAGTGCAGACCTTGTGGAGACATGAGCCTTGAGACATGGTCAGTTCTGAAAAGACTTTTACACATCAACTAAAGAGAAGTTAAGAAATGTGGACGTTTTTGAACCATTTTAACTTGAAGGATTACTCGTTGATTGAAGCTCGTTCCACTCAAACTGTGTCCTCCACAAAGTTCCCTCTGGAGGTTTTCTGAATGTGAGAGGGCTTATTATGGACTGAATGGATTGAAAAAACACTCCACAGTCATTTCAAGCAGCAGCCAGGAGACAAACAGTCATCAGAGAGCCTCTTCACCGCGCTCTGACAGAGAGATGCAGCCCAGGTCAGCCTCTGGACAAGAACAAATGACTGAACACTGCTGGGACTGAAGTGGGTTGGACAGCAGCACAAAGGAACTTGTGGACTTCAAATAAATGACGGTCGAATCACAGACACATTTGGAAGTTTGAGAAATTGCGGCAAGAAAAGCTCAAATCACTGATTGTTGAACTGATTTCATTCGACAGAAAAAGCAATTTCATCATATTATTTCTCAGGACACTGACTGAGGAGGGTCAGAGCATAAAACACTGTCTCCTATTACTGTCAAGAGCAGAAGTGTGTTCACTCCCTGTGACAATACAGAGATCAACACTGTCTGTGGGTGTGTTTGTGCTCAAATGGTTGACAGAAAAAAAGCTTTGTTTGAATTTGGAGGAGCTAGAACACATGATGAGAACGCTCAGCTATGACCATCATTCTAGAATGCTGACATCATCGGGACATCTTGGCTCTATAAGCTGCCTCTTTAGAAAAACCTCATTCCCATCTGACAACCTAAACTGAGGACTACGTCTCTGTCTTTGGTGGAAACAAACTCTCACCTATTACAAAATACAACATATCCCTACATTTACAGATTTATCTTCTGTAACAACAAGATCTATATCAGAAAGTACTACAACTGTGAGACTACAGTACAGTTTCAAGTTGAACTCCACCTGTGAAAGACAACAACTGTCTTCACTGTCACTCCTCTATCTTCACTGACTGAAATTTGCATTGTAACATAACTAACCAAGCGTGTGTTTCAGCCCTGATTGAAAACCATAAACAAACCCTAATTTCCACCAAAACAATCTCATCCAAATTTACGTCCAAACAGAAACAGTTCAAACTAATGAATGTGAGAGTGTGTCTGTGGTGTGTCTTTGGCAGTCAGTAAATAACATAATTATTCAAAAAGAGGACTAATACTCTGAATATGTCTGAATTTAAGGCTGGCTGTGCCAACATGTTGCTCTCTGTTGAGGAGTGCTCCAAGGATTGCCGTCCTTAGACTTCAGTAGGTTTGGCTGTGAATAAGTGCACAGTGAGGTGAGCTGAGGTCCCAACAGTGTCACTAAAATGTTCACCAACAACATCTTTCATTTGTTTTCCATCAAAACCAGCAATGCACGATCCACTTGTAGTGACGACAGCATTATTCAACTTTTTATGGTTTTCTTTGGGCACTGGCAGCACTTGGTTCATGTTTGGGAAAGAGAATCTATTTTAAGACAAAAGGCAGCAGTGACTTGAGATGGAAGATTTTTTGTCAGCATTTAACTGAAATCACAATATTTCTCACACTTTAACCAAAGCTCATGTTTTTATTCTCTTCTTTCTCTTCCCTCCACTCTTTTCTTCCACAGTCCCTTCCTGTAAATTCAGAGACAGGGTGGTGTTTCAGTGCTCTCTACTTCTACAGGACACACAGAATAAATCCAAGATTTTCATGCTTAAAAAATGTTCTAGTTCAGCCTCAAGTTCAGTCGATGTAAAGATACATCATGCTGATATTAACAGATTTGAAATGCTTTGAAAATTAATTCTGTCTGATGGAAAAAAGAAAAAAAAAACTCTTTAGTGAGAAAGACAACACATACTTTCACAGTCAAACTTCTAACTAGATCTAACAGCTTGTTAATTTCTCTAATAAACAGCTGCCCGGGTGTCAAAACTCTGCTCAGCTGTGCTCATCACACACATACACACCCCTCTCACACCGACTCCTACTGCTCTGCAGAGGAGGAGGAGTAAGAGTAAGAGCTCCATCAGCAGTGTGAGATATAAACAGCCCTTATGGGAGCTTTCAAACACCCCCCTGCCTCCATTCACTCTAACATGAAACTGATATAGAGAATGTTAAATGTGTGATGCAGAGCCAGAGCACTGAGACATAAAACATAAGAGAAATATATCTGGACTGATTGGTGATGCATCCATGTCAAAGCACGACTGATGGTCCAGACAATACACAATCTACTGACTGATCTGGGAGCAGAGCAGAGCTGCAGCAACAACATTTCGCCTGCTTTCACTTTATTTGGTGATCCAGTGCCGACACTCAACTCAAGTCACTTCTATAGTCGGCTCTTGTGCCTCCACCTCACTGCTGAGAGAAGTCAGACTTTGTGAATAATGTTAGACTTCATCACTTTACGGAGGTCTAAGAAACACTGACACTACGAATAACAGCAGACACACAACATTTATTAATACAATACGTTCTCGGTCTCCAAGTCAGCTGGTGGATTGTCAGGTTAACAGAAGATCAATTCTGTGGACTGTGACAATGAAGCAAAATCCATTTTGCTATTATTACTTTGACTCGATCATCGATCAGACAGAGAAGTTCTCCAGCGGTCCAACCTTGTGAACTTTAAATTCATTTTTTATTGTAAATATTAAATAGTAGTGACACTTGACTGATGAATATAGATTAGAGAGGAAACCTCAGGCTCTTAGAAGAGTTCTTTGAAGATCAAAATAATTCATTCTGCCGTTGGACTTCTGTGCTACTCATACATCCATAACTACCACAGCATTAAGCTTAATCATCAGGGGGTTTGGCACCAGAAAACTGCAGACTAATGATTGATGACTTTGACTTTATATCTGCAGTTGTGTTGAACAGTCAACAGAACTGGTAAAGCCAAAGATGTACAGTGGGTGAACTGGGAATGTGTGACTGTGAGGACTTTGTCAGAATATTTCCTCCATCCCAGTCGAGCAGCTTAAAAAAGCCTCCATTGTTGAGGCAGAAGCTCAAAATCTCTATTCAAAGCTTCATCTGAGGTCATGAACTCTGAGTAAAACGAGCTTCCTCTGCAGGGAGTCTGGACTGACCCTCAGGGACAGGGTGAGGGGCTCTCTGAGGTTTACAGTTTTATATGTGTGTGTCTTTGTGTGTGTTTGTGTGCACGTGTGAATATGTGGAGGGCGGTCAGTCTGATAAGAGACTTTTAACAAGACAAGCAGCTGTTGACTCACTGTGTCACTGAGGCAGAACAACATCAACACACTGCTGCTGATCCCATTCATCATTTTCACTGAAGGACAGATCTCAAGAGACATTTTCCATTAATGTCCTGACACACACCATCTCTCTCTCTCTCTCTCTCTCTCTCTCTCTCTCTCTCTCTCTCCCCCCCCTCTCTCTCTCTCAGTTTGTCTTTTTCCTTCTTCTTCTTCTCCTGAGAGGAGAAACTCTCACCTGTGATTCTGTCACTTTTCTCTCTTATTTGCGCTGCCTTTCTCCTTTCTCTCCTTGTTTCACACACTGCAGCCTCTGTTGTCATGGTGACACTGATCATTTCAGGGATCATTGTTTCCTCCACTCTGAAGCACCAAAAGTTGAGTCCTCAGGAACTCAAATGTTCATCTCAAAGATGAATCCTCCTGCAGCTGTTTTCACTTTCTACTCTCTGCTGTTCTGTATTCCAAATGCATTTTTGCAAAGGAAAATAATTAGCTTAATGTGTCATAAATATTCATGATGAGGTTTTAAAAGGGAGGAAAAGGGAAACTGTGAGGGAGGCCAGCGGTGACATTCCTGTGAAAGAGCATCTGGATAGCAGCTATTAGCCCACAAAGGGAGGAACAGGAATGCTTTGTTTGATTGTTGAGTCAATTTAAGGAATTTCAAAGCTTCCAGATCTTTCTGTGTCTTCACATTCATGCAGAACGCTGCCAGGAGGGAGATAACAAACTCAATGAAGACGTCACATTTAAAGGCAGAGAGCGTTATAGCTCCTGCTGAGCTAGCTGCTGTGACCTGTGTCCTCATAAGATTACACAAGGCTGCGTAGAAAAACTGAGTGAACGTTATTCTAATGATAAAAACATGGTTCTGCCCACACAGTGTCGCTCTGTGCTCTGAGTTCATCACTTTCAGCCACTTATCATTGACCTGCAACCTCATGTTTTCTTTTCAGGAAATGCAGCAAAAGATTTCAATGTGACATCGACTAAAAATGTATCGACAGCGGAAGATAAATGATGAACCTGATGATAATAATATGGTTGTTGTGTTGGAAAATAATAATGATGGGAAATAAAGCTCTTTGAGGAGAGCTGGATCTGAAGGCTTCGTTCCTTTCTTAGATTCAGCTCATGCTTTTTCTTTTTCTTTTTCTTTTTCTTTTTGTTTTTGTTGTTTTTGTAGGGGGGTCAGGGTCACAAGGTTCATCAGTAAAATAATCATGAGGAAAACGATCGAGTAACATTTGGATCAGATTCAAACTGAAGTCCAACACATTTGGTTTCTTTTTACATGTGTGGACAAAGTTTAGTAGCATTAAATCTCTCATATTGTCAGACTGAATGTCAGTGATCTGCATTGTAAACAAAAGAAAGAAAAGAGGGAAAGTTAAACTCAAACCACAAGCTGACCTTCAAAGATCTCCTCACTGTGTCTGTTGAAGTGTCTTTGGATCGATTCGTGTGTTTCCTCGTCTCTCTGCACTTCCTGCTTTCACTTGTGTCAGTCTGCTCTGCAGCCACAGCAGCCTGTCCTCTGAGCTCCTTCTCCACATGCAGCTGGAGGAGAAGTGAAGCCACTGAGCTGTCCATCATTTCCTCTGTGCTTCTGTCATCCTGTTTCATACACTGAGTTATTATTCATTCAGCCATCAATCAGAGCCAAGATGATTCAGTGGGAGGTCTGAATAACATCAGACATGATGGAAATGTTCAGGTACCACCTGCGTGTGGAACAGCTCGACCGGAAAATTAAACACAGGATTGTACTCATTCTAAAATAATGGTTGGTAAATGGACTTCCTGTGATGATGGTAATAAAAGTGGTCCAATCACTGAGCCCAGTGGTTCAGTCACACATTTCTAAAAGGTTCTTCTTCATAACGTTGGTCAGCGCTCCAATATATTCATACTGATGAATCAGCAGAGGAAAAAAAGTGATGTTGGGCTGCTGGTGGAGTTCAGCTGTTTGCTGCAGACACTCTGGCTCTAATAAGGTTTTCTCAGAGGTCAAAGGTCATTCTGCATAACATCTGTCCCTTGGCACAAGATGTATTTCTGTAAAGTAACTTCAATGACTGTGAATCCTTCACACTGAACTCTTTGTGTTACCTGGGAGGAGTTAAAGACACATCACAGATGAGACTGTCAGCCTCAGGATTAGACATGGATTATCTAACTGTGCTGCATTGAGCCCAAACATTTCTCACTGAATTGTTTCAATCTGGTGTGTTAAAAAAAAACATTTTGAGCAGTCATTCTCCAAAATGACTGCAGCCCTCTCATAACCACCTGTTGTGTTCAGTTGTGTCTAAATATTCAATGTATTTAACTTGTGAAAGAAAACGATCCTTCATTACCGAGTGACAAACAAAACCTGCTGAGCGTTCAGCTTATTTACCTCAACAACAAAGTAAATCTTTTCATCATCACACAAGAAGGAACAAATAATGACCTTCAGTGTGAGCAGAGCATTTAAATTCACTGTTTCCACTGAGATCACACTTGGTAGCATTTCGCTCTTTTCTGCTGTAACTGTAACACAATCTGACAGAGCAAAGCTTTGAATCAGGAGAAATCCTTGGAATTTAAAGCTGTAAAAGGTGCTTTTACATCGTCTCTGATAACTGACTGCAAGTGTTGAATGTAGACTGAGAGAAGCAGCATTCAGGCTTCAGCTGCCACCAACCAGTTATAACCAAGAATTACAACATCCAGAAGAAACGTTTCCATGCACAGCTGCTCCCGCCTTGTCACACCAAGCTACTCCAGCACAGTCTAATCTGCTTTGGCACTTTTTATATCCAGCAAACAGAAACTGTTCCAGCTGAAAGGTGACAAGGAGAAAGCTGTTAAACCTGCTGAGCTGTGACAGAGAACTGACCTGACCCTCCTCCTTCTGCACCAAAACTGCTCAACTCTTTTAAAAGATAATTGCTTTAAAAGCAGCATCACAATAAAGTTTATTCTGTCCACCAGTTCTCTGTCTCTCCCCTTCTCTTCACCTCCGTAACCCTCTCCATCTTTCTCTGTTGTTGTTTCTGAGGTTGGTGCTGGTTCTGTTTCTGTCTCTCTCCTCTGCGGTGTGAGATGTGACCACCAGTCAGATGTTTTCAGCTCCACAACAGCTGCCAGAGCTTTTCATTGGTTCTTGGTTGCCTGACCCCCTGCAGCAGGAGTCAAACCACATTTCTCAGCTCTGCTGCTGCATGTCTGCAGAAACCCAAGAAATAAATGGAAAGCGTCTCAGTGCTGAGAATAATAACCTTCTCTGTCGCTGGAGGGATGAGATTTAGCAGTAAAATCTGACATGAGACAGATGTCTGAAATAGTGCTAATAAATGTAATGGATCAGTTTTAGGGGGGAAATACACAAAAACATGATTTCACCTTTTCAGAGATTCAGCAGTATGTGTTTCAGCTGTGAGGCTGTGCAGGAGTCTGCATGAGACAAGTGAAATCATGCAACACATCCAGACTTCTGTCGAGCGCTGCCTGACTGAAGACACATTCACTGACCAGGAGCAACATTAAAACAACAGACGTCTGAATCAACAGCCAACATCCTCAGTTAATGTCAGAACACACTGATTCACACAGCGGGCCAAATGTGAGTCACCACAAATTTACTAACTAGAGATCAATACTAGCAAAGTGACCATTCATAGACTGTCTGATGGAGGATTAAAACCACGATGGAGCATGAATCACAGAGAAGAAGACGTGATATAAATAATTCACCTGCTGTGAACACTGAACCACTGACACAGTTCTTCTTCTTTCTAATAACTCTGAACATCTGGAGTAAAAGAACAACTCCTGAAAATAAATCAGCTCTGCAGATAAGCATCATTGATGAGAACGAGCAGATCACAGCATAAAGCACACACACTCTTCATATCAGTGTGTGTCGATGCACAAGAGAGAAATGGTTTGCCTTTCACTCACACTTGTACTGAGAGAGTACACTCACTGCTGCTGCTGTTAAAGCAGAACAACAACACAGCTCAGCCCACAAACTGACACCTTCTGATCCACAAACACGAGCTGTAATCCCATCTTTGACTGAATATACTGGATTTACAGTTACTGAGTGGACAGGAAGTAGAGTGATGAGCTCAGAGGAGGATGAAAGGACATGTGGAGCTTCCTACAACCCAGTGTGAGTTCATGTGATGGAGCAGATTGGAGCTCCCAGTGAGCCCCAGCACATCCTCCACCTGCACACACCCAAAGAGATTTATGGAAGAAGAGATTTCACACTGCTGTTCAATGTGTGGACTCTCTGAACGATCGCTGAGATGTCAGAGTGTTTACTGAAGAGGGGGAAGGAAAACTGTGTTTGTGTGACTCTGGAGATAATATGCAAATCAAAAGGCACAGCTAAACCTATCAGAGAGGTTCACTTTAACTTTCCATTAAGATCTGTGAGTCACTGTGACAGTTCTGGTAGAACAACCTGATCGGGAGTGAGGTTCAATTTGTTTCAGGCTGATTATCAACCTGCAAACAGTCTGACAGTCGTTTCAGATATGAGAGCAGAAAATCATGTAAACACCTGCAGTGAAGTCCCTTCAAAGATATACATGATTAATGTTGGGACGTGTGAGATGAAGATTTAATGGATTAAAGACAAAACATCACATTAGTGTGATGCCTGTAAAGAATACAGTCTCATCGACTTCATGTTGGAGAAAAGTGTTGAATATGTTGAATGAACACAGTCTGATCAGTGGAGAAAGCTTCATTTCTATGATAAACAGAGGGAATATGGCTGAATCATGAGGAGTGTGCTGCTCATGTTGCATTTACTGTCTTCAAAATAAGATTCATTTATTGTCCACAACACCAGCAGACAAGGCTGAACCTCTCTGTGGCTGTGCTTTGTCATTGAAATGCTCCATTTTGTTTGAAAAGAAAAGAACTCTGGGAAAAATGTGCTCAGTCATTTAAATTACCAGGAGTGGAAAAGTGGGACGTTTGACTAGTGTTAATAAAAACGTGGAAATGGAGGAAAATCGTTTAGTGCTGGATGAGAAATGTTAGTTTCGCCTTCTGTGATCCTGACACACTCACAGTTCATTCATTCAGTTTCATGAACACCATTGACCAGAGCGCATTTACTTTGCTGTTGTACAAAACTCTGAAGAATGAAAATATTCTAGCTGAGCAGCCCAGCTGGTTATTCAACAGCTGCTTTCAAAGAGAGGAGAAATCTGGAGTGGAGATTTAATGAAAAGCTGATCAATAGCAGCCAGATGTGTTGACCAGACTCTTCCAATCTTCTCCAGGGAGCAAAGTTTCAGTCTGTTCATGTTGTTGTGGCCTTGAGGAAACTGTTTCCTTCTTCAGAGTTCTCCCTGTTGGAAGATTCAATTGAAATTCAAGTCTGAATTTGACCTTTTGAAATGAGGAGTCCTCATTGAAATGTAGAGCTGCTGCACTCTTCATCTCTCAGTTGTCTTCTGAGCTCGAGGCTTCAGGTTCAATTCAAATATTTGAGTCTTCAGTGAATATAAAAGGCTGCTCTTAAAATACAAGCTGGACATGTTTGTAAGGCAGAACTGTTTGCTGTCTTTTATGGTGAGGGGACAAATATTGTTCTTCATCTGCATTACATGACGCTGCAGAGTCAACGCAGGCTGAAGTCAACAGCTCAGCGGCCTTGAACGGAGCAAAGCTCTCAACATGAGAATGACTTTGTAAATACAGGGATTACTGCAGCTGAAGCTGAACACAGCCATGTCTGAGAGTGAAGCACACAGCTTGAGATAAACAGAGCAGAAACATTTTGTTATTCAGTGACAGCACTGCATGTCTCCAGAGGTACAACTGCTCCATGAAGACTGTGTGACTGGATGAAACACTGAGCTCTAACATCAAACATGAATGAGCTCAAGTTTAGTTTTTGAACAGGCAACATTCCAGCTGCATGGCTGACATATTGGATGTCAACATGTTATTAACATATTCTGTTCTGCTGAAGTTCATTAAGTGCAGACTGTAATTTAAAGGAAGTGACAGCACAGAGAGATGAGCTGCACACAGCTGTGACAGATGGATGCTGGTTGTTGGTGGGAGGTGAGATGCATCATCAGCAGGACGAGCAGCAGCAGAAACAACTCAAACACATCATTATGATACGAACACAGAAGCTGCAGAGCACAGCGCCATCACAGCTGTCTGTCACTGGAACTCATGGATGTTTATTCTATGAAAAATGATGACTACATTTAGACATTTTCTTTTAAAAATATGGACAAAATGACCCCAAAACATCTGAGTTTTAACCAGAGGGAGGTGACATCATGAGATTTGGGAAAACAGAGCAAAGCCAGTCCAGGTCCTGCTGAGCCCCCAGCACTTTAATCACATTAGCTCATTCTTATGAGGACAATCATTTCAAGAGGACAAGATTAAGCTCTAATTAGAGTTTCCAACAGAGACCACAGAAAGAACATGAACAGAAGCTTCTGCCACTTCATGACTTATAATTGCAGAACATCAAATATAATCCTGCTTTGAGTGGATGAAGAAAAAAGATTCTCTTTGTGAGAATTAAAAAAAAACAAAGATTCAACCAAGCAGCTTTTCCAGAGACCGCAGAGGTTTGTCTTCTGCACTAAAGCTGTGTTTTGTGATGAAGGTAATTAGTCATAAAGACTCTTGACTGCACAAAGTTAAACACTGTGTTAATGTAATAGGAAAAAAGCAAGACAAATTACAGACGAGAGACACAAAGATCTCATTTTGTATTCCAGAGACCGAACATTTAGATCCAAACTGTACATGCTGAGAGCTGTTTAATCCAGTTTTATGCCTCATTCTCATTGGACGACATTAGGAAGAAGCTGATGGTGACTGGAGGGAAACCATGGCCTCCTCACACAGATATTATTCTGTATATTCTGTCTCACAGATCCAACCCTTTCAGTGGTCGTACTTTGCTTTTTGCTGAACTGTGGTGAACGATGTCTGAACACAGTGAACTCGATTCTCAATGAATCTCTTGTGAAGATGTTTCACATCCTGCCTTTGCTCTCAATTAGAGCTGCAGCTTCACAGTCTGGTACGAACCAAATGAGCCGCAGAATGAATCACACGTTCATTGGTCCCTGATGTTTAACAGAGTTGTGTTCAGATACTGTGATGAAGATCAGAGAGCTGCTCACCAAATCCACACAAGACTGAGAGCAACTTAGTCAAGAAGATACTGGAGACATGGAAAGATGAAAGTGGACAATATTAAGATGCTTTAATACGGCGTCAGGCAGAGTTGGCCATTAGCAACATGAAGTGAAACAAGAGATAAAATGAGGGCAGGAGAGCTTAAAGAGGGAGATTCAGACTGTGGCTGACTGATTAAAATGACACTGAAGCTGTCAGATGTGGTGTTGGACACACTCCTCCTAATGGACAGGATATATAACC
The DNA here is from genome assembly GCF_039877785.1 of Chaetodon trifascialis. Taxonomy (NCBI): domain Eukaryota; kingdom Metazoa; phylum Chordata; class Actinopteri; order Chaetodontiformes; family Chaetodontidae; genus Chaetodon; species Chaetodon trifascialis. The sequence goes on from NC_092064.1 coordinate 9,544,287, forward strand.
CTAATATAGTCAAACACTGTAATATTTTTACACATGGCCCAGTAATACATGTCAAATATAATGATGTGAAAGATGAGTCAGGAGGATCTAGTCTTTATGTTCAGTCTGCAGATGTGGAACATGAACAAAACGACGTCCTTTCCTGCACAGACTCAGAAGAACATGAGTTTCCTGTTGAAACTGTTGGACTTTCTGCCTTTGAATTAACAGCAGAGTCCTGGTCAAACTGTTCAACACTGGTCAGAGAAGATGAGAAACAGTGGAGAGCACAGATTCTCATCAGGACCACAATATTTCACAGATTGGATGGTTTTCACTCCTGAATGGCACTCTGGGTGATTTGAGGGCTCTTAAGGGGCACTTGGACCTGAAACCTGATCAGACTGATCAACAGATCAACGTACAGTCTGTCCACTGACAGCAGAGCTCCACTCGATCAATCAGCCTCTGATCACAAACACAAACCTCTGTCTTACTGGACGACAACAAACCTGCTGTGCAGTAAAATAAAGTGCTGCTCTCTGATCTACTGACACTGTTGAGTGTTGCTGCTCGACTGAAACAAAAGCCTGTTTTCATCCTCGCTGTTCACCAGCAGCTTGTTATTCAGCACACAGTCTAATACAAGCTAATAGACGATAACAGAGTCATAACCAGCATGTCATTAGGTGCTCAGCCTTTAAAGCCTTCTGATTAAAAGACTTATCTGATTACCCACAACCCCCTGCTTTCATCAGCAATTATCTCATCGCTGATCTGTGGCCGTCACATAAAGAGTATCTGATCAGAATTTAGTGGCTGATTTGATTGGCTGAAACAGCGACAGAGGACAGAAAACACAGCGTTTAAACATGATTTAAAGCTTCTCCACAAACACACTTCAGGAGCAGCTCTCACTGGGATTATAGTTTATGTTTGAAACTCTCCGTCTCTCCTGTCATGATTACTGCATCTGAGTCTGCAGGCACGCATGGATTTGAACAAACACACACATTTTGACTTCTAGGATATCCACATTTCACCCACTTATATGTCTGATACAGTCTGCACACAGAATATCAGCTCAGCGAGGCACACTCACACATTGATTGACTTTTTCTCTGTTGTACAAATCCACTACTGAAAATAAATCAAACTGCTCCACTGAGGCTACCTTGTACAACAAAACTCAAACTAAATGTTGTTAAAAGCTCTGAATGAATAAGCGTGAAGTCAAAATGTTTCTGTTCAATCAGCAGAACTGCTCTGTGTCGTGGCCAGAACCACGTTTTCTCTCTGAGGGAGTTTCACTGTGCTGAATGGATGACTGCACCAGAGTATTATCCAGTAGCTTCAGTAATTACTATTATTTAAATCACTGAAATTATTATCTGTTCTTCTTCCAAGAAAAAAAAAATCATCCCTTTAATACATAAATTAGACACATTTGTCTACAAAATGTGCCAAGCTTGCAGAACAGGAGCAGCCTGAGACCTTTGATGGATATAAATGAGCAGAAAGAAAGATGAAAAACCTCATTTCATCATCACACAATGAATATAAGATTTATATTAACATGCAGAAAGAAATCCTGTCAAACATGTTAATTCTCCATTTAATTCCACATCAAGGAACAGACTGAGTGATTTGGACCAATGATCATTTGTTACCATTAAAACTTTGGAATATTTCGTCTCAATGACAGTTTCCTGAGTTCCAGATGTGAAGCAGATGTGTGTAAAATACCAGAGAGAAGTAAATGTTGAACATGCTGCCAGACATCAGACTCAGTACAGCCGAGTAAACTTCCTGTATATCTGATGGTGAGCTGGACAAACAAGGACACTCAGTCACTCAGAGATCCACAAACATTATTGTCTAAACCTCCTGTGAAAAACTGACCTGACAAGCAGAATAAAGATGGAAACAATATTCCAACATTAACCTGCAGGTTTTTCATTGTGTGTGACTGCATGTTGGATTTGTACTGAAGTCCAGAGGCCTCTCTTCTTTGCATTGAGCGTGTCTGACCTGTTCTGTATCCACACATACAGCAGATTCATCTCCAGCACATTTCCTGCTGTTCTGAACGTGTCAGAAAGAGTCTGTTGCTGCTGTGGTGAGAAGTGAATTTCAGGTCCTGTCATCCTCACCACATGTTCAGCTCTGTCTGATATCAACACACACAAACAGAGGAATATCCCGTCCTAACAGGGGGAAGATATAATGCATGTTTGAAAAGGACAGTCGCCTTGGCTTTGAAGAATCTCTGTGGAAATAGATTTGGTGACTCTGCGTGCCGTGGACATCAGCTCATAGAAAATGTGATGCTTCTATTTATTTATTGACTTTTTTCTATTCCAGCAAACAGAACAGACAGTGGAGGATTACCATTCAGACCCTCTGTTTGTCCTGTTCTAATCTCCACTGACCACCAGCTCACACAACAGAGCTTTCCTTTTTTCTGACGCTGAGGAAAAACAGCTGGAGCTTGTTCTGGAGGGTTCAGCTTTAAAACTGCGACTAAAACGTTCAAACTCCATGCAGGATCTGTGAAGAGAAAATCAGTGCAGGGCTGCTGTAAGTACACATGGACTGTCAGGGGCAGATCAGATGGGGAGAGCTTTCAAAGCGCATCACCATGAAGACTAAAATCATCTTCACATCCAAACTGCGTCTCCTTCATCAGCCCCAGAAGACCAAACTATAACTGTGGCAGATTCTTCCTCCTCTGCTTGTTGACATTCCTCACCTTCCCACTCTCTACTCTTCCTTCCTCCAAATGATATTTTGTCAACAAAATCACATTATTCAAATGTCTTCATAAATATTTATGATGAGGTATGAGGGAGGCCAGTCGAGGTTTTCTGCTTCCACCTTTCTGCTTGTTGTAATTATGCAACTGAATGTGAGAGATCCAGAGAGAGAAAGTGAGAGAGAGATTTCTGAATGATTTCTTTGAATGGCAAACTGTACAGCCACATCAATCAGCCTCATAATCTGCCAAAATCCACCCTCCATCATAAAGGTCAAAAATGCTGTACAGGTGGAGGCACATAGCTGGAAACCAGCTGTCAGCAGAGTCTGAACATATTTCAGCTGGAGGCATTAAAACAAGCTTCATATCACGACTTCAGCTGAGACATTTATTGTCCCTCATGTCTGACACATTTATTGCTGACAGTGATTCAGCTCTCGTGCCAGATTATCAGTATTTGTTCAACATCGTAGAGTTTGTGCATCTGCTGCTCTCTCCTCCTCTCTCATGTTTGTGCTGTTGGACAGAATCAGGCCTGTCGTCCACACACACATCCTACTTTGAAAAGAAGGTTTTTCCTCCTTCGTTGTCGAGAAAAATCCAACCTACACAAGCACTGTTTTAATCACAAAAACACAACTGAAAGGCTGTGAAGAGGATGCCAAACCAACAGGCGGTGATATTACTCTAACCCTAAAGCCATGCTGGCCAATCAGAAGCCTGATTCCACAGCATTTTGAATGCAAAATCAAATGAACAGTGACTGTCTTTATCCACTGACAAGAATTTCCAGCAACTTCAGTGGATTCAGAAGCTCCATCAGTCAGAGAGCACATTCACATTCAGTTCATTCCTTTGAGGTTTAAAGAATGTGTGCAGAGCAGCTAACCTGAATCAACACTTAGCGTGAACAGAATGAGCAGAGTTAAACATTAAAATCATTATTTTATTATCCCTAACAGCCATCTGAGAGGACTGAATAATGATAATAATCATGTTCTTCTGCATCAAATCCTCATTAATCTCCTCACACAGATTAGCAGGCAAAGCTGTCACCATGTTAATAAGACCAGTGGGTGTGTGGCTGTGATCTTACTGGATCACTGCTGACTTCCTCCTCACAGTTTCCATCACGCAAACACACACAGTATGTGCTGCTCTCCAACTGTTTGCCTTTTTAAAGATGTGCCCGATAAAACCTTGAATCCCATCTTGAATCTTGTGTCCAAACATGTTGAATGAGCTGAAAGGGAACATAGAATGAACTGATCCATTCCATGATGGGAACAATGGATGATGGAACAGAACATCAGGATTCTAATTCTAAATCTCTTCAGATCTCAGCCTCTGACTCAAACACACAAACTGTTGGCTGACTCCTAAAATACTTCTTTAACATCAAATCCTCGCAAATGTTGACGGAATACTGCATCTACCTGTCCGTCAACTGCATTTACCTTCTGTTGAAATGGCAAAGGTGAGATATTTGATCTATTTGTGTTGATATTGTGGGTGACAGTTATATTAAATTGGTTATGTCCAAGTCCAAAGACTCCCAGACTGGGCTAAATTTGGTTGAAAAGTGAAAGTATTTTACATGACTCGGTTTCATATAATCATCATTTCAGAAGTGTTTCAATGACTTTGTTTCAAAGTAAAACAGATATGAATGACATACTCAAATATTTTTTCGAAAGGCTTCAAAAAGCCTCAGAATCTCCTATTTCACTCATACAGAGGTGATGCCACTCACTGACTTATTATCCCTCGAGTAACCTTTGAAGCATTGTGTTGTACTTCTCTGCAGGATGCTAGAGCTGATCAGAGCAACACAGGTCTTTTCTCTCTCAGTCAGAGAGCTGGAACACAACTCTCAGCCGGTCTCTCTCTGACGGCACAGAGTCAGATCCACAGTGCCAGGTTGACATTTGAAACCTTCATCATTGCTCCTCTCTACTCTTGTGTTTTAACCTTTGGACAGATTATTAGGCACAGGTCTTATTTTGTAATCATGAGAACATGGTTGATGAAAGATCAGAACATATTCAAAAGGCTTATTTAGCAATACACATAATTGTGTCATAACTATGTGGCTGTGTTTATTACTGTCTGTGAACAACCATGTTATCAATGACCAACGAGCAGCTCCATAAAGCTGCTGGACAGAACTCATCCACTGTGCCTGATGACTTGTTCCAGCTCATCGAGGAGCAAAACAATCTCATGCAAAGAGATCCTGCTGATTATGCATTCAGCTGTCAGTCACAGTCAAGTGGTTCAGCTGGAGGTCTGATTTGACCTGATGATATGAACCTGTTGATAACCGTTTCTTCAATGTTTTTGATTGTTTCTGCTTCAGATCAGGAAACATTTCAAACAATCAAACATAAAGTCTGCAGTAAAAACAACACCAAGAGCCAAACAACATCCATTCAACAATAATCTGTATATTGGAAATGTTGCTTTGCCCTGTCAGTCTCCTGGAATGGAGAGAGTCTAACATGACACTAAAAAACACACTGAGCTGCAATAACAGAGTTGAACACATTCATAGACATGAAACATTTTCTGCAGGCAGAGCTTTCATGGTGTTTTCTCTGTGTTGTCATTTGTTCATCTCCAGGTCTGCAGCACTGCTCTGAACAGTCAGAGAGGTTCAAGCGACAATATGAACTGAGATATTTTACACTGGAGTTAATATGTTGTTTTTACGTGACTGATGTTTGCATTCAGAAACCTCGTATCGTCACTCTGTGATCCTCACAACTATCAGGAGAAGTGACCTCCAGCCATCTCATGCTCAGTCAATGATTGATGCTGAATGAAAATATGGCCCCATTTTCAGGTGTGTGATTTACTTTTAAACTGTATGAGATTATTATTAGCAGTGAGCAGATCTGTCCTGTCATTGTTCAGGTGATTCTGAAGGTCTTCAGATCCTCTCGTCTCTGAAAGAACACTTTTCTTCATCACAGTCAGCTGAGCTGAGGTCAAACAGAATTTGCAAAGGACAAAATTTACTGAGGACAAACTTATGGCCACATTCACACCAACTCACAGCTGCTCACTCACTGCAGAAAGCAGACAGGAAAGAGGAATTCTGTGTTTCAGAAAGTTACAAAAGTTTTCAGACTCAAGCTGCTGCAACACACAGCTTTATCCACAATGGTGCTTTCTCCAGCAGACAAACAGAAACTCTTCTAGCTGACAGCAGAGAGGGAGCTGTGAAACCTGGTGAACTGTGACAGAGAACCGAACTGACTCTCAACTTTCAGCCACACAATACCTCCATTCTGCTAAAGCCAAAACAAGCTGCTGTTGTCTGCACCTCCTTTCTTTGCCTCTCCTTCTGTTCAAGCTGTGGACGAAAGTTTGGGAAAGCTAAAGACAAACATAGCTGGAGAAAGGTAACAAGAAAAAGGTCAGCTCTAAACTGCCCTCATCCCTGACTTCACCTTCATCATCCTCCAATTTCTGTTGCCCTTGGAAACAACACAACAATGATGGAGGACGGCCTCTGTGTCCATGTTGGACTTTGTTGTTCAAACAGCAGAGTGTTGCTTTTAGAGTGAACGTTTGGTGCTTGACTGGGAGACGCTGTCTTCAAATAACTGTGCTGAGATTGTTTCACTCTGATGAATAAACAGTGGTGCACAATTAAAGGCTACAAGTCAATCAGTGTCCTACAGTCCCTTTTTCCCCTTACTGCCCTCATACAGTATGCCTGATTCAGCTGTGCATTACTTGTTAAAATGCACTGAGAAGCCTGCTTCATGTCTTGTCAAGTCAAAGCTCATTAAACTCATCTTTGATGACAGACGTCACTCTTGGCCACCAACACACAGCAAACAGGAAGTGATCTGAATGAAAACTGAGTGTGAAGCTTTTTGTTCTGTTTGAGTGAGGACTCACCTCACCAAGCCTCAGATCATCAACACATGCTGGATTTTAAGAATCCCAAAAACATGTTCACCAGAGAAGATATGATGAGGTTCAGAGCTGATGTGAACAACAATCTTTGTCGTGTGTCAGAATGATCATTGAAAAACTGTTGCATCTATAAATTTGATCATGTGACTGCAGCAGAAAAACAGACAATGTTAAAATGAATGATTTTATCTGAGATTTCATCTCCAGTGAAAATGGGAAACTGGCTGAGGCTGAATGAGAAACAGTTTCGTCCCACATGGCTGAGATCAGCAAGACCAGCATGAAATATGAGACATGATCTCAGCTGATGGGACATTCTGCAGCACTGATCTTCATCATGGAGGATTTTAGAGGCTGTGGGTTGTGTGAGAGGCTGCACAGGCCAGAGAAAAGCATGCAGAGCATCTACAGTCCATCAGGACGTTTAAGTCCTGAACTGACTGTGGATTGAAGGATGATTTATATCTAATACGAGCTGAATTTTAATTCATGAATGTCCCGATGACACAGTAACACGAGCTTCAAACAACAGAGAAAAGAAGTGATGGGATTTAGAAACCAAAGCAAAGTCAGTGCAGGACCAGCTGAGCTCCGAGCACTTCACTCACAAAAGCTCTTTCTAGTCAGGACAATGAATTCATGAGGACAATAATAAGCACTAATTAGATTTTCCAGAAGAATCCATTGGAGGAAAATTAGCTTCCACTTGCCTCCTGACTCACAAATGTAAATGAAGACATGATCCTGCTTGAGTAAACTGCTGGAACTCGTTTCCTTTGTGAGTGAGTAATAACATACAGCTGTTCTGACACAAAGCTTTGCTGCCACTGGAGAGGTCTGCATTATGTATAGAAGCTGCAGGAGGTCTGTGTTTAATACAGAGAGGGGAGAAGTGTGAGTCTCTGGAGAGATGAACTAATTATTAATGCTGACTGGTGTCTGGCAGCAGAGCATGACTCAGCTTAAACCTGAGAGAGAGAAACCTGTCAGACAACACAGGTAAATGATTAAAGGTGTGGAACTTCTCTCTGTCCTCACACTTCCTGTCTCTGTTCATCACCTCCTCTCTGTCTAAACGAATCTCTCTGCAGCTCAACTGCCTTTACAACAACCTTGTTAATTCCAACCTGATTTACTGCCAAATGAAATCAGCAGCATTTCAGATCCAGTCTCCAACTGAGGAAGGTTTATTTCCTGCTAATTAGAATGGATGTAGATGGTTCACTCCCCAGTTTTTATTGGTTGAATACAGATTGTGTGCTGGAGTTGGTGTGCAGGCAGAGGCCTCTAATAATAATTCACAAGAGATTTCAATAAATGTAATACAGTAAAACAACAGAAGGAAACAGCATCAAGTGTGAATATGCTCTCTACCAAAAGCACAGAGACTGTTGAGGTTTCACTCTGTGAGCGTATACAATCAGCAACATGTTTGTTTAAGAGGCTCAAGATCACGCTGATACGACACAAGTGGTAAGTGGCAGCCAGTCGGATGAGATGTCAGATGTCAGGACATCTGTGACTGTAGCAGGACAGTCAGGTTTGGGGGGCATCGCTACTCACTCTGCATGTTGTTTCATATCAACCAGCTCTACAGAGTGGAGGAAATGACAGAAGAGGAGCTCCACAATCAGACATCCCAGCATCTATTTATGGAGTGACAAGAAATCAGATCACTGCCACAACAGTAACTGATGCTGAAATGAGAGAAGAGCCTGAAACCAGGCTGATGCAGGTGCAGTGCATACTGGACAGACAGATGGATCAGACCACGGCAGCACTTCCTGTCTGTCCTTCCTGACAGCAGCTGGATGATTTTCAAATGGAGCTGAAGGATTTAGATCTTATTAGGACGTCACAGTGACAGACAGCCAGCGAAGAGGCTGGAAATCAGTCAATTTACCAACAGGTGAGAAAGCCGACAACCACAGAATGAAGACTGGAGTGAAAGAAGTTCAGCTGTGCATCACTTCTGCAGACTTTACTGATAAAAACAGACCAAACTTTCACAAAGTGACACCCTCAACTCCAGCTGATTTATTTTACTGCAATTTCAATTTCATGAGGAAAAAGTCACTTTCAGGCATCTGTCAAAGCACATCAAGTGTCTCTCAATGAATTACCAGTGTCTCAGCAAGACAACAGGACTAACTGTATATTTAACAACAACAACAACAACACATCAAGAAACAGAAACGAACACAGTTTAAATCATCTGACAATAAAGATTCAACAGTTCTGGCCCAAAGAGGTTACTGCTATCAAACACAGAGCCAAGAGGAGGACAGAGGCTGTGGACAATAACATCAACCTCTCATCAGCGCCTCATTAGAGGACAATCAGTGGACCCCTCGTCTACTCTAAACCCTCTTTCTTATTGGACGACATTAAGAAGCAGGTGTGACGGTGGCTGTGAGGAAGAACAGCTGACCCAGAGGGAACATTTCCTCAGAGGTCAAAATGAGAAAGACAGAGTGTGAAAGAGAGAAACTGGAGAAAGAGACAGTGAGGGAGACAGTTTTAAACCTCAGGGCTCCATCTATGTGTCTCCATGGTGTGTGATCGCCTCAGGAAAGGCAGCCATTGTGTCAGTCAGAGAAATGTGAAGCATTTGGCTGAAGAGCAGAGAGCAGGATCACTTTGGATTTGACAGATTCTGTTTGATCTTTTCACAAACATCAGCACATTGGAGAGTTTCCACTGCGGCAAGGTGCCAACCTCAACCTGCTATCACAGTGTGTATTACAACACAACGTCCAACAAGCCTCTGATGTCACTGTGACAATGACGAGCAGGTATAGAGCTACACATCACACATTCACTGGTTCTGAACTGGAGACAGACTGTCCACATCTGCACTTGACATTAGCTGAACTGTCTTAATATGCCAGAAGAAAAACTCAGGGAAGCTTCAAAACTCTCTGACTCGCTCACTCGTATAAAAAAGGAGGAACATGGAGCATCTTTGCTGTGTGAATCAAAATCCAGATGAAACTTCACTGAACATGGACAGTGTTTGCAGGCATCCAATGAAATCTCTGCAAGTGACTTTAAAATGAGCACGTCCTGCTCTCCACTGGACTGAAGTGGACGACGCTTCAACTTGAAGAGCTTTCAAGTTCCTCTTCAAGGCGCACAGACAGATGTGAAGACCAGAGGACTCCACCTTCAAAAGCTCTTCAAAGTTCACTTCCTTCAGAGGTTCTGACTCCAGATGAATCAGAAATGAAGCAAATGAAGAATGACTTCACTGCAGCAGAGTCACAGTCTCAACAAAGAGATCTCATGAGATTTCAGCCACATGAACTAGAATCAGTCACTTTGGAAAATCAGCTTGAGATGAAGATTTTAAACGACAGCTCAGAATATCAAACTGGTCGCTCCTTCTCACTGTGAAGGAAATGAGTGCACATCTTTTTCTTTTTGTTCCATTTCACACCCAAACTCACCGTCCAGCTGATTTACAGCATCTGGACCATTTTAAATCCACTTAAATACCCGAGAGAACAGAAAAACAACAGCCAGTTCATCAAGTTTAATATCATCATGAAATTATCTGATTTAACTGCTGAAATGTTTAATTTCTTAAAATGTTTCCATTTTTTCTGCCACGTCTGCACATTTTAGAGTAATGTGTTGAGTTCAGGCACCAAAGCACAAATGAAATGCTCTGATAGTTGATTTACTGTATGATGACGTCATCTTTTTCCTGTTCATTGGTTCAGTATCTCAAAATGAATTCATGACTCTGGAACACCTCTTGTGATTGTAATGGGGGCTCTGAACATTAACTAATTACAATCTGCTGATTGGAGGAGAATTTTCCTGAAACTTATTGTATTTCAGTGTCGATGCAGCAGTGAAGCAGGTCGGCTCATGAATTCTCCAGTTTTCAGTAAATCCTCCTCGAGGCAGTGTGGCACACCTTCACACCTTCAAGCTGCTCTGCTGCATTTCAAGCTACTTCTGGAGGAAGAAGAGGAACAAGTTCCACTGAAGAAGAGCAATTCAACAGGAAGGCAGCAGAGGGTAAAGAGGAGAAGTTCAAACAGTGTCTGACTGATAAAAATGACATTCGAGCTGTCAGATGTGGTTCTGTGGGGAGATTTGAAATCCTCTCCTCGCTCTCTGTTTCTAATGGACATAATTAATAGATCTAATGTGGCCACGAGACCCTGAAGACAAACACAGAGAGCAGAGGACACACAGATCCTCACATCCTCACATTCACACACACAGACATTAAACAGAAATGTCGCCTGTGCTCTTTGAAACCCTCTCAAAGCTCCACAGTCAGATTAGTTCATGGAAAAGCACCACAGTGTTCACCAGCGCTGTTCCACTGGTTTGAGGCAACACTCAGCATCACACACTGTACAACACCCACTCTCCCAACACAGCACCCTCTCCTCTTTCACTGCAGCCATTCCTCTCTTTGTCACACTCATTCTTTAGGAGCCAGACTTCCAGTCTAGACCAGTGGGAGTCCTCCCAGAAACATTTATTCCACCAGCTGCACACAGAAACGTGCTTTGCTCTCTGCAGGAGCTTCAATGGCCGACTGCTTTTTCTGTGCTGGTCTGACTTTACAGCCACACTGAAATACAGGATGCTGATCAGAGAAGACAAACATTTCTGTCTCTGCATGTCTTTGAGCTTGAGGACTCCTGTGGAGCATTGTCTGCCAAAGACTAATGAGAACTTTCCATGAAGCTGATTCATGGATCAATGAAGGAAACACTCAGTTGCCTCTTTATTTGTTTCTGAATCCAACCTCAAACCAAAACTGCAAAATCAAATGAAGCTCTCATGTTGCTTCATTTTACTGATGATTTAGTCTTGAGACTCCTGCTGTTGTGCCCTCAAGCAAGGCACCAAATTTAACAGCCCTTCAGCTCTCCTCAGTCCTCAGATGTTTATGAGTCAAGTTTCTGAGACAAGAGTGAGCTGATCCCACCGATGAGTGAACTGTGTGAGAGAGAGTCACAACATGATGAAGACAAACACAGAGGACACATCTCCATTCTCTTATTTCATATCTTCCTCTGTCTTTGCTTCACCTGGAAATCGAGCCACTCTGCCATCATTCAGGACGTCTCAGTTCTCTTAATTCTGCACAGACGATCATGAAGCGTGGAAACACAAACGCATCCTGTCACATGACTGGTAGAAACACTGAAGAGAGCTGTTGGCCAGTATGAGCAGTCTGTGGGTCCGGCTGACTGTTAGATGGCTGCTCAACACATGTGGGTGGTGACAGTAACACCACTTTGTCGACTGTTGCTGAAACAAACAAAGGACTCGAGGTCCTTAAAGAGGAAAACATGAACGGAAATCATCACATCTGTAAATTTGTGTCTCCTCTCCTGCAGAAAATGTCTCTTTGTCTCTCTCTGATCCAAACTCACTCTGTTTTCCTGCAACTTGTTCATTTATTTAACACGTTTAGTCTGAGTGAACTGACAATGATTCAGCGATGACCCAGCATGCAATTGGGTAGCCAGCCTTTTGAACCTGATGATGAGAGGAGACACCTGATTACCCACAATTACCCCATGAAAGCAATTACCCAGTGTGTGTGTGTGTGTGTGTGTGTGTGTGTGTGTGTGTGTGTGTGTGTGTGTGTGTGTGTGTGTGTGTGTGTGTACAAATTGAATGATGTTTCATTGCTCAGTATTTGCTCAAACTGAGTAAATGATAAAGTGCATTTCAAGTCAATTTCAGGAAAATAAACTCAGCTTTTATCTATCCAACAAATGTTGTTCCATATTTCAGCCTGCAGTCGTCACCTCAGACATGTACAGTGTATCTGATCACAGTACAGTGAGAGCAGAGCAGAAGTTGAACTGGATTCAGTGTTTCTCTCCTCTTGATCTCCAGAGCAGAGCTCCCACTGGGATTCAGAGTTTGTGTTTGACTGCAGGAAAGAACAAAACACCTTCAGCAGTCTGTGGATAGTTTCTGTTTGTGTGCAGAAATGTGAAGCTTTTCCCTGTTCAGACGATGACTTGACATCCAGAAGAAAAAGTCACATCAGAACAGGATCCAGCTCAGGTTCATGTTCTGTCCTTATGAACTAACCAGTGCTCTTATTGCTGCTGTCACTCTGCTCTTCTCTGCTGTGCTGCTGTCAGTGTTGATGTCTACAGTTAATATCAACGTCAGACTCTCCTGTGTTTTGATACCCTGCTGAACTCACAGAGGAAGCACGAACACACCACAACTGAAGCAATGAACAAAACAGCCGAGACCATCAGTGACTGTAATTCAGTGATGATTACAAATGTTTGAATCTTCTTTTTTATCTGTTCTTTGAAACCATCTTTACTCTGCAGAAGCTACAAGACAGATTCATGGAGTTCAGAGGTCACGGTCATCACAACAAATGTCGTTAGAAGCCAAGAATTATTTCTGATAATAATGGATCCTGACTCAAACTGCCAGTGTGGATAGATGTGTTGTCATTGTTGCACATCAGCCTTCATCTACATTCACAGTCAGCAGAGCAGCAGAGTCTCAAATGTGACCAGCAGCATGTTTTCATCCTGTACTGTACAAGAAACTCAGCCAGCTGAAGCTACTTTACACTGATGATACTCAGATAACCAAGAACACTGAACAGCTTCTGACTCTGCTCACACATTATTACAAGAATCTGTCGGCAGCACAAATCACCTCTGACCCTCACAGCAGGCAGACAGGAAGCGAGTCAGAGGGGTGGAGGCTTTCTGGTCCACTGGAGAGGATTGGTATTTCATGCTTTAATAAACACTAATGGCACTAAATGGACAGTGTACAACTACAAAGAGCAGAAAACTTCCTGTCAGCATGGAAACATGTTTTATTCAATTTCATAATGAAGACTGAAACAAGTTTTTGAACCTCAGACTTCATGACTGAAACAGATCATGTGGAATATTTGAGCAACAGCCTTAAATATGATAAGTGACGTATCACTCCAACCATTGTGTGACACATGACACGGCACAAAATGATGATGAATGAACGTTTGGATGCCAGAGTGACCTCCTCTCAGTGCTGCAGAGCTAATACAGGATTTCTAGAGTTCCTCTGCCTCGAGTCTGTGCTGCAGTTCAAAGAGAGTCGAGCTGATTTCTTTGGAGAAAGTCACTTTTACTGTGTGTGTGCTGACTTTTACATGTTGATCTGGTCGTGGTTTGAAAATGACTCCTCTCATTGTGGGCAGGTGACAGCTTGAACACATCAGTACGAATTAGCTTCAAAGAGCCGATGTGAGAATAATCTCTACAAAAGATTCAAGTTTTCACAACGTCACACACAGACAGTTGACACTACAAGACAAGTTTAGCAGCAAACCCACCAGTCCAGTGAAATCTCTAATTACAGACAATTCCTCAGGGTTTTACAGCTCTGCAATCAGAATCGTGTCACTGTGGGAAAACAAGTCCTCCTCATTACACTCCCTCATTAAAGAGAAAGTTCACATTAATGCAGTGTGCTCATGTCTTCTACTGAACACTCAGTTGAAAGCTCCTGACCTCTAGCTGTCTTGATCTATAATTAATGTCCAGCTCTCAGTTTTTCTGTCCCCCAGCTAAACTTTGGATGTCACTATAAAAACTTGCTGTTATGTTTGACTGTAAAAGTTGTGAAACTCCTTTAATTTCTGAAGAGTTGCAATGAGAAGTTCAGGATTGGCTGTGAAGTTTTACCAAGGGGAGCCTTGTGTGTAAAGGAGTTTAAAGAGCTGACGTGGACTGTACAGGTCCAGTAAATATAATGTGTGTGTTGATCACAAGTGTTGTTATTCATACAAACATTCATTCATTCAGACAATGATGTCAAATTAAAATGTGGAGGTGTGAATGTCAAGATCAGAGCCTTTAATGAGGACAGATTCATTAAATCAGGACATTAATCACAGAAAATGACAAATGAAGCACTGAAGGTAACGCCTGGCTGGATGTGGTAAATAGAAAATAACGGGCTGAGTCTAATGACTGGCTCTTCATTAGTTTGGGTTCAGCACACAATGCTCAGACAGTTCTTCAGTGTATCTGGATCCAAACACAACATGTGGCTTCTCTGAAGTGCTTCAGGGTTTGCTGACAGTACAGAGCTCGTTGAGCTGAAGTCGATACTGTGTCTGCGGTGTTTCATGAGGAGAGAGCACGGAGAGGCTGAATGATTTCTGCTGCTCGTTCTGAACAAGATGAGAATAAACTGGATGAGTTAAGATTCCCTGATTGTATGTAAAGACACTGCTGATGCTGCAGACCTGTCTCCTGGGACAGCCAACAGTGGGTTGTGTGTCTGTTTGCACGGTGGTTACATGTGGATGAAGATGGAGCACAGTTGTGTGTTGATAGTCTGCCTTTGTGTTTAATGTAGTGTATTATCTCATGCACACAAATGAACCAAAGGTGGAAACCAACTGTATCTTGCTCACACACAACAGCATTTTGAGTGCTCAGTGCAGTAAAACCTATATTCTCCACATCAGACCCTCCTCAAACATCACTCAACAATTTATTTCTGAAAAATAAAATGCATCTAAAAGCAAATCAAATAAAATGCTGAAAACACTTTTTGATCTCCACTCGATCCAAACTCCTCCATTTAACAACCGCCGCAGAAAAAAGAATCAGCAAAGGTTTTGACCATAAAAGAGGAAGACAGCTCTGACCTGTTCTGTCTCTATCAACACATCCAGCAACAAAACCTTCCACATATCAGTCATTCTGCCACAATGAAGAATCATTGTCCCTCTGTGTGATGAGCTTCAGAACGAGTCACTTCATGTGTTCATGTGCAGGTTGTTGTGCCACACTCACAGCCTGTGTGGACTGATGAGTTCTGCTGACACTTGATGAATTCATGACACTTCACACCAGAAACATGCACACACATGAAAACAGCTCAGAGCTGCTTTGGGTGTGAGAACAGAAGAGAAGGTCACACAGTGTCAGAGCCTGTTACTCTGTCTGTATCCACAAACAGATGCAGGAAATCCCCCAAACACAAACATCTTCACTTCACTGACTTGACCTCACTGTGATACACAGCACACAAACACACCAACATGTAACTCTGAAACTTCATCTGGATAAGAACGAATCATGTTCTTTCTCGACTCACACTGACAAAAATGCAAACAGTTGAAAGTGTTTTAATGTTACATACTTCCTGGTTATATTTCATAGCTTCTGCTCCCAGAATAAGATGATATAGTGTCAGTTTGAACTTCCTCCATCATCTTCTCAGATGACAGGTGTGACTGTTATTTGAAGGTGTGTTTTGGCAGCTTATATTTTGACTTTCAAAGGTTCAACAGCATCAAAAGATTCACTGAGTTAATAAAATGAAGCAACAACACCATGAATCATGTAAGAGATGGGAAGTGATACAAAGCTCATCGAGACTGAGAATTTAGCAGCAGCATCTTTAAAACTCATCTCTCTCTCTGTCTTTTGTTGTCGCCTAATTCACTGATGTCTCCTGCAGGAACAGAGGCTGACAGGATCTGGTGTGTGCCAGGCTGAGACAGTGTGTGTGCCAGCTCTGCCTGGCATGGCAGCATGAGAGACGCTGGCCTGAGGTCAGGTCTGACATCAGGTGAAAAGGGCTCAGTCTATTAGCAGATGGAGGCTGAATGGATTGATGTTTCGTGCTCAGTGGGATGAAAAGAAAGATTTCATAGAAGGGATTCAACATCCAACAGCAGAACTCTGCACAAACATAGAAAAGCTCTGCAAAGTCAATAAGTAGCAGCAGTAGTCGTATGTGGTCCATATAAAACATCATTTAGTCAGAATTATTCTCTGTGCAGCTTCATCATTCATCTTTTGCATGAGGATGAACATCCAGAGCGGCCTGTGAAAAAAGTGATGAAGACTTCACACAGAAAATAAAATCGACTGCAACAGAAAAAGTAGTTTGAGGAAGAGAGAGAAAGAGACAGAACAAAGAAAGAGAAACAGGAAAGAGTCCATGATCCATTAGCACAGAGGAGAAGGGAAGAAGAAGAGAGAGCTGAAAGGCTCAAAGCTGACATGGAAACTGTTCAACAGAAGAAGAAGAAGAAGAAGAAGAAGAAGAAGAAGAAGAAGAAGAAGAAGAAGAAGAAGAAGAGAGTCAACAGTCTGAGTGAGTGATGTGATTCTTCAACCCTCTCTGAACAAGTCATCAGGCTGAGTGATGAAGCAGCTCACTTTCTGCCTCTGACAAACTTTCATTTGGAGGATTTGTGAGGGGGAGAGGACTAATTATGGACTGATGGGAAACTCAAAGACACTTGACAGTCATTTGTATCAGCAGCCAGCAGACAAACACTCATGAGAGCGTCTTTCCACCTCACTGTGACAGAGAGACGCAGCTCAGTTCAGCCTCTGCACAACTCTGAAGGACAAACACTGATGTCAGTGTTTAAACACACAAACGATCAGAAGAGGAGCGACAGTGATGGAGGACAACACAAGATAATTCATCAGAAACCTGAAAACCTGATCTCAGGTCAGTGTCAGTCGAAACAGTAGAGGATTGAACCAATGACAGAGTGAGATGAGAAGATAAACAGTGTCTGATTGGCTCTCAGATTCCAGGAGGACAGAGAGGAGAGGAGCTCACTCTGAATCTGCTTCTTATTCCTGCAGCTCCACAGTTCAGCGTCTCCTCAGTCACAGTAAGACAAAGAGAAGAATAATGGACTCTGACTCTCAAACACCCTAACGGCTCACTGCAGCCCTGTCATCTCTTCATTCATCCTGGATTCATGCAGCACTGTGAAACCGTCTCAGCAGGATCTCCTGATGCAGCACGCTGCAATCAGTTCACACTCAGACCTGCAGATCTGCCCTGCTGGCAACAACCAGAGCTAGAAGCTGGAAAAGATTCCCACTTACAGGAGGAGGGACTCACACAGCAATCAGAGCTGAGACACGACAAACATTCACCAGCTCAACATGAGCACAAGAGATGAGCGAGATCCTTCACGTTCCTTTGTGTTGGTATTGTAAAGCCAAACTGCGTCTCTACAGCAAAACAATGTGTTCCTCATCTGCTGCCGTCACACTTCCAATGAATTCAATAACAGAGCAATGGGCCATGGAGCTCTGAGTTTCCTGGAGTCTGTTTCCTGGCTGTTCTTTCTTTCCACTCTTGTGTCTGGACACTCGATGAAAATGGCGTCAGAGATGAGGTGAATCTTTGTTTTGAATTGTTCCAGCTAAAGGTTAGATTCTGTGTTCAGTCTGCTAAATGCCAACTGAGCAGCAGCCAGCCAGACTTGAGATGGTCAGACACTACAGTCTGGAGGACTCTGCCAAGACCGATTCTGCTGGGAAAATATTGGTGAATAAAAATGGATCTTCTCGTCAGGCAGTTCCTGCTAATTATCATGTTTAAATCTATGTGAAGCTGTTTTATTGTTCCATAAGCTGTAGGTGGGATCTTCTGTAACTATTGGTTGGATCTGCTTCACTGTTTAGCTGTCAGAGAGGAGACATTTGGTCTCTAAGTCCACCTCAGGTTACACTGATCCATTACGTTCACTTTGAAATCAAAGTTTCTCTTCCAGAGCTGCAGCACATTGCTCAAATAAAGATGGTTCATTAAATGGATTTCAATAGTGAGCTCAGATGGATCAGATTTACTCCCTGCCTGTTATTTATTCGTGCTGAGAGGAGATTTAGTTTTCTTGTGTTAGAGTTGAGAGACATTTAATGAAGTTCATTTGCTGCCTGATGTTACAGAGATCTCATTATTCTCTGCATCTGTGTCTTCACTGCTGTCATTGTAACTGTCTGCAGCAACGACATTAAAGTCTGTTCTGTCTGACAGCGTCCTCAGACTGAGACGTGAGACATGGTCCAACTGTTTCCAACCTGAGTTTGTTTCTCCTGTGAGTGTTGTCGTCTGTCGCTGTACAACAGTTCAGTAAAAGTGATCAACAGGGACTCCTCTTGTCATGATCCATCCTTTTCTTTCACCTCATTGCCCATAAAGACAACAGCTACACGACTGTTTAGCTGAACGGCTCCTTGTGGTGTTTCAGTTACGTCTTTGTAATTCACATTGATAAATCACATCACTGAAGTCTCCATGAAAGCCATTAAATCTTCCTAACAGCCACCTCGTTCTCTAATAACAATATCCACTCGGCTCACGAACAGGCAGAAAATCACACGTGAAAACAAACAGAAGCTGAATGTAATTGCTGTTATTGACTCTCTTTCACTGTGGAAAAGGAAATAAAGTGAGAGAAGGAGGACATAACCGAATCCAGCAGCTGTCCTTTAAAGACTCTTTGGACAGACCTTCAGGTAAAAAACAAAAGTCTCTCAGCTGAGCCAGTTGTCCACAGACGGTCATGAATTTGTGCTCTGAAGCTCTGCCATCCACTGTCAAAATGTTCTCTTCTCACATATCATGTTTTCAGCTGTCAGCTTCATTTAACAGACAATCAGCAGCATAAAAGAGGCGTCCTGATGAGAGGACAGACGAGATACAGAGCTGGATTCAAATACTTATTAAAGGACACTTTTCTGTTGAATGTTCATCATCTGCTGCCTCACAGATTGTTTTCCCTGCAAATCCAAAGATTTGTGATATGAAATGTAATATGTGCACAAACAGGCCTCTCATAAACCTCACTGATTACATCTATCACTGCCCAAATCTTCAGTCCATTCTACTCCACAGAGAAATCAATCCTCAGTCACTTTAAAAACAAAGCAAAGCTGTGGAGCTGAAATCTCACACTGTCTCAATGAAGCTGTGTTGATCTATGAAGAGTTTGTCTGAAAAAAGAAAAACTCAGAGCTCAGAGCCTGTGTTATCATATTTCTCTCAGACAGAAGATGGAAAATGTTTATTGAGCACAATAAATGTCAGTGAACAGAGTGACTGCATGTAATTCACCTGAAGAAACACGTCAGTGTGACACAGGAAACGACATCCATGGACAGCTGGATGTGCTTTGATATAAAGGACTCAGTCTTTACTGCAGTGACACACCCTGCTGCACCACACAGCCTCATCCACGTCAAAGCTTTGTCCAGCAGACAAACAGAAACTCTTCCAGCTGATAGGTGACAGAGAGGAGGGAGCTGTTAAACCTGCTGACCTGTGACGAAGAAGCCAACTGACCCTCCTCTTTGTCCACTACAATAAATCCATCCTGCTGGAGGAAAACCTTCATTCAACAGAAGCAAAGTTTCCATCAAGAGACACAAAGAAGTTACTGTCCACGACTCTGGTCTCTAATCTCTGCTCTCCCTGACTTTGAAATGGAGGAAATTCATCAGCTTTCAAATCAAGTGAGTGTTTCAAACACTTTCCAGTGTGTGTGCTGGATAATGGAGTTCTTTACCAGCTTCCACTGCTGTTAGAACTGACTCATGTGGATGAAACTCATTTATGATGAAGACAAACAGCAATCACACGATCTGCAGCTGAAGCACAGGCTGCTTTAACTACACGAACTGATCTTCTTTCTGAACGTCTTCTTCCAGCAGACATGAAACCACATGCAGTTATCCTCTGTGCTGGAAGCCAGTTTGGACAGAGTGGACAAACACACGCTTGGTGTCTGTTGAAGTGACTTCAGGTTTCATGCTGTTCAAGCAGAAACACTGTGACTCTGCGAGATCCACATGCTGAGCACCAAACTGCACAAATACGATACAACACTGTGTTGAGGGTAAACGGGATCATTGTCATGGACTGGACTCCAGTCAGCAGCTGCCATTGTGTTTTATTGGTTCTGATCAGCCTCATCCCCTGCAGCACGAGTCACATCACATGTCTCAGATCTATCTCTGCTCGTCCAAAGATGCTCCAGAAAGGGACGTGATGAAGCTCGATGCTGAGACGATATCTGTCTCTGAGGCTGGATGGTTGACATTTAGCAGGAACATGTTCAAATCTCAGTATACTGTAATCCTTTAAATGGCATCAGTGTGTGCACGTCCTGACAAATGGATGAGACATTATCTCCCCTTGTGGTGGACTCTGAAATATTGATATTACTGATGGAGTGTTTAAGAGGCGGTGGCTACAAAAGACAAGTAAAGCAGTGCAGACGTCATTCAGACACTACGGTCCTGAAGATACAGCTGCTTTCCAGGAACAACAATAAGAACAGTGGTAAAATAAATCACAGGGGAACGTTTTACATTCTTATGAAAAGACAGAATATTATTCCTCACAGAGGACGACATGTGACTGTAAAGGGAAGACTTTAAAGCAGCAAACATTCAGTTCATTTTTCCACTCGAGTGGAATCACAATGATGCTCAGACTGCTCATGACCTGCAGAAATAAAGTCAGAGCTTTAAATAAACATTGTACCCTGTAGACCCTTTGAGAGGAGAAGGAATTTCAACAGACATTTCATTTGAAACATCATCAAAGTCCTAATTAATGAATGAACAGGATTCTGTCTGGTTCATTGTCTCAGTGTCACTGTAAATGTCTCCATTACTGAACGTCATCTGCAGTGTGTGTATTTTAACGTGTCTGTGCTCAGAGATCCAGTCTGAGTTTCAGGTTTGGCCTCATCTGCAAAAGTTAACTAGCAGAACAGTGAGACACTGTAAGTGGGTTTTGGGTGGGGGCATCATCGCGTCTGCCTTGGGCACATGAGTGGGCAGGAAGCAGGATGACAACTCTGTATTTTTAGGCCCAAAGGCTTTTAGGAAGGAGAGGGTGGTTGAATGATGGTGCCTGCCTTTATGCCTTAATGGCATTGGCTACTCTCCCAGCTGTCACTGATGACAGAAACTCGTCACTCTGCCTCCACGACGGGGCCCAGTTGGAGAAATGGACCAGGTTACAGTGAAGTTACGCTGCTTTGGTTCAGGGCTGCTGCTCTTCACCCAGCAGTCAGGGAAGCTGCAGCACCTCATCAAACATTTTGGCTTTTAGCTCCCGAGAAGCACAGAGACTTCTGCATGAAATGAGCTGTGAAATGAGCTGCAGGACACAGATGATGCCACATTCTTCCTGAATTACTGAATAAAGCCTTTATTAAGATTTTATATGCTTTTCTAAGTATTTTTTTCTCCATTTTGTTTTACTTTCTAATTTCAGGTGGGGGTAACACAAGTTTAATGGTGGTTATTCTGACTCACACACTGTTACCTCTCTGTGGAGTCTCTCTGTAATGCTGTCCCTGGAAGTCCATTACAGTTTTTCACGATTGTTAACACACGTTTCTCAATACAATAACGGCTTTCTCAATACTGCACACACAAAACTGAAAACTGCACACACAAAATGCTAAACCTGACACTCCCTTTGCAAGAAGACTCTTGCCATCAAATCTCTACATTGTGTTCACAAAATGGAACTCATGTTTTCATTTGCTACACACAGTCGTATTTTCCAATGACACATACCATTCATTGAGCACACACAACTAAGCTTTTGCTGCACACTGCCAAGCATTTACAGCACATTGTAGTGCAAAATTGAAAACACTATTGTAAAATGGAACACACCATATGAATGACAATGACTCTGGAAAATAAGATATTTCTCCTTTTGTAAAAATGACTCAGTGTAGCCTACTTTTTTCATAAAACAAACTTAAAACAGCACACAAATATGCAGCCAAAAAGGTTTTTTTATTGTACATGATTGAGGAATCATCATGATCAAGCATCATCATGCCTTCGGTTTCTGTCAGGCCAGAGGGCCTCGTCCACATCACAGGCGATGTTCTCCCTATCTAGACATCTCTGGAAGAACCGCCTTGAGTGGCGCATGAATCCCTGAATGGACTCGAGGCTGACGTCACCACAGGCTTCTTCCGTGGCCTGGACGAGTGGGACCTGGGTCTGGGGGTTTCGCTCATACACCTTCCACGTCCAAGCAGAGAAGAACTCCTCTATGGGGTTGAGGAATGGAGAGTACGGCGGAGGAATAACACTGTAAAATGTGGGTGGGCCTGGAACCACTGACGTACAAGCAGAGCCCGGTGGAAACTCACATTGTCCCAGATGACAACATAATTAATTCTTTGTGGATCATCAGTGTGATCTGGTGGAACAAGTTGTTCGTGGAGGTCATCAAGGAAGGCCAGCAGCAAGTCTGTGTTATAGGCACCAAGATGTACATGGCGGTGCAGGACACCATGGTGATTTACAGTTTTTCACAGTTCCTAACACACGTTTCTCAAAACACTAACGGATTCCTTCAAATTGTCCACACAAACCTGAAAACCTCACACACAAAATGCTAAACTTGACACTCCTTTTTCAAGATGACTCTTTGCCATCAAATCTCTTAACTGTTCACAAAATGGAACTCGTGTTCTCATTTGGTACACACAGCCACATTCTCGAATGACACACACATACGAGTCAATTGATACACACAGCTCAGCAATTGCTGCACACTACCAAGCATTCACAGCACACTGAAGTGCAAAATTGAAAACCCAGTTATAGAAATGCAACACCCAATGTGAATGGCAATGACTCATGAGAATTACCCATTTTTCCTTTTGGAAAATGTCTGTGTAGGCCCACTTCTTCAAACATAAAATATCACACAAGTATGCAGCAAATCATTGTTTTATTTACAGTGTTTCAGTGCACAAGAAAATGTACGTTTTAAAAAAAAAAAAAAAAAGTCAAAAGGTTACACTTTTGCCTCAAACATGCCCACCCCCCTCCTCCCCTTTCACAGGAGGAATTAGACAACATCAAGTCTCCTGTTTCTATCTGGCCAGAGGGCCTCATCCACGTCACAGAGGATGGTCTCTCTGGCAAGGCACCTCTGGAAAAATCGTCTTGTGTGCCTCATGAAGCCTTGACAGGCCTCAGCAGAGACGTCACCACAGGCCTCCTCCATGGCCTGCAGCAGTGGGAACTGGCCCTGGGGGTTTCTTTCATAAACCTTCCACCTCCAAGCGGAAAAGAATTCCTCGATGGGGTTTAGGAAAGGGGAATAAGGGGGGAGGTAAAGTACAGAAAATCCTGGGTGGCCCTGGAACCACTCCCTTACTACTGCGGTCTTGTGGAAGCTGACATTGTCCCAGATTACTACATAGTGGATCTCCGGGTCAACAATCTGGCCTCGTGGCACCAGCAGGCCATGCAGGCTATCCAGGAATGTGATCAGCCGCGCAGTATTGTAGGACCCCAGGCTAGCGTGGCGATGCAGGATTCCATGATGGTTCATGGCTGCACACATTGTGATGTTCACACCACGCTGCCCAGGGACCTCAACAATGGCCCTTTGACCAATTATGTTCCTGCCCCGCCTCCTCCTCTTCACCAGGTTGAAGCCAGTCTCATCAATGAAAGTATATTCATACAGCTCATTGGCTGTATCATGCTCCTGGATCCGCTGAAACACAGAATGAGAATGCAAGTTACAATATGGCCACAGAGCCGCACAGTGGGATACAGTGAGACACTGCAGAAAAGGAACTATATTGAATTACAGGTACAATACTTGTATGTGTCAGTGCTGAATACTGTATATGGAACTTACTCACAAACTCTCGCCGGAGATCCTTTATGCGTTCAGTGTTCCTGTCAAATGGCACACGGTACACTTGCTTCATCCGCATGCTATTCCTACGTAGGATGCGGTCCAGTGTTGAGAGACTTATTGTTTGTATAAAACAATAAGTCTTTCTGGAGCCTGCTGGCACCAGCAGTGGGACAAGAGCTGCTTTTTAATGTTTTTATGAGATTAGAGCTGAATTTATAGTGGTAACATCTCATGCATATATAAACACGCAAGTAATTTCCTCTCTGCATTTTTAGTTTTAGTTGTACAAAACTGCAAGATTCACCATGTGTCTGCACATCCCTGCTGATACACTGGATATATATTTATTTATACATAATGTGAGCTTGTGAACATGTGAATATTTCACTATAAATGTAAATAAATACACAATTATGAAGCCTGTCAGAAAGTTACCTCTTAATCTTCGTCTTAATTAATTAATTAAGTCCTAATTTTTTTTCCAAAATCATTTCACAGCAGCCAGTTCACATGCAGTAAGAGAAAATGACAATAGTCAGAAATTCATTTCATTGGTAAGTTAATCTTCATTATTATATAATAGAGATATTGCTGCTGTTTCCATTTACATAAGACAAAACCTCTTTGCATGAAAACACACCTTTTGACTTAACTAAGTATCCTGTATCATAAATACACGTCTGGCATTGTATTGAACCAAATGGCTTGAATTTTATATATATATACATATAGGCGAGTTATGATGATGATGTGATAATAGACTTGTCATGCAATACGATAAGATAATTTGTACTTTATTGATCACCACACAATATGCCATGCATCGGTGAACACAGCAACACACACAACATGTACATGACATGGTGAAATTATTATTTCTCCACCTATCCTTCGTCCGTCCTTCCTCCTCGACAGACCAGGAGCGGTGGGCTGCCAGCCGACAGCGTTACTTCCGTCTTCCAATATGGCGGCTGTTCCCTAAGAATTGTGGGAATTGGGATTGAATGTATGGCAGCCACAGACATGATTTTTAATCCAACGATAGACTACAACTACCAAGTGATGAGCCGTCGATTCACCTCACGCACAAACAGGCACACAAACCTCACACCCACAGGCTGCTCTGGCTGTGTCCTCACTGATATGTTTCCATTTCAAAACATTGTTTTAACATGAAAATGAGCATTTCAGCACTGTTTCAGACTGTCTCACACACGCATTGCAAAGCTGTACTGCACAGGTGGTGCTGCTGGGAATTTCAGACATTGCACAGATGGATTTTTTTGATAGCACAAGCAACATGTATGTGTTTTTAGCTATCATTTTCCTCATGTTGGCTCGTATTTTTATCATTTAAGAGCAGGTTCTTTTTTAAAAATCCCAACGTTGCTTTAATCTAACTCTAACCTCACGTGTGTGTGGACTGTGGGGCGTTTTTTATGGTGCTGTTACTGTGGTAACTGGCAACTGCATATTAATGGAAATGAATATGCCGATAAACAGTTGTTCTTGTAGGCAACCTAAATAGCTTCAGGAACATGGGAAGGAGATAAATACAGCACCTGTGAGGGCTCAACGCTTAATCTGAATATTATTGAATATACTTGTCATTAGGGATGGGAATCGAGAACCAGTTCTTTTGGAGAACCGGCTCCCAGTAGCTCAGTTCCTTGGAATCGTTTGCCTGCCTGGATAACGATTCCGCCTGTCTTGCACATGCGCGACAACGTCACGCACGCTGCATTGTTTTGGTTTAGATCGTGGCGATATGGCGTCGAGGAAGAAACGCTCCAAAGTATGGCTATATTTCACGCGAAAAGATAACACCAGGGCCACTTGCAACACGTGCAAAGTTTCCATTTCTTCAAAGGGGGGAAATACCTCCAACATGCTAAAACATTTGTCCACACAGCATGCAATTTGTTTGCAGGAATGTCACGTGTTTGAAACGCTACTTAGCGACGCTTGTGAGTCCAGCGGCAGAGCAAACACCAGGGCGTCCTCTGTTATTAGTGCCGAAGGTAATGTTGAACTCTTACAAGCCGTGTCTGTTGTGTTACGGTTAGCGCCATTTCACTGTGTAAACTGCTTTCACCAAACTGCTTTGAGATGACGATGACTGCCAGAGTCAGGCTGGCTCAGAGGCTGCAGCGGGCACCGGCAGGTCTCGCGCACCTCTATCCACTCCTTTCACTGAGGCAGGCAAGACTAAAATGACCGAGACGAGGATAAAGCAATGTCACAGAGCAGTCACTAGATTTGTGGTGAAAGGTTTACAGCCTTTTGCCACTGTAGATGCTCCTGAATTTCGGTAGGTTAGTTCGTTGCATTTTACCTGGCATATCTGTTCAAATGAAAACCAGAAATTTGAGTTCTGTCAGAGTTGCATGTTGTTATTTTAACCAGTGTAGTTCTGCTTCATTCATTCCTACTCTGAGAAGTAGCTCACCTACTTTTTAGGTTTGTTCTGAGGTTACATCACACATCATTTGTGCAGACTGTATACGTTATATTTTCTGTGCAGAGATGAAAATATAAAAGACAGTTAACGCAAACAAACCCATTTGTACTTTTATTTCCTCACCCAATGAGAACCGATAAGAGAATCGATAAGGAATCTGATCGATAAGCAAAATCAATAATGGAATCGGAATCGTTAAATTCTTATCAATTCCCGTCCCTACTTGTCATAATCTGTTTGTGTCTCTCTGTCTCTGATAGAAATGCCGAGCCAGGGGTCAACAACTAAAAAGTGTGTGGTCTGCCACGCACAGCTGTATGTAGCCTGCAAAACCTGCAAGACCTCCAGCAGCCTCCCAAGTTTGTCTTCAAAATGGTAAGCAGAGGAGCTGCATGAAGAGTGCTGGCAAATCATTCATTGGCAGGTTATGAAAATACGTTTGGACGAATAAAGGCCAGTCTCCATTACAAGCTGTCTAAATACATTGTATGTATGTAATTATTGAAGATGGACAGCGAGAAATCAAAACTGAAAGAGGAGCTTCTCCAACGCCTGTATCTGCACCAGCTTCCCCGTCCCCAGACATCAAACTTGAGACTGAGGACATCGGATCCACCAGCAATCCCCCCGCTAACCTCAGCTCCTCCTCTGTGATGTCTGTCACTGTGACGGACACAGGTTTTTTTGGCGACATGGAAGGTTAGCGTCAAAGATTTAACAGTTCCTGTTAGAAGGTTTAAGATTTGAAGGATTTGTTTTAATGTTTGTATTTGCTTGACATTTTGTCCACTGCAAAGGTGACTGGGAGGAGAGAGAAGACATGGGACATTGTGGACAAAAGGAGAAAGAAAGAAGGAGAAGAGAGATGGGCCCTGAAATGCAGATATACAGACCGATACAGAGAGGTATTGAGGAAGAAAGCATGGAAATGTGTAAGTTTTTCATAAGCCAGAGGAGAAGTAATTGCATGTTTTGTCCAAATCCAAATTTCAATATATGTGTACTGACTGTACAGGTGTTTGCCCCCCAACTAAACCCCACAGTGTGCTGGCTGAGTGTAAATATGAGAACACAGATGCTGCCACCTCTGGCCACGAAGCAGCACAACAACAAGTGATGAAGCTAGAGAAAAGGTAAGGTGTCACTATCATTTGGATAAGCAAAGATGCTTCATTTGCATGCATGGCCATAAAGAGATTTTCTCTCTGCACGGTTCCTGAAACAGGCCAAACCTCACACATGACTCAGACCTCCAGTAACTGTGATCTGGATACAATGGACCTTGATCAGCTGAAGAGAGAGAAGATAAAGATGCAGATAAAAGTCTTGAGGTTACAAGAAGAATATTACACTCAGAAACTAAAGGGCAGAAACATTTCAATAGTTTCACTGGAGTCTGATTGGAAAGCTGATGGTTGCAGGAAAATACAGTCACTCAGGGATCAGTGAGGGTGTTTACAGGTCCACCAGAATACTGCAGACAAAAACTGCCCGTAGACAACTTCATCTCCATCATTTCCATGTGTGTCAGTGGAAGGCAGAGGGATTTACTGACTATAAACTTGAACCAATAAAAGCAACCTCTTGAGAACTGAATCGAGTTTTTGTGATTTAATCAAGTTTTATTTCTATATATAATTACAGACAGAGCGCACACGCACACACACACACACACACACACACACACACACACACACACACACACACACACACACACACACACACACACACACACACCTGCACTAAGAAATGCTGAATTGAATAAATGCTTTTATTTGTATGAATGTATGTGTCATTTATGAGACCCCCTATATATATATGTATATATATATGTGTGTGTGTGTGTGTGTGTGTATCACTTTAAAGTTATATATCAAGATACAGTAACTGTTGTGCTAAGTTTTTCTGGTGTTCCTTATTCCTCTACATAATGATTCAAGCTTTAAAGTTGGTAAATAAAAAGTGATACTGCACTGTTTGCATCCTACATCTGTGAGACATACAGCAACATGTTGTCTCCTCTAATTTCAGGCGAAGAATGATTGAGTCCGATGACATGGAGCATCCAGTAGGAGGTTTGGAAATGTTATTATGATAATTGTTCGGTTGAAGCACCACACAAACATCATATAGTCAGACTTTGATCATTTATTTAAAATGTTATAAGAATAATTTATTTCAGGCAAACAAAAACAGTCAGTAGCAGTAACACGGTCGCATTGTGGGGACTTGCTGTACCCATAATGTAACTCAGTCAATTTTAAGGTGAAGGAAAGCGAAACAGAAAGCTCAGTTTGATCTATTTCTTTTAATATTTGTATATGCTTGACATTTTGTCCTCTGCAAAGATGACAGGAAGGAGATAGAAGAAAGATGGCATTGTGGACAAAAGGAGAAAGAAAGACAGACAAGAGAGGTGGGCCCTAAAAAACAGAGACATCTTGACATGTCAAGGCCTTAAGCCAGTGGTCAACCTTTTGCATCTGGAACCACCAGTGATGCTACATCAGCTCCCATACAGAGTGGTACTGAGGAAGACAGCATAGAGGCAATGTGTATGTTTTCAGAAGCTATAAGAGAAACAGTGGCATGTTTTGTCTGTTCAGGACCAACAGTACATTTCCAAATTTTAATATGTGTTGTACTGACTGTACAGATGTTGGCTCCCCCACTACACCAATGATTGTGCTGGTTGAGGGTAATTATGAGAACGCAGATCCTGCAGCTCTGGCCATGAAGCAGCACAACTACAAGTGATGAAACTAGAGAAAAAGTAAGGTGTCACAATTATTTGGATAAGCAAAGATGCTTCATTTGCGTGCATGGTCATAAAGAGATTTTCTCTCTGCAGGGTTCCTCAAACAGCTCAAAGCTCACTCATCACTCAGACCTTCAACAAGGTGGAGGCTCCGCCCTCCAGTAACTGTGATCTGGATACAATGGAACTTGATCAGCTGAAGACAGAGAAGATAAAGATGCAGATAAAAGTCTTGAAGTTACAAGAAGAATATTACACTCAGAAACTAAACGAGCGGAAACATTTCAATAGTTTCACTGGAGTCTGATTATAAAGCTGATGGTCGCAGGACAATACAGTCACTCAGGGATCAGTGAGGGTGTTTACAGGTCCACCAGAATACTGCAGACAAAAACTGCCGTAGACAACTTCATCTCCATCATTTCCATGTGTGTCAGTGTAATCAACTTTTGTTTATTTATATATATAATTACAGGCACAGCGCACACACACACACCTGCACTAAGAAATGCTGACTTTAATAAATGCTTTTATTTGTATGAATGTATGTGTCATTTATGAGACCCCCCCCCCCCCTTAACTGCTGTAAGCTGTTAGCATACCAACCAACCAACGGTGCTAACATGTTAGCTTGTACATATATTTGCTGCCACTTCACCAAAAAGTTGGCTTCCCAACTCTTTAAAGCAACATTAGCTGGGGTGGTGTTACTATAGGACATTCATGCAATGTACCTCATTGTCATGGCAGAAGACAATTTATTAGAAACAAGAACACTACATCCGCTGTAGGAGAGGCTACTACCAGCTAGCTGCTCCTCTCACGTTAATTTAACTGTTGAGTTGGATGTTGTGTTCATGTTCATGTGCTTAAGACGTTCTTTTACACTAATGTCGATGAGGCTGGTTTACAACTTTGTAGTTTTTGTTCTAGTCAGTGTTTTCATTTTGAACCACTTTCTACTTGTTTATGTTTATATGCTGAGTTATATTGTATTTTTATTATATCATTATAATATTACATAATATGTATTATACATTACAATACATATTATATAACTATATATTTAGTTATGCTTAGTTCTATCTTTAACAAACTGCTGTTATTCTTGTTTATATATTTTGTTAAATTTTTAAACAATTGTTGTACATTTTTTGTGTTTGTCTTTATGTTTAAATTGCAACTGCAACAGAATAATTTCCCATATTGGGATCAATAAAGAAACAGTCTGTCTAAGTCTAAGTCTCTGCCTGCCTGAGTCCAGTGGTGGAAACTCAGCACATTTACTCAAGTATATTAAAGTACAACTTTAGGTACTTTCATTTTACCTCCATTAAAAGCTTCTTTCCTGAAATGGTGCAGACACATGAAAGCATCAATAATAGTAAATTTAGCGATAATGTCCCAGTACGAAAGGGGACATTCTCCATAACAAGGAAGTTTACTCTCGTTTCTGCAAGTTAATTTTGCTGATGATACTTTTACTTTCAGCTGAGTCGTTTTACACTGTCGTATTTATTATTTTTTTTATTTTTCACTGTCCAGCCCACCGCTGGTCCGCCGCGGAGGAAGGACGGACCAAGGATGGGTTAAATTAATTTCACATATGCTGCGCGTGCGCAGTTTCCCCCCCCTAACTTCGCATATTGTGTGTCAAAATGTGACTAATAAAGAATTTCTTCTTTTAAATCAGAATGATGATTTAGTTTTTTCAGGGATGTTTCAATAAAGATTGTGACTTCCTCCAGTGCGACTCCTCATAATGATTGGCAAAAACCAGCTCTAAACATAATAAAGTTTGATCTCTTGACTCTGCAACCTGTGACCAGAGGGTCTCTCTAGACATGTTTCTTGTGTTTTAAAACAAACCAGCTCTGCTTTGGAGCACACCTCATGATTCATGGCCTAAAAGTGTTGTGCCTCCACTCAGAGGAGCTGCTTCTTCATACAGCATTTTATATGACTCAATTTATTTATGAAAATGATTTCTTCATCTTTAAACTGTTTAATGGCTGTTATATGTAACTGTATCTCAACATGCGCTCGAGGCTCATAATTAAATGATGTGGTCAGTTTCTCATTAAATCTCACTGAAATGTTTCATCTTCTGCTCTGTTTTATTGTGTTTGAAATTGTTTGTTAATCTGTTGCAGTGTTTTAAACAACTTGTTTTTTTATTTTTATTTTTATGAAATGTTATGTTCAGCACATTGAGCGGCAGCTCATGTGTGACGTGTCGAATATAATTTAGGTTTAGTGTGAACATTTTCCCCTGCTGGTCAGAGTGGACAACTTTTAAAGTGTAGATCGACTGAAATCAAGAGTTTTCCGTTGGGGAGAGAAGGACATGGGGACATTGATAATGGTCACCATACTTACAGATGAACTCTGGCTGTCAGTTGATGCTTTAGAATCAGAATCAGAATCAGAACCCATGACATCATAATCCATTCTAACCAAGAGTATATAGAGCCGCTTCATTTCACCAGAGCAGTTCACAGTTTCACATCGACAGCACGGCGATCAAGACGTTTGGAGAAGCAAACTGAGCGATCCTTGAGCATCAAACCTTTTCAGTAAGTACTTCAACAGCAAACTGACTGTCATACTTTCACATACAGGAACAGATCCAGTTAAATCTGTAACAATGCTTTATATTTATTAAATTAATCTTTACATTTTCGTGTTAAATCTTAATCTACCAAGTAACTTGTAACTACAGCTGTTACGTAAATGTAGCATAGAAAGGAAAATGTATGCCTCTGAAATGAGGTGGAATACAAACATAAAGTATAGAAGAAGTGGAGCAGCGACTCAAAACTGTACTGACTGTAAAAACATCACTGTAATATAGTTGCTTTCGTCAACGAAAATTATGACTAAATATCGTCGTCAACGAACCTTTTACGTGACAAAAACGAGACGAGACGCAACGTAAATGCTGGTCATGTGACGATAACTAAAACGAAATACATAATGCAATATCGTTGACGAATAAAAACGAGACTTAATGTGGTTTACAAAATAAAAACTCTGCTAAAATGTCTCTTCATTTTCGTTGGCGAGACGAAATGTTCTGACGTTATTTCGTCTCGTTAAGTCGCGTTGTTATTATTATTTTGCAATATTTCTGTTTCCCGCGTCTCGCTTCAGGGGCTGCATCAGGTCGCACTGCGCAGTCGCAGGCGACGTCACGGCATTAGTTCCCACTCGCGCCGTTATTTAGAAGATGCAGCTGCGGGTGGTTAACGTTAACGACAGACAGCTGACAGCCGGCTTTGGTTGGTAAAATAAATATGTTGTAAATTCAAATCAGAGTGTCTTCGTGTCTGGAATGGATGTATTCTTGAGTCTATAAGGTAACAATAATATAATAATAAGACAACCTTGTTTGAATTGTGAAATGGGTTTGACTCAAAGAAAATTTGGGTTTCATCTATACTACTAGATACTATATTGACTGGGTTAAATAGAATTGCATTACTAAAAAGAGACTAAAATACAATTTCCATTGACTAAAACCAGACGAAAATAGTCACGGAAAATTCAGACTAAAATAAGACTAAAATGCTCAGACTTTTAGTCGACTGAAACTTGACTAGACTATATGAACTTGACTAAAACTAATAAAAACTAAAATGACAGCTTGACACAAAGACTAGACTAAGACTAAAATTAAAACAGGCCGCCAAAAACAACACTAATACCATAATGTGAAAATACTTCATTATACAAGGAAATGTTCCAGCTGCCTTCAAATCTTACTGAGCTAAAAAATAGAGAAATGTAAAAGTCATGTTAAAAGTTCTCATCATGCAGACTGAGTCCTTTCAAAGACTCACGCTATGACGTAATTATAATTTTGCAGTATTACTATTGATGCATGAACATATAAGCAGCGTTTTAATGTTGGAGCTGGTCCACTTCAAGCTAAATTTAACAACTTTATATGTTGCTTATTCGCTAAATTCACATCAAATCCATATCTGCAAAGTAATTATATCTGCTGCAGAAATGTTTTGAACTAAATGAGTATAAAATGCTCTATAATATATGATGTTACTCCTCATGAAAGTGTCAAGAAAGTGTCTAAAAAGCAGCTTTCTATCAGTGTGTGTGACAGGAGTCCAAACTGCGGGACCATCGTCTCTGCTCCTGAAATGGATTTCAGAGCAGAGGTCGACCGTGCTGTGGAGGAGATGGAGTCCAGTCTCGAAGCGGCCATTTATGATCTGTTGGCCAACCCTCCACCTACTCCACCTCTTCCTCCTGTTCCTGTTGGCCTGGAACTCAACATCTCCCCTGAACCAGTAGAGGGTCCAGGGACGAGGATATGGTGGATTTTTCCCTGCAGGAGCAGCAAAATCCATTCATGGAAGCTCTCAACATCAGGCCTGTATCAAGGGGGCAGGGGACCCTGGTGTCTCTCCTCCTCAGCTCCGTCTCTCCTCCTCATGTCTGTCTCTCCTCCTCAGCTTCATCTCTCTCCTCCTCATGTCTGTCTCTCCTCCTCAGCTCCATCTCTGTCCTCCTCAGCTCTGTCTCTCTCCTCCTCATGTCTGTCTCTCCTCCTCATGTCTGTCTCTCCTCCTCATGTCTGTCTCTCCTCCTCATATCTGTCTCTCCTCAGCTCTGTCTCTCCTACTCATCTCCATCTTTCCTACTCATCTCCATCTTTCCTCCTCAGCTCCATCTCTCCTCCTCTTGTCTGTCTCTCCTACTCAGCTCCATCTCTCCTCTTCAGCTCTGTCTCTCCTCCTCAGCTCAATCTGTCTCTCCTCCTCAGTTCTGTCTCTCCTCCTCAGCTCAATCTGTCTCTCCTACTCAGCTCCATCTCTCCTCCTCAGCTCTGTCTCCTCCTCAGCTCAATCTGTCTTTCCTCCTCAGTTCTGTCTCTCCTCCTCAGCTCAATCTCTCCTCCGCATGTCTGTCTCTCTTCCTCAGATCTGTCTCTCCTCCTCAGCTCTGTCTCTCCTCCTCATGTCTGTCTCTCCTCCTCATCTCTGTCTCTCCTCCTCAGATCTGTCTCTCCTCCTCAGATCTGTCTCTGTCTCTCCTCCTCAGCTCCATCTGTCTCCTCCACATGTCTGTCTCTCCTCCTCAGCTCCATCTCTCTCCTCCTCAACTCCATCTCTCCTCCTCATCTCTGTCTCTCCTACTCAGCTCAATCTATCTCCTCAGCTCTGTCTCTCTCCTCCTCAATTCTGTCTCTCCTCCTCAGCTGTCTCTCTCATCCTCAGATCCATCTATCTCCTCCTCATCTCTGTCTCTCCTCTTCTTGTCTGTCTCTCCTCCTCAGATCTGTCTCTCCTACTCAGCTCCATCTTTTTCCTCAGTTCTATCTCTTCTCCTCAGCTCTGTCCCTCCTCTTCAGCTCCATCTCTCTCCTCCTCATGTCTGTCTGCCCTCCTAATCTCATC
Source organism: Chaetodon trifascialis (assembly GCF_039877785.1). Taxonomy (NCBI): domain Eukaryota; kingdom Metazoa; phylum Chordata; class Actinopteri; order Chaetodontiformes; family Chaetodontidae; genus Chaetodon; species Chaetodon trifascialis. The sequence continues at coordinate 9,579,080 of NC_092064.1, forward strand.
TCTCCTCCTCAGATCCATCTCTCCTCCTCATCTCTATCTGTCCTCCTCAGTTCTGTTTCTCCTCCTCAGCTCTGTCTCTCCTCCTCAGATCTGTCTCTCCTACTCAGCTCCATCTATCTCCTCAGCTCCGTCTCTCTCCTCCTCAGCTCTGTCTCTCCTCCTCAGATCTGTCTCTCCTCCTCATCTCCATCTGTGCTACTCAGCTCCATCTCTCCTCCTCAGCTCCATCTCTGTCCTCCTCATGTCTGTCTCTCCTCCTCTGATCTGTCTCTCCTCCTCACTCAGCTCCATATTTCTCCTCAGCTCCGTCTCTCTCTCAGTTCTGTTTCTCCTCCTCAGCTCTGTCCCTCCTCCTCATCTCCATTTCTCCTCCTCAGCTCTGTCTCTTCTCCTCATCTCTGTCTGTCCTCCTAATCTCATCTCTCCTCCTCATCTCTCTCTCTCCTCCTCAGCTCCGTCTCTCTCCTCCTCAGTTCTGTCTCTCCTCCTCATCTCTATCTGTCCTACTCAGCTCCATCTCTGTCCTCCTCGGCTCTGTCTCTCTCCTCCTCAGCTCCATCTCTCTCCTCCTCAGATCTGTCTCTCCTACTCAGCTCCATCTATCTCCTCCTCAGCTCTGTCTCTTCTCCTCCTCAGTTCTGTCTCTCCTCCTAATCTCATCTCTCCTCCTCATCTCTGTCTCTCCTCCTCAGCTCCGTCTCTCCTCCTCAGATCCATCTATCTCCTCCTCATCTCTGTCTCTCCTCTTCTTGTCTGTCTCTCCTCCTCAGATCTCTCTCCTCCTCATCTCCATCTGTCCTACTCAGCTCCATCTCTCCTCCTCCGCTCCATCTCTGTCCTCCTCATGTCTGTCTCTCCTTCTCAGCTCAATCTGTCTCCTCCTCAGCTCTGTCTCTCTTCCTCAGCTCCATCTCTCTCCTCCTCAGCTCTGTCTCTCCTCCTCATCTCTATCTGTCCTACTCAGCTCCATCTCTGTCCTCCTCAGATCTGTCTCTCCTACTCATCTCTATCTGTCCTACTCAGCTCCATCTCTGTCCTCCTCAGCTCTGTCTCTCTCCTCCTTGGCTCCATCTCTCTCCTCCTCAGCTCTATCTCTCTCCTCCTCATCTCCATTTCTCCTCCTCAGCTCTGTCTCTCTCCTCCTCAGATCCATCTATCTCCTCCTCAGCTCTATCTCTCCTCCTAATCTCATCTCTCCTCCTCATCTCTGTCTCTCCTCCTCAGATCCATCTCTCTCCTCCTCAGCTCCATCTCTCCTCCTCAGATCTGTCTCTATGTCTCTCCTCCTCAGCTCTGTCTCTCCTCCTCAGATCTGTCTCTCCTCCTCATCTCCATCTGTCCTACTCAGCTCCATCTCTCCTCCTCAGCTCCATCTCTGTCCTCCTCATGTCTGTCTCTCCTCCTCAGCTCCATCTCTCTCCTCCTCAGCTCTGTCTCTCCTCCTCTTGTCTGTCTCTCCTCCTCAGCTCAATCTGTCTCCTCCTCAGCTCTGTCTCTCTCCTCCTCATCTCCATCTCTCCTCTTCAGCTCCGTCTCTCCTCCTCCGATCTGTCTAAGTAAGCTTCCGGGGGCGCGGCTCTGCTGCTGACCCCGTGCTCACCAGTGTTTGGTTTTGCTTGATTTTAAATCTGTTTTATAGTCTATTTTGAGCGGTTCTTTTGTCTGATGTGGACCACATCCACTAGAAACGCTTCTGCACTTTGCACTTTTCTACCATTATGAATTTTGTACCATTGTGGATACTTTTTTGCCTCATGGCGTTTGCGCCAGGGAACAATGCCTGGATGGGCCGACAAGACGCCCTGACCTACACGCGCCAGCACCTGCTGTCATTACGCTCAGCCGGTTACTCCTCATCTCTTAACTTACCCACGGACTGTTCTGAGATTCAGCGAACTGAAAGATGTCTGGAGAAAGGAAGGAAAGAGAGGAAAAAGCGGGGCTCAAGAGGAGGAGGACTTTGGAAAGGCAGGAGTAGATTTCCTCTGCCTGTCATTACCCTGTCTAACGTACGCTCGGTAAGCAACAAACTGGATGAACTTATGCTTAGAGCTGAACATGATTGTGAATTCAGACAGAGCAACCTGGTTTGCCTCACGGAAACCTGGCTTAAAGATCATCACCCAACTCCTACCTTAACGGGGTTCTCTACAATAATGGGCCACACAGTACTGTATACGGGAGCAAGTGTGCACACCGGACTATGAAATATTGACTGTATCTTTTAGACCTTTTTATCTTCCGCAAGAATTCGGCCAGATACCTGTCATACTCACTTATGTGCCAGGGCCGGATGATGATGCTGCAGGTGCGAGAATAGCGGAGAGTTATAATGACGCACTCACTCACTCTGCAGTTCAACCCATCTTGATTCTTGGGGATTTTAATTCCTGTAATTTATCTGAACACTTGCCTATTCTTCAGCAATATGTGGACTGCCCCACTCGTCTCAATCGGACTATTGACTGTTGCTATGGGAATATTCCTGATGCTTACAAAGCGGTATGTAGACCCCCCCCTCGGGAAATCAGATCACAACGTAATTCTTCTCTTGCCTAAATATAAGGCTATGTTGAAGAGGGAGAAACCTGTCACTGGACAAATACAGGTGTGGTCTGACCGATGTAAAGAGCAACTTAGGGACTGCTCTGAGGACACCATTTGGGACATTTTCTTTCAGTCCTGCCAGGATGTTGATGAACTCACTCAATGGAGTTACTATTACCAGTTATTACCGAACTGGTGTTACCTATTTTCACTTTTTACAAATGAATTTATGGTCAATGACACACCTTTTAAATTGTTTAAGTATGCGGATGACATGGCCTTAGTTGACCTTCTTCAAAAATGAGATCCTGTAGGTGAAGCAGCCTATTTGGGTCATACTCAGGCACTTCAAACATGGTGTCATATTAGTTGTCTGGAAATCAACGTGGCCAAAACAAAAGAACTAATCATTTGTACAAAACAAGATCTGAAGACAGAACCAGTTTCACTTGATGGTCAACATGTTGAAACTGTGGATAACTTTAAATATCTTGGCACTTTTTTGGACTCCCAACTGAGCTTCTCTGGAAATACAGAGTTTATCTTTAAGAGATGCTCACAGCGTCTCTATCTCCTCAGGAAACTTTGTGGCCTTGGAGTCAGTCAGCAGATTTTGGAGCTTGTTTATAAAACTATGGTGGAAAGTGTTTTAACCTTTCATCTTCCTGCTTGGTATGGTCACCTAAATTGCAGACTTAAGAACAAACTTTCTGGGATTGTGTCTGCAGCAAGTGAGATAAATGGCAAACCTCAGGAGCCTTTGATTCAACTTTTTACAGAAAGGACGAGGAAAAAGGCGGAGAGCATCCTGTCAGATCGCTCTCATCCTCTATTCAGCCAGTTTGAGCCTTTAAACTCCGGGAGGCGCTACAGAGTCCCTCTGGCAACTAAAAATGGATTTAAGAAATCGTTTGTCCCTAGTGCTTTTAGTATCCTTAACTCTGCAAAGTGACTGATGGGATGTGGTCCATAGCCATGACATGAACTTCTCTCAATACTTAATGTTTATAATGTATCTAATTTTATCTATGTACATTTTATTGTATTTTCTTTCTTATTTTATTTCATTTTATTTTGCTATTATTATTATAATTATTATTATTATTATTATTATTACTGTGTCTGGTGAGCCGAAGACGAATTTCCACCCCCCTGGTGGACAATAAAGATTTATTCTATTCTATTCTATTCTATTCTATTCTATTCTATTCTATTCTATTCTATTCTATTCTATCTCCATCTCTGCTCCTCAGCTCCATCTCTCGTTCTCATCTCCATTTCACCTCCTCAGCTCTGTATCTCCTCCTCAGATCTGTCTCTCCTACTCAGCTCCATCTCTCCTCCTCATGTCTGTCTCTCCTCCTCAGCTCAATCTGTCTCCTCCTCAGCTCTGTCTCTCTTCCTCAGCTCCATCTATCTCCTCCTCAGCTCCATCTCTGTCCTCCTCATGTCTGTCTCTCCTCCTCAGCTCAATCTGTCTCCTCCTCAGCTCTGTCTCTCTTCCTCAGCTCCATCTATCTCCTCCTCATCTCCATCTTTCCTCCTCAGCTCCGTCTCTCTTCCTCTAATCTGTCTCTCCTCCTCAGATCTGTCTATCCTACTCAGATCCATCTCTCTCCTCCTCAGCTCTGTCTCTCCTCCTCAGATCCATCTATCTCCTCAGCTCTGTCTCTCTCCTCCTCAGCTCCATCTCTGTCCTCCTCATGTCTGTCTCTCCTCCTCAGCTCCATCTCTCTCCTCCTCATGTCTCTCTCCTCCTCAGCTCTGTCTCTCCTCCTCAGATCTGTCTCTCCTCCTCAGCCCCATCTCTCTCCTCATGTCTGTCTCTCCTCCTCAGATCCATCTCTCTCCTCCTCAGCTCTGTCTCTCCTCCTCATGTCTGTCTCTCCTCCTCAGCTCCATCTATCTCCTCAGCTCGGTCTCTCCTCCTCAGATCCATCTCTCTCCTCCTCAGCTCTGTCTCTCTCATCCTCAGTTCTGTCTCTCCTCCTCAGCTCTGTCTCTCTCCTCAGATCTGTCTCTCCTCCTCAGCTCCATCTCTGTCCTCCTCAGCTCTGTCTCTCCTCCTCAGCTTCCTCTCTGTCCTCCTCAGCTCTGTCTCTCTCCTCCTCTTGTCTGTCTCTCCTCCTCAGATCCATCTCTGTCCTCCTCAGCTCTGTCTCTCTCCTCCTCATCTCCATCTGTCCTACTCAGCTCCATCTCTCCTCCTCAGCTCCATCTCTGTCCTCCTCATGTCTCTCTCCTCCTCAGCTCAATCTGTCTCCTCCTCAGCTCTGTCTCTGCTCCTCAGCTCTCTCTCTCCTGCTCAGCTCTATCTCTCCTCCTCAGCTCCATCTCTCTCCTCCTCATGTCTGTCTCTCCTCCTCAAATCCATCTCTCTCCTCCTCAGCTCTGTCTCTCCTACTCAGCTTCATCTCTGTCCTCCTCATCTATGTCTCTCCTCCTCAGCTCCATCTCTGTCCTCCTCAGCTCTGTCTCTCCTCCTCAGCTTCCTCTCTGTCCTCCTCAGCTCCATCTCTCCTCCTCAGCTCCATCTCTGTCCTCCTCATGTCTCTCTCCTCCTCAGCTCTGTCTCTCTCCTCCTCAGTTCGGTTTCTCCTCCTCAGCTCTGTCTCTTCTCCTCATCTATGTCTGTCCTCCTACTCTCATCTCTCCTTCTCAGCTCCATCTCTCTCCTCCTCAGCTCTGTCTCTCCTCCTCAGCTCCATCTCTCTCCTCCTCATGTCTGTCTCTCCTCCTCAGATCCATCTCTCTCCTCCTCAGCTCTGTCTCTCCTCCTCAGCTCTGTCTCTCCTACTCAGCTTCATCTCTGTCCTCCTCATCTATGTCTCTCCTCCTCAGCTCCATCTCTGTCCTTCTCAGCTCTGTCTCTCCTCCTCAGCTTCCTCTCTGTCCTCCTCAGCTCTGTCTCTCTCCTCCTCTTGTCTGTCTCTCCTCCTCAGATCCATCTCTGTCCTCCTCAGCTCTGTCTCTCTCCTCCTCATCTCCATCTGTCCTACTCAGCTCCATCTCTCCTCCTCAGCTCCATCTCTGTCCTCCTCATGTCTCTCTCCTCCTCAGCTCTGTCTCTCTCCTCCTCATCTCCATCTGTCCTACTCAGCTCCATCTCTCCTCCTCAGCTCCATCTGTCTCCTCCTCAGCTCTGTCTCTCCTCCTCAGATCCATCTATCTCCTCCTCAGCTCTCTCTCCTCCTCAGCTCTGTCTCTCTTCCTCAGATCTGTCTCTCCTACTCACTTCTATCTCTTCTCCTCAGCTCTGTCTCTCCTCCTCTAATCTGTCTCTCCTCCTCAGCTCCATCTATCTCCTCAGCTCTGTCTCTCTCCTCCTCAGTTCGGTTTCTCCTCCTCAGCTCTGTCTCTTCTCCTCATCTCTGTCTGTCCTCCTATTCTCATCTCTCCTCCTCAGCTCCGTCTCTCTCCTCCTCAGCTCTGTCTCTCCTCCTCAGATCCATCTCTCTCCTCCTCAGCTCTGTCTCTCCTCCTCAGCTCTGTCTCTCCTACTCAGCTTCATCTCTGTCCTCCTCATCTATGTCTCTCCTCCTCAGCTCCATCTCTGTCCTCCTCAGCTCTGTCTCTCCTCCTCAGCTTCCTCTCTGTCCTCCTCAGCTCTGTCTCTCTCCTCCTCATCTCCATCTGTCCTACTCAGCTCCATCTCTCCTCCTCAGCTCCATCTCTGTCCTCCTCATGTCTCTCTCCTCCTCAGCTCAATCTGTCTCCTCCTCAGCTCTGTCTCTCCTCCTCAGCTCCATCTCTGTCCTCCTCATGTCTCTCTCTTCCTCAGCTCCATCTCTGTCCTCCTCAGCTCTGTCTCTCCTCCTCAGCTTCCTCTCTGTCCTCCTCAGCTCTGTCTCTCTCCTCCTCATCTCCATCTGTCCTACTCAGCTCCATCTCTCCTCCTCAGCTCCATCTCTGTCCTCCTCATGTCTCTCTCCTCCTCAGCTCTGTCTCTCTCCTCCTCAGCTCCATCTCTGTCCTTCTCAGCTCTGTCTCTCCTCCTCAGCTTCCTCTCTGTCCTCCTCAGCTCTGTCTCTCTCCTCCTCTTGTCTGTCTCTCCTCCTCAGATCCATCTCTGTCCTCCTCAGCTCTGTCTCTCCTCCTCAGCTCTGTCTCTCCTACTCAGCTTCATCTCTGTCCTCCTCATCTATGTCTCTCCTCCTCAGCTCCATCTCTGTCCTCCTCAGATCTGTCTCTCCTCCTCAGCTTCCTCTCTGTCCTCCTCAGCTCTGTCTCTCTCCTCCTCTTGTCTGTCTCTCCTCCTCAGATCCATCTCTGTCCTCCTCAGCTCTGTCTCTCTCCTCCTCATCTCCATCTGTCCTACTCAGCTCCATCTCTCCTCCTCAGCTCCATCTCTGTCCTCCTCATGTCTCTCTCCTCCTCAGCTCTGTCTCTCTCCTCCTCATCTCCATCTGTCCTACTCAGCTCCATCTCTCCTCCTCAGCTCCATCTCTGTCCTCCTCATGTCTCTCTCCTCCTCAGCTCAATCTGTCTCCTCCTCAGCTCTGTCTCTCCTCCTCAGCTCCATCTCTGTCCTCCTCATGTCTCTCTCTTCCTCAGCTCCATCTCTCTCCTCCTCAGCTCTGTCTCTGCTCCTCAGCTCTGTCTCTCCTGCTCAGCTCTATCTCTCCTCCTCAGCTCCATCTATCCTCCTCCGGAGTCTCTGTGCTTTGTCGTTTCGCAGGTTCCACAGTGGCTGAATCTGGATTGTGCATTACAGCTGCGTCTCCTGCCATGGCCCTGCCTGACATCCACTGCAACTGCTACTACTGTTATTACATCCACTGTCGCTGTTACTGTGACTGCATGTCTCTCTCTCTCTCTCTCTCTCTCTCTCTCTCTCTCTCTGTCTCTCTCTCTCTCTCTGACTGCATTTCTGTCTGTCTCACTCTCTCTCTCTTGCTCTCCCTCTTACCCAACCGGTCGAGGCAGATGGCCGCCCACCCAGAGCCCGGTTCTGCCTGAGGTTTCTGCCTGTTAAAAGGAAGTTTTTCCTCGCCACTGTCGCCAAGTGCTTGCTCATGGGGGAATGTTGGTTCTCTGTAAATAAAAGAACTCGGTCTGTACCAGATCTGTATGGAAAGTGTCCTGAGACAACTTCTGTTGTGATTTGGCGCTATACAAATAAAATTGAATTGAATTGAATTGAATTGAATTGAATTAAATTAAATTAAGTGGCCTCCCCTGCTGGAGCCACTCAAATCAATTAATAAATTATTGTATAAATACTTCTTGTAAAAAAAATCTGATTTTATTTAAATATGAAACGGAACAGTTTTGAAAGCCATATATTATTATTTAAACACTGGAAAACAGTATCAAGAAAAGGGACCAGCAGCCACATGTTGAAACAGGCCAACAGGCATCTGAGCAACATGAATACAGGTGGTGGTTGCCACTGATGTAATCTATTATAAATCATATTTAGTGTTACCATTTATATCAGTGAGGGTGAACTAAATAACAACGAGGTGGACCGCGCGCCGTTTTCGCTCCGCATGACGAGCAAACAGGCGGGTGACGTTTGTCCATCATGCACACAACTAACCTGACATGTGGGAGTCATTTAGCAGCACATACCGAGAGTCAACTCCATGATCTCTAAACTGTCGCCCAATTCAGCTCCTGCGCAGACACACAGTCTCTCCCTCTCCTCCATTAGTTCTGTGTGTGTGTTCGCCAAAGCGTGTAATAGAGCCGCCGGTCCAGCAGAGGATACCGTGCCACTGTCACGTTTTGCCTCGCCTGTATGAAGGTGCGGTGTTGCTCCATACCATCAGCTCCACACGGACCAAAGTGAGTCTTAAAGAGTAGTCCAAGCTCCTTCCCGCCAGGTAAGGTGAGGACACATGGCGTATACGTTTTTCATGAATGGATTCATGAATGGATTAATGGATTTTGATTAAAATGTGTTTGTCATGTTAATTCCGTTTCATTTGGAGGTAGGCGTTATAGCAAAATAACATGATCAACATATGACAGACAGGTCAGGGGCTGCACCTGTCCTCATATTTTCTAAACTTTTTATGCACATAGCTCTGGTGTTACAGAGGTTGAACATTTTGCAGCACAGGCCACACAAGTGTAGCAGTATATAAAAGGTCTGTTAGCATCTCTGAAGACAACCACACTGGTCCAGTTCATCACTGAGACATGTGGCTCAGTGTAGCCTACTTTTTTCATAAAACTTAAAACAGCACACAAATATGCAGCCAAAAATGTTTTTTTATTGTCCATGATTGAGGAATCATCATGATCAAGCATCATCATGCCTTCGGTTTCTGTCAGGCCAGAGGGCCTCGTCCACATCACAGGCGATGTTCTCCCTATCTAGACATCTCTGGAAGAACCGCCTTGAGTGGCGCATGAATCCCTGAATGGACTCGAGGCTGACGTCACCACAGGCTTCTTCCGTGGCCTGGACGAGTGGGACCTGGGTCTGGGGGTTTCGCTCATACACCTTCCACCTCCAAGCAGAGAAGAACTCCTCTATGGGGTTGAGGAATGGAGAGTACGGCGGAGGAATAACACCGTAAAATGTGGGTGGGCCTGGAACCACTGACGTACAAGCAGAGCCCGGTGGAAACTCACATTGTCCCAGATGACAACGTAATTAATTCTTTGTGGATCATCAGTGTGATCTGGTGGAACAAGTTGTTCGTGGAGGTCATCAAGGAAGGCCAGCAGCAAGTCTGTGTTATAGGCACCAAGATGTACATGGCGGTGCAGGACACCATGATGATTTATTGCTGCACACATGGTATGTTCCCACCACGCTGGCCGGGGACCCCAACAATGGCCCGCTGGCCTATGATATTTCTTCCCCTGCGCCTTCTCTTGACCAGATTAAACCCAGCCTCATCTATGAAAATATATTCATATAGTTCATTCGCTGTATCAAGCTCCTGGATTCACTGAAACAAAAACAGAGAGAATGCAAGTTACTGTATGGACAGAGAGGTCAAAAGACACTGTAGAAAAGGAAAAAAATATATATTGCTGTACATCACAGGTAGGCTACATTGCCTGTATGTCAGTGCTTACTGTAATGTATGGGACTTACAAGCACAAAGTCGCGCCGTAGCTCCTTCACATGGTCTGTGCTTCTTTCGAACAGGACCCTGTAGACCCGTTTCACAGCTAATGAATTCCTCTTGAGGACACGGTCCCGTGTAGACAGGTTGACATTCTGGATCGTATTAAAAGCTGCATTATCTGCTAGGATCTTCTGTTTAATTTGTTTAAGGGTAATTGCATTGTTTTCACGAACCATGTTCACAATTAGGGTCTCCTGCTCTGGTGTGAAAACACGTCTTTTTCCCCCACTGTGAGGTTGTCTTTCAGTCCTGCAAAATATAACTACTGTGAGCACACTGTATTATATTGAAATGCAGTATTGTATTACAGTACACAGTATATACAGTACACAATGTATACAGTACACAAATGCTGATTTATAGTAAAGTATAAACTAGTACCTGTTCTCCATCCTGAATGTTCTTATGATGGCACCAACTGTGAATCGGCTGAGATTGGGCTGGACCCTCAAGCCGGCCTCCCTCATGCTCAAACCATGGTTCAGCACATGGTCTATCACAGTGGCCCGAATCTCATTAGATATAATGGTTCTCCTTCTTCTTACTCCTCCTCCTCTCTGTCCTCCTCCTCCTGCTCCTCTCTGTCCTCCTCCTCCTGCTCCTCTCTGTCCTCCTCCTCCTCTTCTCTGTCCTCCTCCATGTCCTCCTTCTCTCTCACCTCCTCCATGCCCTCCTTCTCCTCTCTCCTCCCCTCCTTGTCCTCATTCTCCTTCTCCTTGTCCTCCTCCTCCTCTCACTCTTAGACTTCTCCTTCTCTGGTTGCTCTCTTCAAGGTTCTCCATTGTTCACCAAACACAGAGGAGGAGGCTCAAGGCACTTATATGCTGCAGTCCTGATTGCTAATTGCTCACCAGACCTGAATTTGTTGAGTTTTGAACACTTGTGTGTTGTAGGTTGATACCACTGAGTTGTCACATGAGAAGTGTGTGTAACAACAGAACATTGTGTGTAGTGTTTAGACAACAAGGTGATGTGCAATTGGCGTCAGAGTGTAAAGAAGGAAAGTCAGAGTCTAGGGGAGTCATAAGGGAGTGTGAAGTAGTGACAATTCGGGTCGAGCCAATGGTACGTGAAGTTAAGGTTGTGCAAATTGTGCCAAAGTTTAGATTTTTGTGTGTTAACAATCGTGAAAAACTGTAAACAGGCCTCATGTGTGGGATGTCCAGTGCATATATTGTGAAGTCAATTAATTAGTGAGTGGACTCACACAGTCGACTCACACACACACAGTGAGCACTTCCTCTGAGTCTGATCTGAGATATGAGTCTAAACTCAGACCAGAGCTGAGGATGGAGACTGAGAACGTATCAGAAACAGCAGGACGGAGAGAACTTGGAGTCTGTCCTCCTCAGGTACAAAAGGAGAGGCTGTACTCTCATGCTAACGTTGCAAAGGCCTTGAAGAGACTGTGAACGTGTGTTTTGTGTGTTCAGACAGATGAGATGAAAGGTGAAGCCTGGGGAGGATGAGTCAAAGAGGGCTCAGCGTGTTCTGTCTCCCCCTGTGGAGTGAAGACATCGTGGAGCTGGAACACAAAAACAGATGAATAGAAAGACAGTTCATCTGTGATGTAGCAGGTGGACATGAGGACAGACAAGAAGATGAGGACAAGTAAGAAGAGAGACAAAGAGACAGAGAAAAGATTCAGGCGGAAAGAAAGAAAGCAGAAACTAAGAGAAGTAAAGAATGAAAAGAGGGAACAAAGTGACTCTTACAGATGGAAACACGTCTCACAGCGTGTCTATATTACTGCACTGAGACAAAGAGGCAAACAGCCAATCAGAGTTTGACCCTCAGAGATTCTCCCTCCAGTGAAGCAGATCACAGCTACAGACAGGCCTCAGTGACCAACACTGAGCCCGACACGAATCATACAAACTTCACACTGCTCACCATTTACAGCAGACATGAAGCTCATTAGAAGGACAATATGTCCAGTAAATATACTGCAGCTGTTTGTCTCTGATGATGAAGATGAAGAAGAAATAGAAACAGTGAACACCACTTAGTCTGCAGAACGAGTCTGTCAGAGCATTAATGTGATCTGTTAACTGTGAAGTTCACAAATGGTCCAGTGTGTGTGTGTGTGTGTGTGTGTGTGTGTGTGTGTGTGTGTGTGTGTGTGTGTGTGTGTGTGTGTGTGTGTGCAGCCTGTACTGTAGAAATGACAGTGATGGCTGTGACAGCTGGTGCTGGTTTGATTGACAGCTGCTCCAGGTGTGTGCAGACATGCTTGTTATCCAGTAGCTGTTCAGTATAAACTCCACTGTTCTGACTCTCCAGCACCATCTCCTCCACCTGACTTCCTCCACCTGCTTTCTAAACTCTCCTCCTGTCAGACAGCAGTCTCTGCCTCAACAACATGCAGTGGAGCTTCTCTCTATTGAGGATTCTGAGAGGCCAAAACCAACATGCTGAGAGAGCAAACAAGAGTTTCATCAACAGGTTATCATTGATCAGTTCATTAATCAGTGATGGAAAGACATTTTTGTGACCCTCCAAGTGTGGATGTCTGTGACCGCTTTGAGTTCAAGCTCAGATGAACAGAAAGTGTCTGAATGCTGCAGAGCAACTGAGGTGTGAAGATGAAGATCAGAGTGTGACAGAAGCAGGAATGATTGATGTGATTTATCTAACCTGGCTCACAGTGATCACGGCTGCTCTGACATTTCTGCTCTGTGCTCATAACTGAGACCCTCCAAGCAATCCCAGATTAATGAGCACATTAGCAGTTCTCATTCTGACACTGGAGCCAATAATACGCTCAGACATTTGGTGTGAGGATAAGACGGCACGACGTTCACAACAGAACCAGCTGTTAAAAAGACAGAAAAACACAGAAGAGACTGAAAACACTGCAAGCGTACAAAAAACACTGCTGACATCACTGAAAGTAAACTTCAGAAAACATCTTCAAATGAACAAACTTGTCAATCAGACTGAGAGTGATGCTGCTGGAGGCGACACTTTTCTTTGGATCTGGATTGTGTTTGGTGTCTTCTGGATATTAATGTACACATGAATCAGCTGTCAAACCTTCAGACTTGGAACCATCAGGGGGTCCTGACCTCTGATTGGGAGCCTTTACCTGATCTCTACATCACAGTGGTCCCACCCCCCACCTGTACTGTCCTTCTGCTGCAGCCTGAGCCTCCAAACAGACTGACAGAGAACCACCAAGAGTCGAATCTGACATCTGGAAAGAGCAGAACTCAGAAACAACACTCAGCAGGATGAAGAGTGACTCCACTGGAAAAAGCACAAATATTCATATGAAATATAATAATATCAGCATAATTTAAAGATATGTTACATATTTTTAGGACAGCATTTGATGGAGTGATGACTCTATCAGTCACAGCACAGAGCAGCAGAGAGACACAGAAGAAGTGTTTTAGCCAGAAGAAAAAAAAGCTTCACACCAGCAGAGCTTGTCATCCTGAAGAGTGAGTGTGTGTGTGTGTGTGTGTGTGTGTGTGTGTGTGTGTGTGTGTGTGTGTGTGTGTGTGTGTGTGTGTGTGTGTGTGTGTGTGTTTTCGTCCTCACAGCCAGAGGCTTCTTCTCAGTCTGTCAGCAGGCCAATTATGAGCTAATTACTGTCAGATTAAAGTGTGAATTTTCAGTGATCTTTTGAAGCTGCTGGCTGAAGAAATTCAAGCTGCTTCACATGAGGAATTAGAAAATGCATCATTGATTTTGGGTGAAGAAAGAGCTGGAATCAGCCAAACACTTGGGAACAAATCCAGATCAATGACTGAAAACTAAAATAAAAAGACACAAAGTCAAAGTGTATCTTCTTTTATCTTTGAATACAGTAATTCTCAGTATAACAAAAGTCATGTTCCTCAGTTAGATTACAGTTTAATACAGCAGCAGACAGTTTATCTGTTCAATAGCGGAGCCAACCCTGACCAGAAGGAAGCTAAATGCATTCAGGAGTGTTTCCAAGCACAGCCAAATGCTTCTCACTGCAGAGCTCGCATGTGTTGTGTCTCCAGCGGTTCTTTAAAAGGTCATTATTTATATTCAACTTCAGTTTCCTTCCCTGTTATATTAGTGTCTTCAAGCAGGAAAAAAAGACCAATTCCAGTCTCTTCTATGGGATTTATGTCTGCTGAGCCCTCTGGGAACAGACAGTGTATTTCTGCCATCAGCAGCATCAAAAAGAGGTCAAAACTACGACACAAAAGGCCACTTTCTCTTTGACTAAACTGTCAGTGCTGATTCTCATTAGATTTATCCATCGACTGTATGCAGAGGAAGTCGGGCCCCCTGTGAAAAAATTCTTTCAAATAATGGATTTATTTAACAAACATTTCATGACATAAAATGCAGTTTGTGTGCAGAATGCTGAATTAGTTCAATGTACTTTGAGACTGAACCAGACCTCTGCTTGAGAAAAGATTATTATGATTTATTTCTGAGCTGTCACTCATGTTCAGGACGTATCAGACCACTGAATCCTATGAGGATTTGGGGGGGGGGGACAGGTGAGTGTGGACTGACAGCTCATATAAAGACCTGTCGGGTGAGTGTGTGCGCGTGTGTGTGTGAGAGAGAGACTTCCTGTGTCCGTTCTCTAAGCTCGACTTCAGTTGAACAGTTGTTCTCTTCATTATGTGACACAGTTGTGGTGGAAATTCTTGTGAGCTGAAGGAGGGAGTTCACCAGGAGACTTCAGATGGGTTATGCAGAGGTGTTTATTGCAGGCTTGATGCATCAAGGAGAAGTTGATGAGCAACACAATGTCCACAAGTGAACCAAGGTAGTGCCACACCAAACTCTGAAGATGTCTGATCTAATGGGGTGTATTAATACCCCCAATGTCAAATGTTTTCCCTTCTATTCCTTGAACTATTTCCCTATTATGGATATTCTGCACCCTCCTTCTACATTTCTGGTAGTCTATTGGATAGTCAAAGCCCAAACAATAGCTCATACCATACTTACGTATGCCCTGACATCCATCCCTCTAACTGAGGACACTTTTGACCTAATTCTCTTAAAATGTCTCCTCGAGCATTCCTCCTTGAATTGGTCCGATATCAGTCTATACAGTTTATTTGTAAGACCTTGGCTACCTCACGAGGAGAGACTTCCTATCTACTGTCTGCTAGAATGGCCTCCAAATATTATGTTAATGTGTCTCTGTCTGAGGCCTCTGTGTTGTCCAACCCTGAGACTTTTGGGCGCCTTACCACAGAAGGCCTGTGATAGAAAATTCCCTCACAACAGTGAATCCATGACTGTGAAACAACAGCATCACTGCACTTTGCACTGATCCATCATGTTAGCAAATAGCTGCTTTGACTGCCAGTGACTTCGCTCTAAGATGACACTGATGATTTTCATAACACATTAAATAAACTGGCTCAGAGAAAAGAAACCATTGTCTCCTTGGAAATGGAGTCAGCATCAGTCAGTGAACACCACTTTAATTATGTTTTCAATTCACAGTTAAGATGAGCGGTGGCCTCAGGGGAAACCTGCCCAGCCCTGCTTCCAAAGACAGAAAGACATCCAGCACATGCTGCAGCAGAGGACCTCAGCTGGAGGACACCCTGCACAAAGTGCACACTGCATCTGATTGGTTGGTAAATGCAGCCATCTGTCACAGAGGGTGACCAATAGAGAAGCCTGTCAGAGGGCAGAGCATGTCCAAATAAAACCAGCAGTTCATTCACAGTCTTAACAGTCCAGTTAGTGATGGCAACACACAAGCTCAGCTAACACATGATCTGATCCAGGATCTGGACAGATTGTGATCTGGCTGAATGAGCTCCCAGACTGTGCTTCATTTGTCTGCTCGGACCTGCTCCAGCTTCTGGCTCAGTGTGACTCTGATTATTATCTAATCCATGATGCATGCACTTCAAATCTGTGCAGATTTCAGCTGTAACAAATGAAACTGAGTGTTTGTTTTAATGTAGCAGAGATCTGTGAAGAACCACGACTGCCTGTGTGTTCATCCATCAAAAGAGAGAGAGAGAGAGAGAGAGAGAGAGAGAGAGAGAGAGAGGGAGAGAGAGAGAGAGAGAGAGAGAGAGAGAGATGGAGGGTCAGCGAAGAGGACAGAATGACAAGATGTCCTGAGAGACGAGGAGTCGCAAGACTGCAGAGAGACACAGCATGTTGTCAAGAGTCAACACGTCACTGTCAGAGTGAAGCCTGAGTGATACGTCTGCATTAAATCTATGCTGCTGTGAGGTTAAAGAAGCCAGTGGCTCCAAACATCACACATATAATTGGTCTTAAAAGCAAACACAGTCCAGGCCCAGCTCAGCTCTCAGGACTTACAGTTTAACACATTAGCTCCTCCTTTATGAGGACAAGCTTTGTAAGGGAACATTAATTAGCAATAAGTACATTTTCTGGCAAAAAAAAAAAGATTCAAAGTAAATTAGCAAATGTAAATGAAGCTGCTTAATCCTCCTTAAGTTGTGTGAAAAATCACTTCCTCTTTGTGTGGAAGCTGTAAAGATGGATCCACCAAAGTGCTGCACAGCCTTTAGAAAGCTGTGTTTTATGGAGAGGAGCTGCTGTGTTTTGTCATGAGGAGAGAAGCTCTGAGGTCACTAAATACTAACTGATTTCAGTTCACTGACAACCTGCACACATGCTCAAGCTGTGTCACATATGAAATATATGTTATTAATATTATAGTAAACATGACGCTGCCTCCCTGAGCTCCATGTCTCTGAGCTCCTCTGCTGCACTTTAAGGTGGTCTCTGGAGGAAATGATGAAATAAGGACTGAATGACAAACAGCTGAACGCGGCATTTACACAACCACAAATACCACTTTGTGCAAACATCCCCTCATCTCTCTTCAACCTGCAGCCTTCTGTTCTTCCTCTCCTGCTGCCTGTTCTGGGAGTTCATGTCTCTGGTTCCTCAACTCATTCTACTCTGCACAGTGAGGGCAGCAAATGAGCCGAGCATGATGGGAAACAAAGCGTTAAGATATCAGTGTTCAACCAAAGAGACGATGACTGACATCGAGTGTGAATTACGCACAAACACACAGCGACAGAGTGAAACACAGACAGCTGCTGTGACCCTGCAGGATGCCATCCACCAGAGTTTAGACTGATCCGACTGTCAGGACGCCAGCAGAGGCCACGAGGAGCCCGTGAATGTAGTGTGACTACTACTACTGACGACTACTGACTACGACTGAGTCCTCCTGACTGCTCCTGCAGGAGGCTCAGTTCAGCTCTGCTCTCATTCAAATTCAGACTGGAAGGAAGAACAGAAACAAAGCTGAGGTCACTGCTGTGCTGACAAGACTGTACCACATGACTACACAGAATAAATGTCCTCTGAAATACATACACACACACACACACACACACACACACACACACACACACACACACACACACACAGTAGGATGATGAGGTCAGGGCTTCAGATGAGATTCTGTGTCATGTAGTTGTTAATGAGACTGTACAACTGACTTTATGAGCCACATCAACCAGCCTTCAGCCCAGAGTTCACTGATGATCCAATGGAAGCATCATAGGAAGGCTTACACATACACGCACGCACGCACGCACGCACGCACGCACGCACGCACGCACGCACGCACGCACGCACGCACGCAAGAAAGCAGCTTCAACACAGAGAGAAAGAGAGGAAGGTTTCAGAATGTGCCTCCATTTCTACTTTATTCAGTTCCAAACCTCATCCAGTCATTTTAATGAGACAACAAGGAGCTCTGAAGTCGTGCTGGAATTGGCTGATTAATGTAGAAATCCTTCATTTTCCTGATGATTTATAGAGCGCTCTGTCTCTGAATCCTCCAGCAAGGCACTCAGCCTAAAAGCTTTGGTAACATGAAGCTGAGGAGGTACATTTTCTTCTCATTGAAACTGAGCTGTGCAGAGCAGCCTCAGGTGAGGACGTCTGTGTGAGGAACACATGAATCAGTGGAGGGAAGCTGGAAAAAAGGTCAGCAGCTCAAGGACCAACAACACACAATCATATATTGAAGTTTTAATTCTGCACTATAATGACAAAGTAAAAATCAAATCAATAAAAAGAGATCTCGACCTTTCAGTTTCTACTTGTTAACGTGTTTGGAGGTCATGAAAGAAACAGAGGAGACGACAGAGATTAGAGAATCCTTCCTGAAGACAACAAGCCTCTCATGTGTTTGTGTTTGTGTGTTTGTAGTTTGACCGTGACAATCGTTTGTTTTCCCTGAGGCCATTTTAAACGGCTCTCAGTCAAAGAAAGGATCCAGTGACCGATACAGTGAGCAGAGCTTTGTGTGGCTGGAATCCAACCACTTCTATATTTAGAGTCTCACAGTCACACTGAGCCTGAGAGCCACCAACACTGACAACTTTAGGGAGAAAACTGATCCTGGAGCAGAAGAACAGACTCAGACAACACGTTTGCTTTCTATGTGCGTTCCAAACAAAGAGAGGCTCATGAGTCCAGAGATCTGATGAAACTGTGTATGTTTGTGTGGCAGCTAATCTGCGTGTTTCTCAGCATGAAGGCTGCTGCCAGAGAGAGAAAAACAGGCATCATTTAGCAGCTTGGCAGCCTCCATCTGGGCTGATGAAAGACCAAGATGGAAATGATTTGCTTTTCTTTCTTTTTTTTTCACTTTTACTTATTCGTTTTGCTCATAGGACAAAGTTCCAGTCCTGTCTTCCTCAGTCCACCTCAGCCAGTTTCTCAGTCCTGCTCTCACATCTCTCTGGCAGCTTTGATAACATATAAGCTGACAGCTAGCTGTGTCCTCCAGAGACATGAGGCCAGAAAATGTGGGTTTATCTGCCTGAGGAGGCCCAATAACCCAAAAACACACCAAGCTGCTGGTCCTGGAGGAGACAAGTGAGCTCAGTGCAAATCTGGCTGTCTGCTGGTCTCTGGTGGTCAGACTGAAGGACGGTTCATGCATCATGACCAGGTAACATGGATTTAGCTTGTGCAGGTGCAGAAACTAGAAAACTTCCAGATGACCAAGGACAAGTTTATAAGCACTTATTCTGCTGTCACAGATATTATAAGAATCAGTGAAGCAGCACAAGTGAAGTAAAACATTCAATATATTGTCTTTGTGCTGTTTTCAATGGGGAAAATTTCCAAAAGGATAAACTAATCATTACGTGTGTGTGTGTGTGTGTGTGTGTGTGTGTGTGTGTGTGTGTGTGTGTGTGTGTGTGTGTGTGTGTGTGTGTGTGTGTGTCTACATCTTGAAATATGAGTGTCAGAGGACACATTAGGGTCTCATCTATCTGCTCAGACAAACTGCTTTTGTGTTCTGTTCATGCAGTCAGCTGAAAACATTCACAGCTTCAGAGTAAACAGCCATAAACAGAATGGATCATACGAGCTGCTCCTCACAGACCTGGAGCCTTTTGAAGCAGACACATAATTACATTCATCAAATCCAAATTCACTTTCTGACTGTCTCATTCTTCAGAATGGCTCAGAGCTCTGCAACATCTAAACAAGAAATGTGTCCCACTTTACTCCAACGCAGCAGTCCAGTAGTTTCATGAGTGATTCATGACGGAGCAGTTTATTAGAGTTCAATTTAACAGGATGCAGCTTAAGGAAACACAGAGCTTTGCTGAAATGATTCCTCCCTGAAGCTTTTGTCTCTTTCAGTGTGGAGCAGCTCAGGAGTTCAATCTCAGGAGGTCAGAAACCGAAAGAGAGTCAGAAACAGAGAGCACATTCTTCCCTCTGACACCCATCAGGAAACAAGATGACATTAAAGGTCCCTCCACCTGATCAGCGGTAAAAACGCTTTGTGCCGACTGTCCCATTGTTTTCCTATGGAGAGAGCGCTGGCGCCCGACTAAGCGGCACCGCTACCCTCGGCGTGGTGCACCGCTCGGATCTGCCGCTTGCCGCTGCGCTCAAAGTTCAAATTACTTCAAATTAGTGAGAGGAAGTACTTGCGTTGCCTAGCAACGGTGAATCGCTCGCACTTGTTGATGATGTATACCTGAGCTACGCCGCATCCACTCAGCGCCTCTACGCCCTACCTGGCGGTGAGCGAAGAGCAAATCTCTTATCATGTGAAGGCCCCTTTACAGGACTGACACTCAAACCTGCATCTCACAGTGTCAGAATGGATGAGATGCAGCTTCCATTTGTTTCCTGTGTGCTTTTCTATTGTAGGTAAACACAGTCGATCAGCCTCTGATGTCCTGCCAAACAAAGCATGTTTTACAGCTTTATGTTGTTCTGTCAGACTGACTGAGGCTGAATCCTCAACAGCTACAAGAATTCAGACTCACTGAAGCAAAACTTTAACATCACTGTATCTGTTTAGAGGAAGCAAGACGAGAACGTGTTAACACTCTGCTTTAGGATGAAAAGACTCAAATATCTGACATCTGATATCTGAGAAAAGGATCATTGCTTTCACTCTTAGTGTAGTTTTACTCACACACACACACACACACACACACACACACACACACACACACACACACACACACACACACTTATTGTTCAGTCAAACACATCACACACAGCACAGTTAAAAGAGAAAAAACAGGTCTGTTGGATTTCCCATGAGATTAATGTAATTTATTATAAGTCCTCCTGTGTGATGTGATGTCTGTAAATATCTTTAAATGTGCTGTATTGGCCAGCACAAAGATTCATCCATCATGTAAATCTCCAGAGATGGAGACTGACCCAGGAACAGAGATCTCTGTCAGAGCTACACTCTTATAGTACATGAGGTCAGAGGGTGAACATTTTAAAGATGAATACTATTGTCTGAGAGAGAAAGAGAAGTTCATGAATCACTGACAACAGTATCACAAATATGAAGTGAATGGAGGTCAGTGAACACCGTCCTTTTGCTTTGGTAAAATAAAAAGGAAACTCAGCAGTCAGTTCAAGGAGAATCGTGGGATTTTGTTGAGACTGTTGGTCTCAAAGTTCAGCTGTCTGCAACAAGAACAACAGATCAACAACGAACAGAAGCTGCTTCTGAGGTGGTTCTGAATTTAAAGATTGATGTTTGAGCCTCATGAAAATGTATTAATATTCTAGAAAGAACAAGAGTGGAGATGTTCAAGTGTTTATACAGAACACAATCTTGGCAGGCAGCCCGATGTAAAAACCAAGCAACTGGTACCACGATTCATTAATTCAAACTCCAGCCAATATCAGGAAAACTAATGTTGTTCTTATCAGCTTTCTCTATATTAATAAATAAATAAAACATGTCCTTCCCTCCAGCAAAAACAAACAAGTTCTTCCTCTCAACATAAGTGTCATTATTGGAGCACCAAGAAAAGCCTGACAGGACACAAGAGAGCAGCTCCAGCCCTCTGGCTCTGACAGAAGACAGGCTGGGAGGGAGGACAGCTGTCCAGCTTTCTATAGGAGGACATGGGAAGATATGAGAGCACAGGACCAAGGACTGGACACTGAGGGGACACACTTCATCCCTCTGTCTGAGCAAGAGGACAAACACTGACTTCACGTCATGTGAGGAGACGTGACTTTCATCTCGGCTGAGGACTGCAGGGTTCTGCCTCACATATGATGCAGTTTCATAGAGCTGCTCTGCTGTTACACACTTCAGGGAAATCAATCAAGAGCAAACTTTAAATGATGTATCTGAACAACCTGTTCATTATTTTTATTTCCTGCTCACCGGTCAGAGAGACAGCTGATGTTTTCAGTCAATTAGAGACACTGAGAGTAGAAAGAACAACCAGCCACTATCTGTGGTTTCACACTGTGCTGTTAAAACAACTTTCATACTGGGTACACACATATTGACACAGAGTGATGCTGGAGGAAGGCTGAAAGAGCTTGTGAGTAATATTAGACTGGGAGGCCCATGTTCCTCTCATTTCCTCACTACATTACAGCTTCCTCATGGACCATTGAGCCTTTGTAATAACCAACACTGGAGTCTCAGATCATCACTGTGGTCAGCCATAAAGGGCTGAGGCTGACATGAAAGTGTCTCATATTTCTCTCCTGAAGAGACCACAGCAGCCCAGAAGGTTCACTGATGAGCTGTGAAACCTGCAGCCTCTGTGTTCACCATCAGTCACGTCCCCAAAACAAGGACAGGAGCAGTGCACGATGGCAGCAGTGGTGCTTGAATGTGACACTTTTTGTGAAGGTTAAGGTCAGGTGACTAAACAAAAAGGTTTAGATCAGAGACAAACTATCAAGAAAATCAGGGTTAAAGACTGAAAGCTTTGTATTTAACAGCAGGTTCCACTGACAGTTATGTGCTTTGAATATATTTGCATCATATAATCAATGATTGACATGAACGTTATCTGACGAGCTGCTGTCAATAACAACCAGCTGTGTGGAGTCGAGATGAGCATTCAGATTCACTGCTGATGGTGGCTGCTCGTCATCATCTGTCCCATAAACAACATGTTTTCAAATTAAAACAGAGACTCAGTGTCACTTTGAATAAAGTCAGAGAAAAACAAGACTGTGAAGCTTTGCAAATGTTTTCATCCCTCAATCTTAATTTACTGCTGTCACAAAGGAGAAATGTTCCCATTTCATCCAAACACATGAAATGTCATCTGAAAGCCAGTGTTCACAATTATATCTGACTGTTCATTTGCATATCAGGAGCATGTTGGAATATGAGCTGTCACCAAATGGACAAAAATAGATGGAAAATCTGACATTTATTCACCTGAAAAGTGAGACGATCTGCAGGAATGTCAGTCAATGTTTGACATACCAGCAAAAACTCAAGTGAGTAAAAACAGTGTGTGTGTGTGTGTGTGTGTGTGTGTGTGTGTGTGTGTGTGTGTGTGTGTGTTTTAAGAAGCAAGAATTAAAATCCTCTCATCATGTTTTCTTACTGGATGGCTCAGCTGCCAAATGCCAGTGAGGAAGGACACAAAGACAGAGAGGAAACCATCAAAGTGTCTCCTCTCCTTCCATCTGCTGTCTCAGAGCAGCACAAAGTGTTGTTGGTGTGTTCAGCTGTGCAGCAGACTGGTGCTGCTGATGGACTCACAGATGTCATGGTACCAAAGCAGCTGGAAACTGGATCTCTGTGCAGATGTGTGTCAGTTTGAGTTTGTCCAAACAGTTTGTCTCTGTGAGGATCTCAACCTCCAGGTTGGACCAGCCAGCTTCAAAGACGACAACAGATGAGAATCAGATGCTGGAAAGATCCAGTTTACAGTAACAACACCTTTGTCAGGTCCTTCAAGTTCAGTGTGTGAATACTGCATGATGGGAAAGTCGTGAACACAGAGAAGCTGTCATTCATCAGAAAGCTGAGGCGAACCTTCACACTTCATCTGGAAATCTGATTTAATAGGCTGATAATTCCAGAGCCAAACATCCTCTTGACTATCATCTCCATCTCAGCTTTAATTATTTCTCTATTCTGTCCATCTCTCTGAGAAAATATCCATCCAAGACAGTGGCTTTTTCTTTGATGCTGTTTGGAGAATTTCTTCTTGTCTGAGTTGTGATCTGATCCCCTGTCAGTTTCAATCAACACAGGACAGCTTTTCTACCAAGATGACTGAACCAATGAGGGAGTGAGATGTGTGATTGACAGGCAGAGTAATACCAGTGCTGTCACTCACTGATTTCAAGTTGCTGCATCCTCCGTTCAAGTCATCCAGCACTGATCTGACATCAGCTCGTTCTGGTTTACAGATACTGAAGTGAGGCTCAGTGTCAGAGGCCAAAACAACATGAGGCCATTACTGTCACAGGATCCTGAACGTCTGACCAGACCAGAGTCAGCAGAGGAAGACCAGACCTCCATCATCAGCAGTGAGGGATCAACAGCCTCTACTGTATGTGGAAGCTTCCATTCTCTCTAATGCACATCAATAACATGGAAACAGGAACACAGAACATGGATGATACTGACTGCATGATGCAGATCCACAGCAGCTTCAATAGAACAGAGAATAATGAGCTCACAGGTCACTCAAAGAAAGCAGAACTACAAAATCATGTGACACCCAGCAGAAACATCTGGAACAATGATTCAAAATAAATAATTAAATGAAGTCAGTTCCCGGATGAGCAGAGCAGAGTCAGCAGAGGAGTCAGAGCTCAATTAGCAGAGCAGCCCCCCCCCCCAGCCTTTATTTACTAATGTGTAACTGATACTGACATAATAATACTGTAGAGTTCAGAGCCACAGCATGGAGAAGCACCAGAGCCACTGCTGACATTAACAAGGACTCTGCTCTATTTAAGTGAGCCATGACAGAGAGCCAGCAGGCACAATACCTGCAACTGGGCCACCTGACGACTACTCAATCACACAACACTGGAAATAAAAACAGGTTTCAACACATTCAGAAAAAAGCTTCTTCAAACGTTTGAACAAGGTCTGAAACACATTCAGCATGTTTGTCAGGCTTCAATCTACACGTGGAAACAATGATATTGTGACTCTGACGGGCTCTTTCTTCTCTTTTTGCAGGCAGGAAGTTGACAGTGTCAGGTGGGTCGTTAAGAGTTCATTAGTTTCACCTGTTGATGTGGCTGTTGGACCAATGAAGAGCTGAACTCATGAATCTTCTTCCTCTCATTACTGCTCTCTGTACAAGATGGTGTTTTCTATCCCACGATACACACAGTGGACCACACACACACACACACACACACACACACACACAGCTGCTGCAGAGTTTCAGCCTGAGGGTTTCTGTCGAAAATCAAACCATCCAGTATCTGCTGCAGTCTGAAAACACGCCTGTCAGCTCCAACACAAGGCCAACAGTCTGCTGGTAACAAGGCTAACACAGGTATCTGCTGGCTTCTGCTGGAAGGGGAGCTGAGGAAGCTAACAAGCTAATCCAAACAACAAAGATGAACAACAAGGTCAACACAGACGACGTGAGCTTTCTGCTTGCTCTGACTTTCGTCTCTTTTCTGCCTTTTCCTGCATCTCCCACAAACAAAATGACAGCAGTTACGACCAAGCAGAGCTGCTGTTTCTTCCTGTTAAGATTCTCTTTGGGTGTTTGTGTGGAACAACAGAGGAAACTCATCTGTCCAACCATTATCATCTGCAGACACTGAGCAGCCCTCTGGATGCACTTCTCTCCTCTTTAGAAAAACAAAGAATAACAAACCCGCTGAGACATGAATGGTGCTGCAGATGGTGGAGGCTCTTTGTTTAATCTCTCTCTCTGTTTCTTCTCATGGAGGTCATTGGCAGCACTTACCTGGAAGAGAGAGAACAACAGAAAGCACAGGTTCAGTTAACATGGAGATAAAGCATCTTCAAAACAAATACATCAGCTGTCTTATTTATCTTCAGAGTCTCAAACATGTTACTGTTTTATTTGTGCTTCTTCTGAACCACATTAACATCAAGACAACGTCAACATTCAGATGAAATCACCATCAGATCCTGAAACCTTTTCAGCCCACATTAAACTCTTCATATCAATCACAGAGCCGACAGAACGACCTCGACAGCTTCAGACGTTCATGGTAGAAACAGTGATTAGTGAGTTTTAGTGAGGTATTAATTAAAAGTCTTTTAAAGGAAATAAACCTGCCTCGACATCATCTAATCCCCTTGTAGTCTGTAGCCTTGTTGGACGTTTTAATCAGACTGACCTTCCTTTCACACTTAAAGGCAGAGACATCATTTCTTTCCAGTCATGTCTCTAAAACGACTGTCAGAGTCAGAAAATAGTTGAATGTCAGTGATGTGAACTCAGGCTGGCCGTTGACTCATTACAGACAATGTTTCAGCCCAGTGCACAGAGAAAATGACACACACTGTATTCATTTCACAGCTCAGGCTCCAAATATCCTTTTTCCTCTTTGAGGCAAAGGACACAGTCAGACACACAGAGACATCAGACACAGACAGAGCCATTAGACTGACAGAGGCATGTTTATCACAAAGTGTTCGAGCCACACGTCACCTTTCTCTGCTGTGTATGCAGGTTATTACAGCTGTACAGCAGTCAGAGCTGAGACACACTGAAGCTCTTTAAAGTGAAACTCAGACCACACCGACCTCTGTGAGCCGAAACTCACTCATGTTCAACAAACGGCTCACCAGCTCATCAGCCGACACATCAAAGAGCACGACTGCTTCTATTTTGAATGCTGATTGTAGTCACACAGCACACATTCATTCACAGATAATGGCTCCAGTTTGGAGCGTCCACAGCAAGAGTTAGTTTAATGGAGACGTTGATTAAAGACACTCAGCAACACGTCACACACTCTGTCTCTCTGTTGTCTCTTCATGTGACTTCATTGGTGGATGTTTGGTCAGTGAAGCAAACTAAAGGCTGTTTTCTCTGTTTTCTGTATTTAGACAAACTGAACACGAGGGAGACTTTTCCCTCATTATAATACAAAAAACTACTGAACAAAAAGTACAAAAGTACACACACTTTTTATTTACGACAGGCTGAATATGATGCAATGAGGACCAACAACTGATTTATTAATAAAGTAGAAAATAAGAGAGAAGCATGGAGAGAAATTCTATTCAAGAAGAGTCGATTATCATGAACTCTCCTGAACACAGAACAGGCGGACACAAATGCACAACACAGATCTGGTCCGAGCAAAAGACAGGTTTATTACCAGGCAGGATTCAGTACACGGGTGATCAGTCAAACAAGCAGAGGTATCCAGAGACGAGAGGCAAAAGGCAAGGTCGAAGACAGGAAACGAGGTCGTACACAAAACAGACTATGACAAGAATTTCCGAATGCTGGGACGAGGACCGTGAAGTACAACGAGCTGCCAACGAGACTGTGAGACACACAGGGTAAAATACAAGAGGTAATGAGGGGAGATGGGAAACAGGTGGGGAGAACAATCAGGGAGCAGGTGTGACGAGACGTGGGAAGGCGTACAGGAAGTAAAGCTAAAACAGAGACACCCGGTTAGTGATTTCAAAATAAAACAGGAAAGACAAGACATGAACTGTGCAAAATAATCCAGAAACTTGACAGACATGACGTCAATTTACTGAATATGTTTAGAGAATATCTCATCGAGGTGAGAGCCAAAGAAAAGTTGAGCAGTAAAGCAGAAGATTGATGGTAACAAGACCTTTAATGTGGCCTGAGGAAAGACAAGAACCTGAAGCTCCATCACTCTACACCTCTTTAATACAACACACAATATTTTAATGTGAAAAATAATAACTGGTGATCCTCTAATGCAGCAGAAGAAACGTCTGACAGCAGTTTGAGCTGTTGTCATCAAACCCTGTGAATGCTGGACAGCACTGAAACTGCTCCAGACTGTCATTCAGCAGTCAGTTGATCAAAGGTCTCATGAATAAATGGAGGTCACTGATGAAGCTGTTTCAAAATCTCAACATGAAAAATCAAAACAAATCAAAGACGAAACAAACTTAATTCCTTATTCATGACTCAAACAGCAAAACTGGATCAACTTCACTTGAAACATTATATTTCATTTTTTGAACATTTTCTCATGACATGGTCCACTGAGTTCAGCTCCTGCCAAGTCCAACCTCCAGCACAGCCCACTCTCACTGAGCTTCATCTGCCATGTCAATCAGCAGTGGAGGCTGATCAGTGGTTCGTATTGATTACTGAGAAATGACATTCTGCTGCAGCAGAACAGCCACTTTCACACTGTGAGAAACAAAACAGCTCCACCTTCAGGGTGTCAGAGGTACTGGAGGAAGAGAAATGACTGCATGAAGAAAGAAGTGGATCATGAAAGTGTGGAACCATGATCCCAGCTGAGAGATTGGATTTCTTCTTCCTGGACCCTGAGCTGCGTCTCCCTCTGGGAGACACTGAGACCGTCACCCACACAACGAGACAGTAGCCTCAGCTCAGGTGGCAGAGACAGCAGACGACACACCTCTCTCACATCTTCCCTCTTTCAGCTGCTCTCACCTCCCTCAGAGCCTCTTTGTCTTCATCATGTCTTCTCCCCCTGAGAGGAGAAACACTCATCTGAGCTCCATCACCTCATCTCATTTTCTCTGCTCTCTCCTCCGATGGCCACTTTTTAAACTTTGTCCTCGTTCTTTCTAGTCTGTCTGTCTGTCTGTCTGTCTGTCTGTCTGTCTGTCTGTCTGTCTGTCTGTCTGTCTGTCTGTCTCAAACACAGCGTCCATCTGAGTGACTCTGAAAGAAAAGCTTTCAGTCTGTGATGAGCACTAATCCAAATGTCACCAAGTTACAGCAATAAGTCATCCAACAACCTCCAACAGCAGAGCAGCCGTCCTCACACATGAGCCTTCCAGCCTCTCCCAGTCTGTGTCTCCCTCAGCAGCTCATCTGTCTCTGGCTCTGCCATCCAGACACTGAGCAGCTGACTGGATCAAGTGAGAGGGAAACATTTTCCACATGATGAAAAAGTGACAGTGAAGGAGAGAGCAGAAAATCCAAACCATCGTTCTGGATCAAACCACACACAGACTGACCGACATCAGCTTTTCTAGATTCACACTGCTGCTGTCTGTGAACTGTTTTCAGTGTAAAGGCAAACTGTCGAGGAGCCGAGTGTCTGAGACGAAGCAGCTGTGAGAGCTGAATTCAACATGAGAACCAAAAAGACTGATTTAATAACCACTGATTCATCATTTAATATCATCTGAGCAGACTGAATTATTCTGTTCATCACATCATGAAGATTTTAATTTGAAGCTGTAACCGTGTGTGTGTGTGTGTGTGTGTGTGTGTGTGTGTGTGTGTGTGTGTGTGTGTGTGTGTGTGTGTGTGTGTCTCATTAAACATCAACAAGCAGCAAAGAGCCAATGATACAATGCCTGTAAAGTTACAGATCACAGCTGATCACAACTGCTGTGATTCAGGTTTTCAAGCACCAAACTTCAGGTCTGAGTTCAGATCTCAGAGGAAAAGCCACTGAGGAGATCATCAATTCCTCCAACAGCTGACTGGTTTCTGTGTTCAACCCCGAGGCAGGAAGCCAGAAGGACATCAGAGCAATCCAGTAAAATGGATGACAGCGATCACAGCGCAGCCAGGGGTTATCTGTAAGACCAGTGCAAAGAGCTCAATGAAGCACTTCACCTGTACATCTGTGACAGCAGCTTCTTCTCTCTCTGTCTCCCCGTCTCTCTCTCCCTCGTCCAGCCGGTGTCTGTCCTCTGGGACTGAGTCAGATCCACAGAGCCAGGTTGTCATGTTAAACCTGCTTCACTGCCTGTGTCTGTCCTGAATCTTTACCTTTGGGACAGATTACAGCTCTTTGCTCCCTCACTGTTTCCATCATGGCCTCTCCTGCTGTGACAGGCTGCTCCTTGTCTTTGGCCGTGGCTACAGGCTGTTAATGCCAGTCGGTTGGTTCAGTGGTAATAATCCTTCTACCAGCCAGTTCACTAACCTCTGGCAGCCAGCAGTGTGTGTAGCTGTGGAGGTGTGTGACATGGCAGTGGGTGGTGTTTCTCTCTCCAGGCCTCCTGCCTGCTGTGTCTCTCTTCACCTCTTTGTGGGTCACATCCACTCCTGGAGCCTCTCCTGACTCTGACAACATGACGTCATACAAGCTACATGCTGCACACACCCGCCACATAAAACACAGTCAGTCATCAGACACACACCTTTGCTCTTCATGTCAGGGAGCAACACAGTTTAAAGACACAATGTTGATCAAGACAGGTGAGACTGTGCTTCTGAATGTGACTTGACAGATGAGACGTGGCATCAAACTCACAGGTCCCTGCAGAGTGTGAACTCAGCTGAAGTCACTGAGCTTTATGAATCTTCAGTTTGCTGTAAAGCGACAGACAGAAAATCTGAATCCTTCACTGCTTGTTGCTGAAACAATAACGTACTGAAGCCCCGAGGCTGCTGGGAACTGTAACTGCATCATGAACAACACCGTTTTTACTTTCTGTCAGTGTTTGTTTGTACTGAAGTCGTCTTCATCTCCTCCACCTCTTATCTCTCTGTTGGAGTCAACCTCTCTCTCCCACAATCCCTCTCCACCCTCAGTCACTCTGTCAGAGAGCAGCAGCTCTGATCAGCTCATGCTGTATTTGACTGGAGGCTAACGGCTTTCTTGTGGTTTGGGGACGAGGCCAGAGGACACTGGCTGAGGTCAGAGTCACAGATCAAAGATGAATGAGCGCAGACATCCATGTTTCAGCTGAAGGGCGTCCTAAAAAGACAATGCCTGAGACTTGTGTAGAAATATACAGAGAGATGAAGAATAAGAAACCAGTGACTGTCTCTGTCTGTCTCTCTCCATGGTGGACTGCTGGAATTGTCCATCATTGTTTTCTTGTCTATATTTTATTCCTCACTGGTCTTGGCATTTTCAGAAAACCACAAATGGAAGAGTTTTGGTTTTATTACTGGATTCTGTGTTTATATCTTGAGCTGAATGGTGATGCTGTGCTGTTCCAGCATTTGGACATTATTGTGAAAACACAGCCGACAAGCTGCTGGGTTGTACTGTTTCTACAGTTGGGGCTATTGTTTACTCAACAAAAGGCTGTAATTAGAGTTCCTGAAGTGATTATTTTAGCTAATTGGAAAGAGAGAGTTGGAAAAAGCCCAAACTTGACAAAGGATTGAGCCACATGCATTCAGTGGATATCAGCTGACAGTAAACAGGCAGCTGAGTTTGGCCTGTGAGGCAGTTTGGACAAATCTGTTGGTCTCTCTGTCTGTCCCTCTTTCCCCTGATAAAAACACAAAAGAGGAAAAATATTTTTCCATGACATCCAGCAGCTGTTCCATACAGACATAACATGGAGAAAAACACTCCTTTATCCCTGTTATTTATTTTTATAATTTGGTATAAATGTGAAACATACAGAAGGTCTCAGAAAATTATTCTTTCATTTCAAAAGTCATCGTCATGCTTCCCATGAGACACCTGAGACGACACAGGAAACACAAGCTCTCTTATCTCCCACTCTGTCTGCTCGTCTGTCTCATCAAACAAGTCCAACTTCAGCAGAAGCTTCAGCAGAATATTAATCAACATCAAATTGATCCTCAGCAGTGAAATTCTTCTTGATCCACAGTCCAAACACACACAGTGTGTGTGTTCTGTCTGCAGTCAGTCATGTTGTGGTTTTCTCTCGCCACCTCCTGCCTGCTGTGTCTCTCTTCACCTCTCTGAGCATCACATCCACACCTGAAGCCTCTCCTGACACTGTGGCCAAACCCACAACACAGCCAGCATGACCCTGTCCATGTGTGTGTGTGTGTGTGTGTGCGCGTGTGTGTGTGTGTGTGTGTGTGTGTGTGTGTGTGTGTGTGTGTGTGTGTGTGTGTGTGTGTGTGTGTGTGTGTGCACGCGTGTTTAAGTCCCTTTCAGTGGAGAGTAAAACAGCTCAATCCAACATGCCAGTGCATAAACAGTGAGCAGCACTCACAGCCTCTCTGACAGGAGAGAGCAGAGACAGAACAATAGAAACTCATGGCAGCTTCTTGTGGAAAGGCTCTGAAAGCTCACTTTGAC
This sequence comes from Chaetodon trifascialis, assembly GCF_039877785.1. NCBI lineage: Eukaryota > Metazoa > Chordata > Actinopteri > Chaetodontiformes > Chaetodontidae > Chaetodon > Chaetodon trifascialis. The sequence goes on from NC_092064.1 coordinate 9,610,138, forward strand.
TGCTCTTATTTATTCTTTCATTGGTTCTTTGTTGTTGTTTCTTTCTTTCTTCAGAGCATTTTAATCAAGCCTCAACATGATGCTGTGAACTTTGTCTGAATACAGTTTTACAGTTGAGGTTTTGGTCAGAAATCCTAAAATCAGAGTTCACAAACTCATCTGAGCCTCTCATCTTTTTATTCAGATCATTTTAAACTGGACTGATCAGTCTGGCCATTTAAACAGCTGCTCACTGATTGAAGACAAGGAGTCGATAATTTCCTAACTGCTGGCTGATTGTTGTACAAGCTTCTGCTGCTTTCTCTCTCTGAGATAAATATATAATCACACAGAGTTAAACACAATAAAAGCCATTTAAAGTCGAACATTTTTCCAGTTGGTACCAATCTAACGTTCTCAGAAATCAATAAATCATTACAGCCGAGTAATGCAAACTCTTTTATCCGCAAGGGCCTAAATATCCAATCTCTTCATCTTCAGAGAGAAATAATCCTTCAGAAAAAAGGAAAGATTGTGAGCTCAGTCTCACAGATTGAGCGCTCTCATCCTTTCCAAAAAATGAAGAGGGGTGGTCATTTCAAAAGAAATGGTATGAGAACAACACATGGCGAGAGCACTCCCCAAGTCTTGACGCCATGTTTTGTTTCAGCTGCCATCTTTTTTTGAGTGAGGAAAAATACACGAGCCATAAAACATGGAAATCAGAAGGAGTTAATCGGTGGAGAAAGGCTCTGGAGAGAATTCAGGAGCACAGTGCCTCAGAATCACACATGTGCGGTTTGGTGAAGTTGAACAACAAAAAGAGATCACTGGAGGCAGCTTTCAAAACGGGTGACCGTGCATCACAAGCTGCTAAAGACAGGGAAAGAGAAAAAACAGAGGAATCTTGTCCCGCTTACTAGCCACCACTCTTTGGTGGCACGGTGGAACAAGTGGTAACACTGTCGCCTCACAGCTAGAAGGTCCCGCATCAAATCCCGCTGTGGGCGCTGGTGGCATGTCCTCCACCATGCCTTCAGTGCCTGCTGCTCGAGGAAAGGGGCCTTTCTGTGCGGAGTTTGCATGTTCTCCCCGCGCTCACCTGGGGTATCCTCCATAAAAATACCCCCACTAAAAACATGCAAGAAGATCACCACCTGACCACTGGTGACGAAGAGAGTTGTGTCACGGGCGACGGGAAGCATGGCGTGAAGCATGTAGTGTGCAACATGATGTGTGATGTGATAATAAAAAGTACGATTCTTCTTCTTCTTCTTCTTCTTTACCTGGCAAGACAGGGCATGCCTTTTAGAGGAGACGAGACCCTGTCAAGCCAAAATTGAGGTAATTTCCTAGAGTTGGTAGAGCTGTTTAGCAAATATGACAGTGTAATTAAATTACACCTGAAATCGATAAAAGACAAGCAGGGACCTGGTAAAAGACCTCTCGTCTCACTCCTCTCCAACACACACTGAACAGGTTTCTTTTGTTATCAGGTACGTACATTATATGCAAATCAAGGAGCGCTGTCTTCAGGTGTGTAACGTTCATACTACAAGTGGAGATGCTCTTGAAAAGGTAGTGATAGCTCTACTGGAAGAAAATGATCTGAAGTTGGAAAACATCCGGGGTCGAGGGTATGATGGTGCTGCAAACATGAGTGGACGCTTTAAGGGAGTTCAGTCAAGAATTCTAAAAAGAAATCCAAAGGCCTTGTATGCACACTGTCAGGCACATTGCCTTAATCTGGTGTTGGCTGAAAGTGCAAAGTCAAACATCTGTTTTGTCAGCTTTTTCAACTTAGTTGAAAAACTTTATACTTTTGTGGCCAACTCATCCAAACGACACTCTGCATTTATTGAAATGCAGAAGATGATGTACCCTGATCAGCGTCCACTGGAGCTGCAGAAGCTGTCAGACACGCGGTGGGCCTGCAGAGAAACTGCCCTTCGCACTCTGAGGAAGGTCCTCTCAGCTGTCATGCAGTTTCTTGAGGAAATGACACAGCAAGACCCACCAGACTCTTCAGCAGGTGATGCAATGATTCTTCTCAAGAGCATCAACTTTGAATTCTTCCTGTGATCTGAAGATCACCTGTCCAATCCTCCAGGTGACTGCAATGGCCTCTGATGCTTTGCAGCAGAAAGACATAGACCTGGCTGCAGCATACAAAGTTGTTGTTGGAGTTTTTCAGAGGCTGGCCCACAGCAGAACAGAGGAGGAGTTTGAGAACATAAACAGGCTACAGAGAAGGCTGCATCAGTGGGCCTGGACCCCCAACTGAGATTCCTGGTCAAGCTAGGAGGAGGAAAATGCCAGCAAGGTTCAAGGTCACTGCCACAACAGCTACTGCTGACCACACTTTCCCTACTTTGAAAGACTACTACCGTGTTAGAGTGTATTACGTTTCCGTGGACATAATGACTCAAGAGCTTCAGAGACGCTTTAAAGGAGAAGATAACTCCACATGGGAAATCCTGAATGCCCTCCACTGCCTGACAGTCCCAGAGAACTGGAAAACAGCAACAATTCCAACAGAGGCACTGCAAGCTGTGAAGAAACTCTGCCAGTTCTACAACATTGAAGAAGACAAACTGCAGGCAGAACTTAAGGTCTTCCATCCTTCATACTCATGCCCCTCACCAATCAGTGTGACATCTATTCTTTCAGTGGTCAAAGAAAACAATGCACATCTGGTTTTCCCTAACTTGACTGAGATGCTGAAGACATATGGCACCCTTCCGGCGTCAGCAGACAACAGGTGTTTCTACAAACTCTCTGCTTCCAAATAGCTTCGTCACACTGATTCCTGGCATTCACTTTGAAAAGAAGCTGCCACCTTGTCACAATGACACACTGGCTAATTGCTCTCAATGTACACAGAGAGAACCAGGATACAGCAACTCCACCGGCCTCCTCCTCCCTCTACATCAGTGATGCTGAGCAGCAGCACACCAAGGCCACACTGTCAAAGCTGCTGACACAATGAGAACCAAGACTTACAACATCCTGAAGAAACATTACAATCACCTCATGGACGGCTGCACCAACCTGCATCCAACTCATCCACAGCGTAGCTTTTTGTTCCACGCAGACATCAACATCAGTCACAGCAAATCAGCTGCTTTCATCCACAGATTAAAGCAAACACCTCCTCCCTTTGACACATCATCAGTCTGGAAACAAACAATCCTGACAAGGTTCCACTGAGTGGGACTTTACAAGATGCAAATACTCTGAGTTTATTCATTAAAAATGACGGAGCCAGTAGATGAATCCTTTAATAATGTATAACATGCTTTATTGTAACACATTAAAAGCCTCATTGCTGCATTTTATAGTAAACAGCAGATGAAGCTTCATTAATTGTGATTCACAGCACAGAGATTTATATCATCTGTCTGAGATATTAAATCTACATCCCCTGATGATTTCTGCAGATTAACATGTGAGACGAGTGCAAATAAATGATCACATGACTGAGCATGCAAGTGTGTGTATGCTGCTATAAACTGTAAATGTACGTACACACAAATAATCAATTATCCACTTCCCACTTTCTGTCCTCTTCAAGCTCACTGCTGCATTCCTACATTTCACACCAGCAGGTTTATACTGAGATTCACTGTCAATACTCAGATCACAGAGAGGTGGACAGGAAATAGACCAGGTGAGATCAGAGGGGGTTGGAGGACATGTTGGTGGGCTAAATCCCAGTGGAGTGAATCATTGTGTGGAGCTCCAGTCAGCTCTGACACAGCTTCCTGCAGGGAGGGATGTTCGGCTTCTCCTTTTGCATCCTGTCTGTCTCTGCTGTGCTTATGTAACAGATGCATATATTTAGGGCTGCACGGTGGCGCAGCAGGTATTGCGCATGCCTCACAGCAAGAAGGTTGCTGGTTCGATTCCTGGGTCGGGCCTTTCTGTGTGAAGTTTGCATGTTCTTCCCGTGCATGTGTAGGTTCTCTCCAGGCATTCCGGCTTCCTCCCACAGACCAAAAACATGCTCATTAGGTTAATTGGTGATTGTAAAATTGCCCCTAGGTGTGAATGGTTGTGTGTATGTTCCCTGCGATCGACTGGCGACCGGTCCAGGGTGTACCCCGCCTCTCGCCTGTTGACAGCTGGGATGGGCTCCAGCACCCCCGCAACCCCGAAAGGGATATGGGGTATGGAAAATGGATGGATGTATATATTTCCATCCATCCATTATCTATACCGCCTATCCCAGATAGCAAAATACAGTGATTCAACGTTGAATTTTGGTGAAATTGGTTATTTTTGGTTGAAGTTGAAAAATCTATGTTTATTCAATATTGAATTAGAGCTACCATTTCAACATTTGAAAAAATGTTGTTGAATCAGCATTGTATAGATGCTGGGTTTTCAATGTTGAACATTAAATAGACAAATAGACATGGTTTCAATGTATGGCATGCTGTGGCTGTGCACCTGTGCCCCCGCCCACGAGACTTGCTCTCTCCTGAGACCAAACCAGTTCAAACCAGTCAGCAGCTTTTAGCGGCTTTTATTATCTTCGAGTGACAAAAGAAGACGAACTGGTAAGTCCTAATGAGAACACAATGTATTTTCACCAGCATGTCAACTTTGTGAATTATTACCGTGAGGTTGTAGCTTATTACCGTCATTAGCATTAGCTAGCGCTAGCATTCTAGATAACGCTAGCTAACGCTAGTGTGTCCGTGTGCAGAGGCTACGCTGAGGGTTCAGGGTTTCCCCCAGTGTATTATAAGCCTGGCGGGCCACTTGGCTTTACTTGCCCCCTGCCAGGCTAACGCTACGTTCCCACCAAACGCGATGAAAATTATTTAATCGCGCTCCAAATGAAATCGCGTCGCGCCAGACGCTCCAGTTTTGACGCTGGTACAAAAACCCCTTGCGGCATCATCGCGTCGTGCGACTAGCCTGCCCAACAACATTTCTTCCGCCATTTCATTCTCTCGTCGACCACGTCTGTACGTCAGTACGTCAATGACGATCTCAACGCTGATAGGCTGTCGCGGCGCGTCTTCACGCGAATCCGCCGCAAAAGTTCAATTATTTCAACTCGAGCGATGAAGCGATAACGCGGCCAACGCTTCAAATCGCGTATGCTTCATGCAATTTGCCTTGCATGAAGCATATTTAAAACCTACAGATGAAGGCTGAAAAGTGCTGTAATGGTCCTTTAATTAATAACATTGTTGCAATGTAGAATCAATGTAATTTCAATGCATTTATAAATGAATCAATATTGATTCTATGTTCAGATTAATTGACAATTCTACATTGTTTCAATGTTGAAAATGATGTAGTTGAATAAATATTGAATCAATGTTTAGACTGATTGAAAATTCAACATTATTTCAATGTTGAAAATAACGAGCGCTTTCAATGTTACTTTCAATGTCTGACATCAATGTTGATTCAATTTTAAGCCATGACCACATCTCAATGTTGATTCAATGGATTTTTGCTTTCTGGGATCCCTTACATAGGCGATAACATAGGGCCAACCACAAAATGCATTTTAAAACAAGAAATGGAAAGATTCCTGTGTCTTTGCATTATTACACACTAACATATTTTAAAAATTATGTTTTGAAAAATATTGTGGGTTTCTGAGGCGTAGAGGTCAGCCAAATGAGCATGTCCCCACTGAACAAAGTTCTTGTTTCACTGAATATAAAACAAATAAAAATAGACAGTAATCTCAAGTTTTTTCTGCTAATATAAACATCGTCTACTTTAATCTAAATCAAAGAAATATAAGAATAATACATGAATTATTTATAAAATAGCACTATTTAAGCATGTCCCCCAGTTTTGTTCAACGCCGTAACAGCATACCAATACCCCCTTTTTTAAAATAATAGTTCAGTCCAACTTCTTCAGCACCCAGGAAGTGACATCATTCAAGTCTTTTCCCGCTCAAACTGTAAAGAGGGGTAAGTGTTGGCATACTTTCTTATCTATATTTCATTATTTTTATCGTCAGATTGACATCATCAAGCTCAAACTTTCAACACTGTTACACGCATAAAGATTACTATTGTTTTGGAAAAAGCAAACAATAGTCTTGGAAAAATATATTAATTTCTTGTTTTCCTCATGTCATATGTTGCTCCATACCCTAGCTTATGTGGACTTATGGCTACTTTTAGCTAAAATCTTCAACCCTGTAACAAAGAACACTGTTACGGGGTTTAATCATTGTTACGGGGTTGAAGGTTGGACTGTTCTTAAGCCAGCCAGCCCCTTTTCTCTAAATGTTATTTAATGTTCATTAATAATGAACATTAAATTAATCTTTTAATTAATCTTTTCTTGTCAGTACAGCACTGAAATTCAGTCAGTACACTTTGGATCATCCCACCAACAGGCCACACTTCACACAGGGGTCATCTATGTTGATGGAAACCAAGAGCCAACCCGCTTTACCTTCATCTCATCATCCAAGCACAAGAGTCCAGCTGCTATATGGGAACATTTGAAACCTGCACTGGACTATGTGCAGACCACACACAGAGAGGTGTCTGTTGTGTACTTTTTTAGTGATGGGCCCTGTACGCAGTACAGGCAGAAAGGAAACTTTTTTCTCTTCAGTACAGAGCTTGACAAGAGAGGACTGAGAGGGACCTGGAATTTTTTCGAGTCCAGTCACAGCAAAGGAGCACCAGATGTTGTTGGTGCTGCCTTGAAAAGATCAGCAGACAACCTCATCAACCATGGCCGGGACATCAACAATGCTTATGAGCTCTTCAAGGCCCTCTCCGAGACAGACACTTCGATCAAATTGTATTTTATTGAAGATGAAGCTGTTGAACTGGCACTGCAAAGGATGCCATTCACCATTCCACCAGTCCCAGGAACCACGCGCATCCATCAGGTCATCACTCTTGCTGGAGGGGAGATAACATTGCAAGATGTCAGCTGCATGTGCTCCACCTATGGAAAGCTTGAATGTGAATGCTGGAATACAAAGCATTTCAGCTTTGTCAAGAAAGTCCCAGCCACTGTGTCACCAGCTACTGTGTCACAAGGGCAGAGACAAATCAACTGGGATGACCCAGAGGTAATAGGGGAGTGGTGTGTGCTCACTTATGATAGAGCATTGTATCCAGGAATAATCCTTGCCACAGATCAAACCGACGTTCAAGTGAAATGCATGCAGCATGCCGGAATAACCAAAAACAGGTTCTATTGGCTTCTACAAGAGGATGTACTGTGGTATCCTTTTGATGATGTACTTGAGCTCATCCCGCCTCCTCAGCCCGTGACGGGACGTGATTCACGTCATATGCAAATTCAGAAAGAGATCTGGGCAAGACTGTTTGACTAAAGGATGAAAGAACCATAAATAGCAGAAACAACAGATCAGATAAAACAAGAGACCATCAACATTCATATTCATTCATCAAACTTATTAGTTCAGAGTTTAGTGAACGCTCAATTTCCAGATTTTAGAGCAGACAGCAATGTGCTTTTTTTTTTTACTGCTGATACTGCAGATGACAGATTCATTCTATTAAAGCCTGTGAAGAACATATGAAATTTTTTTAATGTTAACGTTTATAGTAAAGAGTGTAACTGTGTTGTCACGTTAATTGTTGCATTGTTAAACAGATTCCAGTGAGATAGATTTTGTAGCATTCAGCTGATGCTGTCGTTCTTCATTTTTTCTTCTCATAGGACAGACCCGTTCTAAATGTGATGTTATTTTTAAACAATGTTAAATATTACGTACCTAATGATATGTTTCTTTCCTCTTGTTTGTTTTAATGAATTAAAATCAATTTCAATTTGATTAAATGTTGTCATTCATTCAGTCCTGTTTCAGTGTGTTCAGTCCTGTTACTTGATACAATGTCATACATTTTTTGATAATAATAACAAATATTAGATAAGTGTTTATTGAACTGTATGCAATGTTTAGAGGACAAGTAGAAAACATACAAAAGCCTAATCTAATGTTCACTTTTAAGTATATTTTCATGATTTATGAAGACCACTTGCACATGAAGTTGCAATATCTTCCTTGACAGTCAAATTATTATTATTTAAAATAAAAAAATATATATACATACAATAAGTTATTTTACAAAAGGGACAGGTGATTACCAAGACACTGGAAGAATAAGTTTGAATATGTTTTGGAATTATACAGTCAAGAATCAAATTGTCCCGTTACAGGGTTGAATTTAAAACAACCTAAAGCCAAAGAAATTCCTAATAATGTTTTAGATTTCATGCCTGAGGTGTGAAAGCTTACTTTCTCAGAGGTTCAAACAGTCCTTCATCAGATGCAATGCTCAGAAACAGTTTTTTGTGGTATATTTTTCAGTAACCAGAGAAACCAATGTGCACCGAATTCAGAGAATCACCCATTTGTGTTTCACACAGACGGAAACAGGACCCTTTGAGGAGACAATAAATCCCCCACTCCTGGCTGGAAAGAGAGAAGTTGTCCTCGCCTCCTTTCTCATCCCACACAACACAACGCAGCTTTGTGTAGAAACACAGGGAGTGTCAGACCGGCTCCACTTATGTCCAGAAAAGACACATTAGTCCACCTGGAGTAAATACTGGACAACTGAAGAACCAGTTCTCTTGATTTGGAGACGGCTGACTGTGGCAGTGTTTTGACAGAAAAGACGGTAAGTGGACAGAAGTCCGTCTTTGAAACAGTTATAACGTACCTAATTAAAAGTTAACACATATTAAAACTGACACAGACCTAATCAAAGAGCTGATACCCTTCACATCGTATTTTAGGCTTATTATTATCATAGAACTTCCCTATTACTCAGATTAATTGACCCTGTTGAAACTATATCAGTTTTGCATTTGCACCAAAGGAACCTTTAACAAATCAGTTCAGTGTTTTTCTTCATGATGTGCAACACTTTCTCTCTGCAGCAAACAGCATGCAGATATATAATAAAGTGCCACTGTCCTCTTCACTGTCTGACTGTGACTGTGGAAATAAACACCTGAGTCAATGTTACTGTGTTTGGGTCACACACCCGATCCAAACAGAGGGATAGAGAAATGCTTCAACAAGGTTTCCTGTGTGTCAGCAGGTGTGACCTGAACACAGCAGGTGAGAGGACGACTCCTGAGTCAACAGGACTTACAGGAATGATTCAGGGACAACACGAAGACAGCAGAGACTAATTCTGGCAGACTAGTGATGCAAAGTGCAGAGGAGACGACTTTTAACCTCATTAAAGTGTCTCCATGTCTCAGTTGTTTTTTACAGGAGCTCGGGTGGGTCGTCAAACCAAACTGACTGGATCTGAGAGGTGGGGGAGGCTCACAGTAAATAAGTCCTGTTTGCTTCTTTGGAACTCAGAGTCCATCCTGAGGGTCCAGTCACAGCAGAAAACAGCACAGAGGAAGTCCATCACATGTTGAAGCAGCTCATGTTGACTGAGTCATGAGAGGCAGCTGGAAGGGAAAAACCTGGGGTCTCCTCTCCAGCAGACAGAAAAGAAAAAGGCTGAAATGAAAAATTCATTTTTAGCCTCATTAAGCTCATTGTTAGATTTAAAGACCCACAAATGAACTGTGTGGTCCACTCTCACTGCTCTCATTAACCTCGTTTCAAGCAGCAGCGAGCTTTGTTTTCAGAAAAATAAATCCACTGAACACGACCGACCAGCAACAACCAGCAGACAAAGAGAGACACTTGCTGCTGAAGACAGCAGATTTGGTGTCCAATCATTGACTCTCCTCAAATGTTGATTAAAGGGGTCAAACAAAGGTCACCTTCCAGGTGTTTGCTCTGTTTGAACACAGACTGCTCTGACTGCTCAGATCAGGATCAGCTCATCTGTGAACTAACTGTGTGATCGTCTCTTTAACAATCCTGTCTGTCCCTGAGCATGTCCCCTTCAGACAAACACTGGACAAATGGAACAACATGCAGGACGAGGAGCTGCTGACTCATTGTCTCCACTCACTGTTGGTCTACTGTTGTGTTACACTGTGATGTTATTCTGATCATTTCCTGTTCAGACTCCTGCTGTTGTGTCCTCAAGCAAAGCACTCGACCTCATCTCTCCAGCAAACATCCAGCTGAGCAGATTAATAACTGTATTCAAACTCACACGGTGGTGAGCAGCCTCAGGTAAGGGCATCTGTGGAGGAACACTGGAGTCATTGAGGGCAAGCAGAGAAAAAACAACAGTTTACTGTAACCGACCAAGAAAATGTCAACAACACAAACTGTCTTTGTTCCACAATTCAAAGTCGACCTGAAAGCTGTTCTGTTAAAGGGACAAAGCAGAAACATGAAATGACCTGTGAAGTCGTCTCAGTCATGTAACAAAGTGAGGAACCTCCTCAGCACTCGTCCAACATCATGTCCTCATCAGCCAGGAGACGAGACAGCAAACAGGTTTATTCTACAGTCTTATTAGCTTGGCATGGATTGATTTTCAAGAGAAAGACGCACAAACACAAACCTGCCAGAGAGCAGTCGAGCCGCTCCGTCATATTGATTAATCCACCAAAAACACTTTGAGTCCACATGTTTCGCTCCCACTCTGAGCACCTTGTTCTCGTGTTAATGACTGAACATAAAGCTGTGATGTGAGACGAGCGGCAGAGAGAAGTGCATCATGTTCATACTGTAGCTGTCGTACTCACATGTTCTGTCAGTGGCCTCGTTTCACAGACATGATTCAAAGTGAACTCGTGGCTCTGCAGGAGAAAGCTCCTCAGCACTGTGCAGTCTGCTGTCTCTCACCTCAGTGATCGCCAACCCCCGGGCCGTGGACCAGTGAAGGTCCATGGGTCATTCGGTACCGGGCCGCACAGAAAGAATAAATAACTCACATTATTTCCGTTTTATTTATTGTCTGAGTCTTATGCTTTATTTTGAAAAATGAGGTTTCTCTCCGGTACATCTCGGTCACGTGACACGTTGCTGCTGAAATTTTACAGTCAAGCTAGCAAAATGAGCAAAAAACAGACATCGTTAGAAAGTTTCTTTGCGAAGGGAAAAAGGCCCAGTGAGGAGGCAGAGGATGAGCCTACGACTTCAAAGAGAAAGAAAGCTGCATTTAACAGACAGTACCAGGAGTCCTACTTAAAATATGGATTTATCGCGACAGGTGATTCCCACGCACCGAGCCCGCTCTGCATTATATGTGGCGATCGACTCTCTAATGAGGCAATGAAGCCTTCAAAACTGCTTCACCACTTGCAGACCAAGCACCCTGCATTCCCTTGTTGCAGAGAAACAAGCTCAGGGCTCCCATTGATTAAGCGTTAAGGTGAGTTAGGTTTTTCATGCACTTTTTACTAATTTTTGTGGCGTATCTGTATCATATTTTGAAGGCATGTTTAAACGTTACCATAGCGATCAGAGAGCATTAGGGGGCAGAGCATCGATGTATAAAGAGAGCAGAAGAGCTGACGGTCGTGTCATTTTATTTTGATGTATTTATCCGCCACACCTCAATGGCCGGTCCGTGAAAATATTGTCTGACATTAAACTGGTCCTTGGCGCAAAAAAGGTTGGGGACCACTGCTTTCATTTCTCCTGCAGGTTTCCACTTTTCAGCCTCATCGCAGTCCTGCTGTCCTTTCCACACAAACGCACAGTCTGATCAAACAGCCAGAGGAGAACAATAACAGCGTATTTACTCCTGTTTACTGGAACCAGAGTTCAGATGAGCCTCTGCTCCTGATTTCCAGTGCAAAGCTCCCACTGGGATGAAGCATTTGTGGAACAGCAGGGACGAACAAATAACAACAACATTTCATTCCCTCTGTTTATTCTTTATGTGTGGAAGTGAGGAGGCTTTCCTCGTTTATTTCCTGTTTTTAACCTCTCACCTGACAGTTGGTGAAATGAGCTGATGACTTCATTAAAGCTCTTTTAAACCATCAACATGAAAAACAACAACAACAGCATCTCTTGGTAAACACTGATATAAATATGCTGCACCTGAAGGCCTGTGTTTGTTATGGAGAACAAGTGATTTGAAAATGAGTTTTTCTCTTTAATTCCTCGACTTTGTTTCCTCTCATTAAAGCCTCTCTGCCAAACAACAACAGTGATGATAAATAAGCAAACAAAGCTGTGAGAGAAACACAGCGTGCAGTGAAACAGTTTGCTGCTGTGGTGATAATGATCCTGTGATCCACAGTGATCATCATGAATTCACAGCAACAAATGACAAATGACAAGTTGCTGCCACATTTAAAAGCATGACTTCACTTTCAGGCCTGTTTTTAATGCTCATCAGAAAACGACTGAAGGGAAATTAAAGTCAGTGAACTCCTTCTTTCACGAGGACTTTAACTGGATCACTGACAAATAACTTGAGCCTTTGCTGCCAGTCAGCACTGTGGACAGAGACAGTGCAGCAGCTCACTGCTGTGAGACACAGCTGCATTATTCACTGCAGTGGATTATGTTCCCTTTTGTTCTGTCCTCCTCTGATTGACTTCTTTTTAATAAGCAGCCTTTAGAAACTGATTTAACAGCAGCTCTTTCTTCTCTCTGTTCAGAACAGCAGCCTTTTCATGTCCATTCATCGCGCTGACCACTGCGACGAGACAAAGTGGACGAACGGTTCTCACTTCTAACAACCAGAGCAGAGAGTGAGCTCTCACAGATCAGTGACAGGAAACTCCACATTTAAACATTGTTCTGGAAAGATGCTCAGAGACTGAGGAGAAAAACATTTTACCTTTTTAAACCAAAGTGCATCACATCACCTTTCTGGACTCCAGTCGATAACCAGATTTCTCTGTAGTCTGCTGTGACATTAATGAGAACAAACCAGTTCATCTGGAAGTGATTTTCAATGACTGGAGGACAGTGTCAGTGTGTAGTTTACTGTGTGTGTTGCACTACGAGATCAGTAAGTGTGTAAATCAGTGCAGTAAATCTCTGTACTGTTGTGTTACAGTGTGTGAGCACAAACACGACATAAAGTGACAGTTTCTGATTTATTAATGCTTCATACTGATCTTATTTCTGTGGGACCAATTATTTCACTGACTTGGATAAACGAACACGAACATGTCCACACCCTGGAGTCTCACACACATCCCACATTAAAACTGCATCATCAGACTTTTGAGAAAGAGAGACGACCACACGTCACACGAGAAGAGAAGAGGAGAGACGTGCAGTCGTCTCGTGGTGTTATTTCATGGAGGAGAGAAACAGAATCCATCCTGCTGTTCCTCTGAACATCAAAATGCACTTTGCTTTCTTTCTGCTCCGTTTAGCTCGAGGCAGCACATGTTCACGTCTGTGTGAACATTACAGGGACAGAAGCAAGGAACTGATCCGCCTCCACACCCACCGTCTGCAACAGACAACAGTGAGCATCAGTCTGTGTTCATGGTGACCTTTGACCTCCCTGTATAAAGCTTTCTGACTGACTAAAGACTACAAACTCCTGACCATTGAAAACTTCAGGAGTCGCCCCTCCAGGTTCACAGGGTGGGTGTAACTTTCAGGCTTCAGAGGGTGTCGATAAAAAACAAGCGCACCTTCAGCAGCACCTTTAGGTATAAAGAGAAACTCCCAGCATGCAACAGAGCAAACGACCTGAAGCTAATCTGACCTCACTGAGAAGAACAAGTGTCAACAGATAAAGGCAGAAATCTATAAACCTGAAGAACTGTCGTCATATTATTTTCCTGCAGCATTCAGAGTTTCTGCATGGTTCATTATCCAGCTGATGAAGTGGAACAGCAGACTTCTCTGTTTCTGATTCCACATGAAACTTCATTTAGTTTCAGTTCACATCAGCTGAGGCTTCCAGAGGCCAGTCAGCTCTGTGTTGTTCTGTCAAGTTTAATGCTGCATAAAGGTCATCTGTTAACCTTTCACACACACATGCACACACACTCTCACAGTCGACAAATTAAACCTAATCTTTGAAGAGTGAAGAGAAACCAGGAACCAATCAGTGACTCTTCTGAAGTGCCAGTTATCAGGATACTAAATCAACATGAACCATTCGAATGATCACCTGCTAAAGCTCAATGCATGTTTAAAGACACTCTGTGCTCTTTAACATTATCACTGATTTAAAATACATTTTAATATCATGAGACGCTTTTCAAAGACCTCATGAGAAAGAGACAAACAGCAGCAGCACAGGAAGTAGAGAGAGTGAATGAGACGATAAAAAGGAGACAGACTTCCACTGAACTCCCTCATTCTCAGACTGCATGTTCAAACTCTGAGCTGCACAATGTTTGGTGACGTCTTGACAGCTTCAAACAGTCAAAAGGTTTCTGCTGCGGAGCTTCAGTGTGTGTGTGTGTGTGTGTGTGTGTGTGTGTGTGTGTGTGTGTGTGTGTGTGTGTCAACATGAATGCAATCCTTTGATAAGGCTGCTCTTAATGCCACAGACTACAACATCCCTGGGCGACCCGACATGAAAGGCTGCTGCTTCTCTGAGGCAGAAAACACACACAGGTCGGATGCCTGAATCTCTAAATGACTTCTAACACTGGATTCAATTCAAACTGCCAACTTCTCCTGAGAAGATCTGACACTTGACGCGTTACTTTTGTTGGTTATTAAATGTGTCCTTCAATGAGCTCCACAGGGTCACTGACACAAGTCCTGCATGCTTCAGCTGTTCTGTGGAGGATTCTCCTGCTGAGACTCTGCAGACCTGTTAGCTCATTCATTGCTATTCTGCTGAACCATGTCCACCATATACCTGACACACACCTGCATCCTCTCCGTCTGACTCAAACACCTGAAGAATCCCAAGTCTCAGCTGTAGTCAGCATATATAGCACTGTCCAGCTGTGTGAGCACAGTGATGAAGAATGACGTCTTTCCAAAGAGGAAGCAGCTCATCAGCACACTGTCCGTCCGTCCGTCCGTCCGTCCGTCCGTCCGTCCGTCCGTCCGTCCGTCCGTCCGTCCGTCCGTCCGTCCGTCCGTCCGTCTCCATCAACACTTCATGGTCACATGACTCTGATGGCGTCACCAGCCATCATTAACTCTGACTTGACTTTGTCTCCTTGATGCTTGACTGGACACACAAAGCTCTCCATGCTGCAGTGTAACCTGCATCATCACTTCACCACCACATTATTACATGTCAAACCAGTTCACAGTGGAAAGAAAACACGAGTCATGGTTTCAGTTTGAAGAAGGAAATCTAAATATATAAAGTCTCATCAGGAGGAGTTGAATAAATGACATTTTGAACATGTTCAGTAAAATATAAGAAACAGATGTGATGGATCCTGTTTAAACTCTGCTAATCTGCTGCAGCAGACAGCAGGACAGAGACAAAGACACGACCGAAGGAGACGTGAAGTTTGTCCTGGTTTAAAGGACAGAAGAGGGAGGACAGCTGTCCAGCTTTGGATCAGTTACAGGAGAACATGGAAAGACATGAGAGGACAGGACCAAGGACTGGACACTGAGGGGACACACATCATCCCTCTGGTTCACCAAGAGGACAAACACTGACTTCACAGAGTCACAGAGTCCACATCATGTGAGGACGTGGTCTTCATGCAGACTGAGGACTACATTTGGACAGAACAGCTTTGCACTGAATGACCTGACATGACAGACAGACGTCACACAACGAGTACTTCCTGTTTTTTTAAGAGGAGAATCTGTTTCAGTCAAATCTGTAAAATGTAAAAATATTCTGTCTCTACACTCTGTTTTCGCCCGCTGATCTCCATCGTCACTTGGACACAAACTGGCAGGAATTGGAAACTCTGCACACGTTACTTTGATTGATTGAAAATGAAATGTGGGTCAAGCTGAAATGAATAATTCCAACAAAGTGTAAGACATTAGTTTATTTATTTTGCAATGTGTAGTGTGCGAGTGTGTGTGTGTATGTGTGTGAAGGAGAGAGTCAAGATGCAGAGCTGCAAAAAATGTCCTTTGTCAAGATGACAAACAGCTCCAGAGATCATGTCTGCACAGCTCATCACATCACTCTAATGCCTCGTACATACATTCATAGAGGGAAATAAAAATGGGAGAAAAATGAAAAACTTCCTGTTGGACAGGAAACCCAAAGCTCATCTGGAAACCGGGGTGTCTTATTCTTGGTGTGTGTGTGAATGTGAAGGTCCAGCCTGTTCACGGGATTATTTAAAGTCAGATATTTGAGTCACTGAAGCAGAACAATATCAACACAGTGTTGCTACAGTTGATCTCGTGTTTCCCTGAAGAGGAGCTGATTTCACAAGACACGTCAGTCAATTTCAACTTCTCACTGTCTGGAAAAGGCACTGACTGGATCATCTGTGTGCCACCATGCACAACAGAGGAGAGAAACCAAGCTGCCTCTGAAGATAACCTCCACTGAAAACATGGCTTCCTTCATTAAGAACAAAGATTCAGGATCTTTTTGTCCCTTTCACATTTTCTCTGCTTTTATTATCATGGAAATAATTCCTGCACTTGTTGATACAGATTACATTTGATCTCCATCCTCGTCATTTATCCTCCATTACTGGCTGATGTAGCTCCTTGAATCCATCGTGTAATCTCCCAGATCTCCCAGCAGGAAGTCTTTGTGCACACTGCAGCCTGAACAACAGCAAGCATGAACAAAACTCACCCTAACCCTTTCATATGAACCATTGTTCATGACAGCTATAATACACACACATAATAACACACACATAATAACTCTCTCTCTCCTGCTGCTCCTCCTGCAGAGCAACAGGCAGACTGTGGCTGCCCCGACTGACAACTTTCAATGGAAATGTTACATCTATGACATGACTGCTGCTTGGGAGCGACAGTTTAACATTTACTGCAGCACAGCTGGAGTCTTCAGAGCTTTCTTTAAACTTCTCAGCTTCCTTCATGCAGAACTGCTCTTTTTATTATTCAAACCAGATTTCATCTCTGGGAGAATTTTAATCAGTGGGTGTAATGGATGAGAGTGTTTAAATGTTATCCAGTCACATTACTCATTGAATAGATTCAGTATCTGTGCTTCTCCCATGATAACACAATCTACCAAACTGTCTTCTGTCTCTGTTTCTGCCTCTTCCTTATGGAGTCCTGGGTCAAAGCTTTCCATGAAACTGTGAAACAAATGTATTGTCTGTATTTTGCTAACGTTTGATAATGAACTTCCACTGCCTACAGCAATGCCTTCAACATTAAAAGTCTCCTGACACGTTCATGTATTAGTCCTGACCGAGCGTCTGGATATGATCAGTGTGGACTGAGAACGTGTTTCCCATTTCAGACTTTCAGCTTCATGGCAACAGTTCATGTCTGTGTGCGTCTTCATCACCATGAAGAGGAGCACATGCTGCACACAGCTTCCTCTCTGACATCTCCAACATGCCTGACCATGCAACTCAGCCATTATGTCATTAATAAGACTTAGTCAGACTGAAGAAGATATCAAAAATCTCATTAGAGCAGGGATGGTTGCAGTCTTTTGCTCTGCAGTCTTGAGCACTGACAGATATGAGAACAACAACTAAACGCCTTGTTTACTGTGATCACTGCGATCACGACTCCGTGTGGCAATAACCTCATCGTGCTGAAAAGATCCTGTAGTAAATATATTTGACAAGACGACAAAGAGCTGCAGAGTTCCATCACCTTGAATGTCTACACAGCTCATCGCGTCACTGCATTGCCTTGTAAACACATTCATAGAGGGAAATAAATGTACAGATATTGGCCAAGAGGCTCATATTAAATCAATGAATACACTTTAAAGCTGGAGCTGAGAAAACCACAGCCGACCACAGATGAACTAACTGAGAGAAGAAATCATTCAGCAACTCATCCATTAAATCACAGATGAAAGTGGGACGGATCGATCTCTACATCCACATCACGTCTTCAACAACAGGAAAAACAAAGAGTCACATGATGTTCCACACGATTCCACCTGTAAACAAATGCAATCTTCACTCTAGTTAAAATGTGTCGTATTTACTTTCTGACACCAACAAACTGAATTTCATGCCACCTTTGCTGGATAATGAGCTGTTCTCTGTATTCACTTAGTTTTACACGAGGCGACAGAAAACGACTCTCTGACGACTGCTGAGCAGAATAATGATGTCTATCTAAAAAAAAACAAGAGATCGATGACTACAAAGTATTTCTGGCTGTGATAAACACCAATGTTTGCACTAATCCTTTGGTTAAATAGTGAGGCGTGAACCTCTGCCCAATCTGACCACCAGTTTGAATGTTTCAAGACATTTTACGAACAACAGTGATCCTCAGGAACTTGTTCAGTGTCTACAGACGATGTCCTGCAGTTAAAGAGGAAACACAAAACTTTTCAACCCCTCCAGCATTTCAGCAAGTGGCATCATTGTCTCAAAGACAACCAGTGAGCTCTGTTTTCCTCAGAGCTCAGCAGCCACCAAAAACACAGGACACACCACATTTGATTCCAAATCCAAGAAACATGAACATATGTACAGACAGACAAATGAACAAGCTGAAAACATGCTGCCTCTGGCCACAGCTGCTGCCGGGATGCTGACTCAACCTGTTCAGCTTGGTCTCTCCAACCTCTCCACCAGCTTGAAAAGTGCATCTCTCTGCACCGACTAACTCTCCACCATTCTGTTCTCCAAACCACATTCTGGAAGAACAAAATCACATAATTTAAATGTCCTCATAAATATTTAGTGGAGAGGTGTGAGGGAGGTCAGAGGAGCTCTACTCCTACGTTCCTGCTTGTGAAAATCACACAAAACAACATATTTCCTGAAAATGAAGGTAACAGCGAAGCCTCTTGGGACAATCCACAGCATCCATGGCAGTTTGGCAAAGGCACGAGCTGGAAGAGGAGGACGAGGCACAGCTGGAGCTCTGTATCAAGCCTCACGACCACTGAGGCTTTTAAGGTTTGGGTCTCCTCCACATGGACGCTGAACCACAGGGTCTGCAGCTTCACTCGTCTCCAGCTGGACCAGAGACTGGAACATTGTCGTGTTTTGATGTAAAGAATTGATTCAGCTTTTACAAACTTCCTTCACTGACATTCACACACATGATCAAATAAATCTTCCCACAGCTCCAGAACAAAGTGGCTGTGTGATGATGGAGGCAGAACAGCAGGCAGAAGCAAAACAATGTTCACACTCAACGTTTCATGCTGAGTCAAACAGTCGCTGCTCAGCGTGAAGCTTTGACATGTCTGTCTGTCAGATCTCCTCACAACTGATAAACACAATAAAAACACACTGGAAGAGTGGAGACATGTTCCTGCCCACAGACGTTTGTTCTCTGGCCTGAGCTGATTCACCTTTAATGTGCTGCTTTGCATGAATCTCAGTCTTGGTGACTGATGGACGCCCCCCTCTCCTTTTATTTTTGCATTGAATTGACAGAATCTTTCTGCTAAAGTCTCCTTCTTCTGATCTGACTTACAAACATGAACACACTTCTCGTCCTGCACATTATTTTGTTTAATCAGCGACTGAGCGAACATTCACTGAGAAGTGCTGAAACTGCTAATGTTAGTGTGCAGGATAGATAATATCTGATTATCTTCACATACAGTAAACTGCCTCCACAAAGCTTTCGAAGCAGCAAACTTCAGAGCTCAGTCAGCGGCGATGCCACTGAGAACATCTGTATTTCTCTAACAGCTGTCTGGTCCGCATGTCGTCCTTCCAGGCAGGATGCCAGAGGGCCATCAGAGCATGTAGCAGAGGGACGACACTGATCACAGCACAGGAAAAGGTTCTCTGTAAGAGCTCTGCAAAGTCCTGAATAAAACATCCTGTGTCACCGTGTGGTCCACTCTCTCGTCCTCGTCTCGCCAGTGTCCCTCCTCTGGGGCTGAGTCAGATCCACAGAGCCAGGTTGTCTCTTTAAACCTCCATCTCTGCTGGTGCCAGTCTTGAATCTTTCCTTTGGGACAGATAATGTCTCTTTGCTCCCTCTCTCTTCACATCCTGGCCTCTCCTGCTGTGACTGGCTGCTCCTTGTCCTTTGCCATAGCTGCAGGTTGTTAATGCCAGCTGGTCGCTTCAACAGTGGAAATCTTTATGCCAGCCAGCTGAGTGACATCTGCCCATGTGTCAGTGTGTGTATGTGTGTGTGTCAGTTGATTGTGTGTGTGTCTCTCCAGGCCTCCTGCCTGCTGTGTCTCTCTTCACCTCTTAGTGGGTCACATCCACTCCTCTGACGCTGTCAGCACGACACATAACATTAAAACAACAGACCCTGATGCTGAACAACCTGTGGAGAGTCAAGCTTCAGTCAGTGTGTCCACAGACCTGTCTCACGTTTGAGACACATATGACACATGCTACAGTGATCTATAACTGACCCAGGAAGTGTTTGGTGTTTGCTTTGTGTTTCTCTTTCACATGAAGACGTCTCATCTCCTCCCACCTTCCATTCCTCTGTAGTAAACGTCAATCCTCCACCCACAATCCTTCTCTCCACCCGTTAGAAAGCCAGCAGCTCTGATCACATGATGCTGTGCTCGAAGGCTACAGTTAATCAAATGGCTGGAAGCTGATGGCACTCGTGGGCTTTATGGGTGGGCCGCAGTGCGCTGCCTTAGATCAGCATCAAACAGGAAAGATAAGTGAGCACGGCCACCCCTCTGACATTATCTCTGCTGGGATGCTCTGATGTTACTGATGTTACAATGCTGCCAGAACACTGAAAGAGACTGAAAGTGACTTCTCGGCCAGTTCTTCTAAACCATAGATTAATCACAGCTGTTCACTTCAGTTGTTAGTTGGAGGACAGAAGTGAAACATCATCGACAGTGCAGGTGAGGTGATGGGCTATTTTTAGATCTTACTATAACTGGAGCTGAACCAGTTCAGTGTGACAGCCACATCAAGGCTCTCATTAGTTTGCTGATTACCTGTCACTGAAATCCATAGGAGGTTTATAAAATACTGATTAATGCAGGAAGCCAGGGATAATCATACATGTAGATGAGCAAAGTGTGGCAGTCTGCAGCTCTTCAGCTGTTGAGGGATGTCAGAAATTACCGCTGAGCCCTCTAAAGGTGTTAAACACACCTCATGTGCATGTTTGATCATCTCAGTGATTTACTCACAGCCACACACTCAGCCCTGCAACATTTAAGAAGACGAAGCAAAGGTGCTGCCTGCCAAATAATCCTGCAGGTTTCTCACTGTGGAGTCTTTTGTCCACTGTGGTGAGCATTCACATGTCAGTCTTTATAAGTGGTCAATTTAGGAGAATAAGAGACACAAATAATCAACTTAGCACAGATAAAATGAAGCTCTCAGCGACAAACATCTCTGAAAGCCAAATTTAAGGAACTAAAGTTCTGCAGTCAATCAGGAGGCCATGGCTGGAAGTCACCAGTTTATACTGAACTGGTACATTGTTGTTTTGGTTATTTGGTGACACTATGTGGAGGGAGGCAGAGGCAGGAAATGAGTCTCTGTCAAAATAAGACATCTTAGAACTGAGTGAAACCTGAAGTGAAAACATTCTGCAGCAAAAGAGACAAAAAGATGAGAACAGTGTGGTTCAGCACCATGGACAGCTCCTCACATGAGACAGAGACAAGCAGCGAGTCCACAGAGCTGAGAAGCAGGAAGCAGAGAGAGTTTGGCTTTGATGACAAAGAACGGATCAAATAATTGTTTCAGATGATCATTTATGGATGCTGATACAGTGAGGACTGAACACACACACACACACACACACACACACACACACACACACACACACACACACACACACACACACACACACACACACACACACACACACACAGCAAATGTAATTTCCATTCATCTGAAATTCAAGTTATGTGTGATGTGTCTCTTTGGTGAATTACCATATAAATAACTGCTTATCAGACTTTGTTTAAAGAGCCTGAGGTCAGAACAGGAAGCTTCTGTCAAATAATGTTTCCTTTAATCAGACATCTGGTGTCCAAGACCCCAGGAAGCAGCCAGAAAACAAAAGAAAAAACAGTAAAAAATCAGTGTTATAATATACATTTCAATAAGTGACAGTGATGCAGTCCATGATGAAACAACAGACACGCAGTGTAACGACACTCACTGTCAACAGACGCAGCCCACCGAGCCACACAGCCACTAAAGAAATCTGACAGTGTTACATGTTCTCTACTTGTCTGTGTGAGCGTCCCCCTGCAGTCCAAAGACATGTGGGTCAGTGCAGCCAGGGGTTCATTCAAGGTTGTGTGTCAGTGCACCTCAGTCTTATGAATGGAGAGAATCATCAGGAGAGCATCAAAGGCAGCGCGCGTCTGCAGTAACGTGCTGCTGGCAAAAAGGTGGAATATGGTCCTTACTCTTTCACAAGTAGACTGAAAGCATCTTGAATGTTGCAGAGAAAGAATCATTCGATATCTGATCCACTGCTGAGGGCCTGGCACACAGGAGAGGAGAGACTGGACAAAACCATGATTCAGAAATCTGGCTGCTGTAATGGAGATGTGAGTGTGTATGTGTGTATTTAAAGATGTCCTCCTTACACGACGCCTTCAACCCCAAATAATATCACCACAAGGTCGATGTGGAGCAACCAGCACACACACACACACACGCACGCACGCGCACACACACACAGGATATCTCACTTCCACTCCACTAAACTGTGGGTCCTCTAATGTGTGATGTGTTTCTTGGTGAATTACCATATAAATAACTGCCACTGCTTATCAAGGTTCATTTTAAAAAGCCTGTGTTCAGAGTGGGAGAAAGAAAGGCTGAGAGAGTACACGAGGCTGTTGTTAGAGGGAGACAAATGTATTTCTCTCCATCACATTAGCCCATCTCTCTGTCTTTATCTGTCTTTGTGCCTCTGTCCGTCCCTCACAAAGGTTCCTCTGGACTCTAAATGCAACAAATCAGTCCAGCAGTGTGTCAGCTCAGTAAATCATTAACTGGAAACAAACCCAGAGACTGAACAACCTGAATGAACCTGTGAAAGAGAGAGAGAGGACGAGAAAGGAAGGATGGGACAGAGCAGAAGAGTTTGCAGTGTAAACACACAAACTATGGAATTATTTTCTGACTATATCTCACTGAATCCTCACGAACACACAAACACCCTGAAGAGCAAACACAGCGTCCTTCTGCTGGGAACAGCGTGTTGGAAAATGGGCTCCAGACTGATCCATAGTCACAACACAGCAATTGAACCTGATCAGACAATCCTAGACATGTAAGTTATGAGTCCTGAAGTCACCACTCTGTCTTCATGTTGATTCATGTGAAGACGTGAACTCCACATTCTTACTGCAACAGAAACAACACTACATTTCCCAGCAACACCAACGTGTACAAGTACTTTACAAACGATGTAACAAGAGGCAGAGCAGCATCATCCCACATGAGCAGACTCACTGCTTCAGGTCTCACAGATTTTACAATATTTATTCAAATAATGGAGCATATTAGAGACAGCTGAGTGCAGGAGCCAAAATACAGGTGAGACAAGATGTTCTGAGGACACTCTTCTCCTGAGACACAGCTGCTTTTAACAGGACGATATCAAAGCAGCAGCTGTTTGGATTGAAGAACAAAACTTCACATGTTTAGTAAATGTCAGAAGAGCTCCATGCAAATATAAAGAAATGTCTGTCTCTTATTATGAAGAACGTGTTTCCTCTGAAATTACAAAACACATAAGCAGCTTGGAGCTCCAGCCAGCTGACACAGCTTCCTCCAGCACTGACTCAAGGTGATTCATGTGAGAAGAGATTTCATGTTCCCCTTAATCTGCTTTGCACACTGAGGATATTTTCCAAGTGTCTTTCATTTTGATCTCTGAAATGTGCTGCGTAAAAAGAAGAGCAGCATGTCAAAAGAGCAGATGATGTGATGCAGCTGAAGCACGTGAAGCCTCTTTTCTCTCAGTGATCCTTTCATGTGACTGTTCTCTACAGCACACAAACATATCAGAGAAACAAGTGTCACATTTTTCAGATCATGAGTTGATCAGGACGGCCACGTTCAACAGAGTCAGCATGTTGGATGTGGAGGTTTGCTTTGACCAGACAGCTTTGGTCGATTTGATGGATCCTGTTTGTATTTTAATATCCGTCACATCAGTCTTTGAATCTTGGTCCATTGGCAAATGAATCAACGTTTCCATTCCAGACCTTCCAACATTTACTGGCAGTCATCAGATCAGATTAGTCCAACAATGGTTCCCTAAAAGCCACATGCTCACTGAGCCACGGAGGCTCGCTGGACTGAGCCGAGACAACATTGATTTATAGTCACAAGTTTAGCATCACATTAGTGTGAGCAGAAAGACGAGCTATTAGCAAACAGACAGAGGCAGTAAAGCTGCTGTTTTAATTAAGATTAGATGAGGCAGCATTTAATGATCACTGTGGAGAGCACGACATGACTTCAAAACACAGACTGACATCCCAGAAACCTTCACAGTAACAGAACAACTGCAGAAAAAGATGTTGAAGCAATTTAAAGCCACAGGCAGCTTCCGACACATTCAAGTGTGCAGCAGACAAACATGCAAAAGTCCATTTGAAGAGCAAAAGTGAAAAGAAACAAATGGAAATGAGCTGAAGATGTGTGGGGATGTTTTCTATGTTCCCTCTGCACCCTGTCCACAAAGCGAGGACACATCTCAGTCTGACATGGAACGAAGAAACTGTGAAATCTCTGCAATTAATATTCTATTAAAGTCAATGATTTACTGTGAGAGTTATGGTATAAAACCTGCTGGAGAGAGAGAGAGAGAGAGAGAGAGAGAGAGAGAGAGAGAGAGAGAGAGAGAGAGAGAGAGAGAGAGAGGGAGAGAGAGAGAGAGATAGAGAGAACTTACTGAATGTGTTCAATGATGTCAAAATGTTTAAATATCTATCTTAAACACTATATATGGAGACATTTGACAAGATCAATGTCTCTGCGTGGACAGAACAGTGTCCAAGTCTCAGACGGGCTCTGACCACTAACAGTCAGCAGACAGTCCAGACAGACTTCAGAGGGAGAGAGGATGAATTATTCCAGTGAGCACAGATTCTATTTACTGAAGCCTTTGATAGAAATGACAGCGGTTCACTGGTGAGAGTGTGCTTCATCACAGAGGAGCTGATGGAAGATGAAAGAGGAACAAAGACGGATTCTGCTGGTGAGCCACGTTATTGGACAGATGTCTGTGTGGTCCTGTGGCAGGCAGCAAAGAGACATGAGGACAGGACAGAAGAGAGAGAGCCATTAGAGAGCGTTACAGAACACAAGAGTCTCCATCAGTCTCTCCACAACTATTGGCAAGAAATGGTTAAACACTCAATGTGGGACTGACCTCATCAACACATCAACTCATCTGAATTCTTCCTCCAAGAATCCAAACACACAAGCAAAGCTAACAAATCTAAAAGAGCTCTTCAATATTGAGCCACAGACAGTAAATTCCTCTGTTTGTCACTTCCAGAGCGCTTGAAAAAACAAACAAACAAAAAAAAACTCTTTTTCAGCCAAATTCTAAAAACTCTCAGAGTCTGACACTCATCTGACGTCGGCTCTGATTCTGCTCCTCTCTCTCCGGCTTTGCTGCACATCTCTGGAGAGCCTGGTGCTCAAACATCTGCCTGCTTTCCCTGAAATGTCATCCAAGCTGTGACCGTGAAGCAGCTGCCTGCAGAGCAGTTGAGGGGAAACTCTCCATTTTTCCAGCTCTTGTTCTCAGCTCAGTCTGATCTATGGGTCAAACTGAATTTCATCGTCAAACAGGAGAAAAGTCTCTGGGGGAAATGTCTTTCAGAAAATGTAAAGTTCTTCAAACTTAACATTTCAGAGACTGAGAATAGATGAAGCTTTGGTGTCAAACAGGACTTAAATCCTCAGGTGTCACTGAAGAGAAGCCAGAGTCAGAGAGAATCTCAGCATCACGTCTTTTCTTTCTGCACAGCTCTGATCCCTCAGGAATCAAGCTTATCTCAGCTCTTGACATCCTTAATTCCTTCTTTGTACTTCCCTTTCTCTGCTGCACAATCCTTCCTTATCCTCACCTCTCGTCTGTAGTTCATGTATTCACCATCATTCTCTGTCATACTTCTCTCTCTCTCTCAGTCCAGGCCCACAGCTGGATCATCAGATCAGCTCATGCCACACAAACACTTCATCCACATTATTTCAGTATGAAAAATCACATCAACACAAAGAAGGAAACATGAGCAAAGAGCATTTTCTCATCTCTGCACCATTAAAGACTTTTCCAAGAGTCCAGAAACAAAAGCTGCTCATAAAACAGAGCCAGAGCACACAGGGTCTAATACAACCTTAAAATCCACACACTGAATATTTTCATTTTATTCTCATCAGACAAGCCCTGATCAGCCAAACAAATTCATTCCACAGACATTTTGATGCTTTGATTTCATGTCTTTTTATTCTGTGTGATATTGTGTGCAAAGTGTCAGATACTTGATGCTGCTGCAGTCCCAAAAGCCATTAAGCCTCCAGGATGAGTGTGGATATTCAGAGGTCTTAATAAACGTGTTCAGTGAACACATTTAAAGCTCTTCTCTGATGTCATTACACAACAGATCTCTACTTGTGGGCTCCTGTCTTCCCACACACTGAGTCCCTTTGTGATCAATTCAAAGTCATGAAGCAGCATTGGATGAAGGTTTCACATCACAGAGGAAACCATCTTTATTACCCAGAAACAAATCCAGAACGTAACAGGAGACACCTGTGTCATGAGAAGGTGGCTGCAACGACAAAGAGAGACAGAAAGTGGAGTCCTGAAAAATCTGCACTTCAGGAGGTGTTTTAAAAAATCTGTTTTCATGACCTAAAATGCTGTTTGCATGTGAACGAGAGGCTCAAACGCAGAGGAAGAGGTTTGTTTGGCTAAATATCCGTATAAGTGTGGTCAAGGCCTCAGTCTAAGAGAAGAAAATAAGCCTCCATCAGTGACATCTTCATCCTGTCAAAGGCTCTCAGAGGTGGAGGTTGAACCTCTGACAGCTAAAAGATGTCCGACTCACTGAAGCACAACCTCCACAGCGCTTCACCTGTTTAAAGCTGCAGCCAGAGAAGACAAGGACACTTTGATCCTCCACACTGGACGGAATGACTACAACCTGTCAACAAATGTCACTTAGCTCCTCACCTCAGAGGACCTTAGTGGTTAAAGTACATGCTGGATCTCATCTCTGACACACACTGATGCTGCTTTACTTTCTCTGGATGTGCTCGGTGTGTGTGTGTGTGTGTGTGTGTGTGTGTGTGTGTGTGTGTGTGTGTGTGTGTGTGTGTGTGTGTGTGTGTGTGTGTGTAAACACAGCCTGTCAGGGTTCAGTCTATGAAATATGCAACAAGCAGAGAAGTAACACAGAGTCAAAGGTCTTTATGTGACTGGGTTATTCTCAGAAAACTGGTGGGGATCCTCTTTCTCACAGAGCTCACAGTAGCTGCAGAGTTACTCAGTGTTACAAACATGGAGTCACACAGTGTGCCTGTGTGTGTGTGTGTGTGTGTGTGTGTGTGTGTGTGTGTGTGTGCATGAGCTGCTGAGCTGAGGAGGGAAGCAGAAGCAGCTGATGAATCTCAGTGTGATCAGACTAAATCTCCAGCTCTCATCCTCTCATCATCTTGATGGATCTCTCAGTAATGAGACACATCAGCAGACAGCACAGTTCACTGACTGTGTTCATCAGATGAAAGTCGTCACCTGTTGTTTACCCACCAAGATGACTGTGTGTGATCTGATGAGAGTCTCTGGGTTTGTATTTTTAGAGAGCTGCCAGGATCAGAATGGGAGACAAAGTCACATGAGAAATCTGTTCATTTGCAGACGGCGGGCAGTAATTTCTACCATGTGAAAGAATTCACAGTTTCACCAGGTTGAAAAGCCAACTTCTCCCAAGTCTCTGCTCTGAGAAGAAATAATGTTTCAGCAGCAGGACAGGAAATAAACTCCACATGAACTGAATGAAAAGAAGAAGAGCATAAAGAGAAGCACTCAGTGATAGTGAAGGGACACTCTGCTGAGACAGATCATTTCTCACTGTCTGCTCTGTGGCAACAATAGAGGTGTCACAGTTTATCTCACCATGATGCATTCAGTCATTGTCTTTGGTCTCTCGTTCACTTTCAGGACACTGATGTCAAACACAGTGTATGTTTGGCACAAGACAGTGAAACACACAGAGTCACTTCTAGAACGTAGAACAACAGAAAGGTGCTGCAGAGCTTCACTTCCTGCTGATGTCTCATCACAAATGGAAAAGAAACGATTCTCTTTGCTTCTTATTTCTCTTCTCTTTCTCCTCTCTGCTGTCTCTGCACTCTGTCTCTGTGTCTGTCCTTTTCCCCTCACACTGTCTCCACACTCTGCCCCTCTCTCCCTCTCTCTCCCCCTCCCCATCCAGCACTTCACACCATCCAGGCTGCCTGCCAGCATCAGAGCAGTGTTAAAGTGAATCCAATATGCTTGGTCAGGGTGTGTGCTGGTCTAGGTAGTGTGTTCCTGTGGGAGACAAAAGAAGCTGATTGATTCACCTCTCAGCTCTCTGAGATTGGCCAAATCAGCTTTATTAGTACAGTCATGGTTGGAGTGGAAAGAGATCTGTGAGGCCAGAGCAGGTAAATGAAAAGAGATTCAGTGTGACTAAATAAGACTGCCAGCTCCAGAGTTGCAGCGTGGAGCATCTGAATGTTTGCTAACGTGTTGCTGTGCTGCTCAAACAATCCTCACACTACAGCACTCACACAAAAGGCAGCAGATAAATCCATTGATTCCTGGCTGCCACAGGCTCTGTGTCCTCATGTGACTGATTAACTCTGAAGGTAAAGAGCTGTCCTCCACAAATAATGTCAAGCTGCTGTTTGCTGATATTTATTATTCAGACTTGTTTCAGAGCTGAAATCAAAGCATTAGTGTTGGTTCATTTTTAACATCTTGGTGATATTTAGCATCCCCCGGTTACTTTGAAATAGCTCACATCATCAAATATTCTTTAATGACTGCCAAATGATTTGTAACCCATAAATAATTAAAGTGGGCCTGTCGTTAAGCGCTGTTTAGCACTGTGTGTGAGAGAGTTTGGGGGGTTGTCGGGCTCCAGAACAGCTTTCTCTGCTTCTTGTTGATGATCTCTGGGGCTCCGCTGCATCACAGATGGCATCATGGTCACAGTCAGCAGCAACATGGAAACTGTAAACAGCACCTCTGTCATTGTCAGAGCATCCATGCAGGAAAGAAGCTCAACTATTCTAATTCAAAACATGTAAAGCTTCACAGACAGTTCTGCTTCCTGTTTGTCTATTTCCATTTCTGTTGAGCATCAGCACAGAAAAAGTAAACAGGACTGCTGTGTGAGCTCACTGTGTGCAGTCTGTGGTGTGTGTGGAAATATTTCTCTGCCTCCATTGTATACGTGAAACACTGATCATGTTTCAAGATCAGATATATTCATCTCTCTCTCTCTTTGACTCTCTAACACTCTCCTCTTCCTCCTCCTCCTCCTCTCTGTCCTGTGTTGCTCTGACAGATGTCTGACCATGAAAGCTTAAAGTGTAGATCTGAAGCTGCGCAGCAGAAACCTTTTAACTTTATTAAACTGTCACACCACCATTCTTCATGCAGCTCACAGACATCGAGGGTTTGAAGACGGCGTCCAGAGGACTGAATGTCTCCGTCTCTTGGTTCAGCTTGTCTCCCTTTCTGTGTCACATGATCTAAAAGTTATTGCTGCTATTCAACATGATGACATTAAATAATCATTTTCAATATAATTATTGGCATTTAATACAATTTTAAGAGAAATGATTCAAATTATGATTGTGTTTGGATCGTCTGCTCGTGTTTAACTTGACAGTGAAGCTGTGATTGCATTTCCTGATGCTGCAGTGTGTCTGAGGGAAAATAACACAGTGAATTACTGGAAGAAAAGAGGAAGAGCAAGAGTTTCTCCTCCAACTCAGAGTGGGGGGAGAGGGTGTGTGTACACAGTATGTTTGTGTGTTTTCCTGCAACATGGATGCAAACCTTTGATAAGGCTGTTTGGAATGGCACAGAGGACGACATCCCTGGGCTACCCAACATGAAAGGCTCCTGGTTCTCTGAGGCAGAAAACACACACAGGTACCTGAGTCTCAAAATAACTTCTGACACTGGATTGAATTCAAACTGCCAACTTCTGCTGAGATCATCTGACTTTTGACACATCTGTTTGTGAGTTATTGAGTGTATCTGTCAATGAGCTGTACAGGCTCACTGCTGTGTCCTGCATGCTGTGAATGTGGATCAGTCAGGTTGGAGTCACTGAAGCCTCCACAGAAAAGAAATGTGGTGCAGAAGCTGACCTGCAGATTTGTAACCTTCCTGTTAGTGAGCAAACTGACAAACTGATGATCCCTCATTCTGTTCCTCAGCTGTTTCTTCACCATCTTTCCCAACACTGAGTCACAGTTCAACCTTTTCTAATGTTCCCCTCCACCTACACACCAGGTCAGTCTTGGCTTTCTCTCTCCTGCATCCAGCTGCTGGATTCAGCTGAATTTCCTGAACTGAGTGAACAGAAAGTTGAGACCTCAGCTGGTCTCCTGACGATTCTCCTGTTGAGTCTCTGCAGACTTGTTAGCTCGTTCACGTCCACATTTCCTGGCAGATCAGCCCTCCCTCCACCTTGTTGGCCATGTCAAACTGTGTTTCTAATGTGTAACTTCTGTGCTTTATCTGAAAACTGTCAAACACTAACATCACCTCAACTCTCAAACCATGCAGGAACATTTTTTAATTCCATCATGGGAAACAGTCCTGGACTCCATCTGTCCACAGCATCCTCTTAAAAGAACAACAGAACATGTTCTTTGTGCATGCGGGAGAAGACCATCAAGTTATGGACAATGTCCAGTCTCTGCGGTGTGTGATCACACTTCTTTCTCACTGATTTAGAATGACGTTAAAGTCCAAGTAAAAATTCAGGAGGCCTGAAACCACAGAAACATGAAGCAACAGCATCCACACTCAACATGTGCAACCATACGATTGGTAGACTCTGGGATTAAACCATAAATAAGTGGATGCAGCCACTGTGACCTCACCCACTGGTTTGTGGACGACTGTTTTGAAGCCTGAAGCAAATGCAAACGCTGTAACATCAGATGGCTCCATATATAGAGTTCAATATTTCTTTAGGCAATGATCATTTCCAGTAAACCCATGAAGCAATGCTTGTTTTATACTCGAGAAGTGCAAACACACAATGCTCAATATATATTCTGAAGACAGAGAAGGAAATGTGAAACACACATCAGTCTTTTTCTATGTGAGAACTCTCCCACCACAGACTGCTCTGCATTCATGCAGCAGCTTGTTCTGCATGAGCAGAAATAAAGAGGCCGCTTGACCAAAATTTAAAGAGTCGCAGCAGGGCCAAATCTGACCTCCTCTAATGAATAATAACAACCTGTGCTGCTGCCTGCATCTCCTTTGACATTAGAGCACCTACAGCAGGAAACACAGGACCCCTCACACAGACCTTTTTAGCATTCTGAACATGAGGTCTGCTGTGCAGTTATTACGATGATCTTTGGGTTGAGGCTGTCAGCAGCTCTGCCACCAAAAGCAGCTGAACCTGATGAATGCAACTGATCACACAAACACAAACTAACCATATGGCTGTCACTGCGTGGGGTGAAATCACACAAACAAGCAGCAACTGGTCAAACTCAACACAGTCCAATGAAGGAGGAAGCTGAGGACTGGAACGATTCAGCAGCAGAAAACAACCCTTTTTAATTCATTGTCCTCCCTTCAAAACAGCACCGAGAACAGACAGTCCTGAGAGGAGCACAGTTAAAGTACAGTCTACAGCACATTAACCATGTCAAGCAGTGACTGTGTCAACTGAATTGAACTGAATTAGTTAAATGAGAATTATAATTTAATTCTTATTACACAGCATTGCACATGATGTTTTATTTCTGGGAAAAAATGCATATTCCTCCGTGCTGAACTGTGACGCCTCATACATTCTGGCAGCAGGAAGAAAAGCTCGTGTGGGTGGTTCAGATATTGAAGATGGTTCTTCTAACAAAAAGAAGCTGAATACTTCACACAGAAAACAAACATGTGATCGGGCAGAGTGGGCTTCGCTTGTATTTCCAAACTCTCACAGGTGGCTCAGTATGAAAAACCTTTGAAAGTTTTAAATGCAGCAGCGAGAAGCAGATAAAGACCCACGAGACAGTGATTAAGAGGAAACGACTGCACGACTCTGAACGCCACAGTGAGTCAGAATGAAAAGGCCGATCTTTGAAAACGGCCTCAGCAGACAAACAGTGAGTGAAATAAATGATTGTCTCTTCAGCTTTCTCCTCTCTCTTCTTTGCTTTCTCACCACATGTGGAGGTCTGCGTGGTGCAATGGCTGTAATGGAGTTCCACATGACTTTTGTTCATGTGTGTGTGAGAGAGCACAGCAAAGAGTCTCCTGTTGTTTCTGTCTCTTCGTCCTCCTTCACATTCAGCCCTGAGTGTCCTTCATATTTTTTAACTCAGGTTCCAACACAGCTCTGTCCAAACGCTGCTCCGACTGACACTCGTTGATGTACGAGATGAGCGATTCATCAGCTCCTTATTCCTCAGATCACATCAGTGTGTTGTGTCATGTGTTTCACTGTTTTCAGGAGGAAAGTGAAGCTGGTGAAGATGAGAACGGAAACACGATAAACAGCCTAAACTCAATGATGACAAATGAAGCTCCCAGAAAATGTCAAAGCTGATCAGGAAATGAGTTTTTCAGCCCCAGTACTAAAGCTGTGTGGACATTTGTGAGTGCTGAAAGTTTTTATTGTCTTGAATTGTCAGACAGGCTGAAAAACACTTTTTCTAAGTGCTGAACTTCTTCATCGTCTCATCGAACAAACCTTCTGCTCATCAGTCTGATAATCTGAGCTTTGGGCTGCTTGGTTCAGTCAATCCACATCATGCATCCACTCAATGTGAATGTGAAGCTTCTAAACATAACTTCATGTCAACATTCATCCACGGTCCAGACTGAGAGAATCCACAGACTGATATTTGGAGGGAGGGTGAAAGAGCTCCAGAGGAATATTGTGGAGAAAAGACAATTTCCTTTCCATTTTCTCACTACATTACAGAGTCTCATGGGCCATTGAGCCACAGTAACATCCTAATCAAACATCATGATCACAGTCAGTCGTTAGAAAAAGATCAGGGTGGACATGAAGCTTCTCCTTTTTCTGTCTCCTCGTCTCTAATGCATCTATTTCCTTCCCTCTCTTTCCAAGGAAGTGGCATTTCAGACACTGTTACAGATGTAAACTCATCCTACTCTAATCATCATCATCATCATCTGTACAGTGTGACAGAGTGAGGGATGATATCAAAATCTGGCCTGGATATTTGATTAAAATCAAGTTTTGGACTGACCATCCATCCATCCATTTTCTATGCCGCTTATCCCTTTCGGGGTCGCGGGGGGGCCGGAGCCTATCTTGGCTGTCAACGGGTGACAGGCGGGGTACACCCTGGACCGGTCGCCAGCCGATCGCAGAGTTTTGGACTGACCAGTTATTTGATTTGAAATGTCAGTTATTCGCCGACTTAAACGCAACAGAAATCTGAGGATCTCAGACCGGCTCCCATCTACAGTACAGGGTACAAAGCCGTGATGTCTTTGAAGGTAACGTGTGTGTATTATAGAGTGGATACTAAAACAATCAGAGCACAAAAAAAGACTGACGTCAAAGAGGAAATCACACTGTTTATATCCAGCTTGATGGATTTTAACAGACAATATCTGTGAAATGAACTAAATCTGTGTGAACTCAGAGCTCAGATATCTGCTGCACTGCTTCACAATGAATCTGCTCTGACCATAAAATAAATAAATAAATAAATAAATAAATAAATAAATAAATAAATAAATAAATAAATAAATAAATAAATAAATAAATAAGTAAGTAAGTAAGTAAGTAAGTAAGTAAATAAATAAATAAAAACAAGCCTCAGACTGACTTTAACAAGGTGCAGTTTGGCCCAGTCTAACTCTCTCATTTGGAAGTGAAAACCAAGAAGAACATTAGAATTTATTCTCCAGAATTTCATTATAATGGTCCACTTCACTGCAGAGCTACTTCCTGCTTTAAGGTTTCCAGGAATCACACTTATATACACACACAGTTTGTTCATAGTGGGTTGAAGCTCAATAAATGTGAGTGACTGTGTAAAATCCAACTCCCACTGAACCTTGCTGAAAGGCTAAATGTTAATCTGGTTGTTGTAAAGACGTTCATGGAGCCTTTGTAGTGTCGTTCACTTTAAACATAATGCAGATTCATGTGAATACAGTCCAGCAGATTTTATCTTCAGATGATGGATCAGCCAGCTGATTTCTCAGAGCACCAAACACCATCCTGACTAACCTTCTTCACTCTGTTTGCTGTCTGTCTGTCTGAGGAGAGACACATCAAGTTTGCAGATGATGTTTGTAGAATTTTCTCTGTTCAGAGTTTGGATCTGATCTCCTGTCAGTATCAATCAAAACAGAAGGGGTTTTCTCTCAGCAGACGACTGAACCAATGACAGAGTGAGATGAGAGGATAAACAGTGTGTGATTGGCTCTCAGAGTAACACCACTGCTGTCACTCTGTCTGTTCTTCCAAAGCTCTTCCTCCAACATTCAAATCACCCAGCAGCACTGATCTGAGTTCAGTTGATTCACACAAAAACTGAACACTGTCTCTCTGCATTAACTCGTCTGTTTCTGTCTTTATTGTCCCACCTGTCTGTCTCTGTGTGTCTCAGTTATTTCTCGTTCCTCTGCAGTTCTGAATGATGAAGTTTTTAAAGTGAACATTTGAACTAATAACCACAGAGTTTCACTGCCACTCACTCTGTTATCGCCTCTTCATCATTATTGTCATCTTTCCACTCATACACCCTGAACAGCCTCTGCAGCTTCGTCCTTGTCTTCACTCGTCCTGTTTGCTGCTGTTAAACGGTCTTGTTAAACTTCCCAGAGCTCCCAGCAGGACGTCATGATGCAGAGCAATGAACAGCTAGTTAACCAATAGATGTCTTTGACAGACAGGTAGGGAACCATCCAGGTGCTGCACTGCGTCAAGTGAACAAGTCATTTATCATCGACTGCACATAAAACTAGAAATAACAGAGATCGTCCTTTAACAAGGCTGCACAATCATTGAAATTTGTCGTTTTTGAAGAAAATGGTTAGAATTTACAATCTTGATTTGCATGACCACTAAGAGCAGATGTGTGCATCTTTAATCAGACTTTGATTGGAATTGCACAGAGCGAGGTCAGGCTGATCCACTGCTCTGTGAAAATTATACAAAAAGTAAATCATGGCGAATGACTTCAGGCAGAAATGGACCTACCGCACATTAAAAGATGAACTTGAAACAGTGAATTCAAGGTTTTGCTCTCCACCTCACAGTTAAGGAGTTCTGAGACAAAATCATGAGGTGTTTTAGAAATGGACAGCTGGCGGAGCTGTTTGGAGCTATCTGCTCTGACTTTCCTCCACATTTCACTGGAATGTGTTGTTCAGGTTTTGGTATCATGCAAATTGACAAACAGACAAACACTCTGTCGTGGTGGGATAAAAAAAAACAACCTCCTTGGCTCATTTTCTCATGGAGAAAGACACGAAGACACAGAAAGAGGGAGGCGCTCTGTGGGGAGGAAGCTCCGACGCTGGAGAGGAGAGAGAGGAGAAGAAGAACAGAGCGAGAGTTTAAAAGAGAAGATGAACAGAATCCTCTGAGGTGAAGAGAAGAGCAGCGGCTGATCTGTGTTAGTCAGCCATGACGCATCCCACTTTATCCCACACACACACACACACACACACACACACACACACACACACACACACACACACACACACACACACACACACACACACACACACACACACACACACACACACACACACACAGTGAGAGAGCACTTCTTGTGTGTACTATCTTACCAGCAGCTCTCATTAATCACATGTTTCTCTCTCCAAAGTCCAACCTGCTCCAGAGTTTCAGTCTGAGGGTTTCTGTGTAAAATAAGAGCATCCAGCATCTCCTGCAGCCTGACAACAAACACACAACACGAACACATAACACAACATCTGTGCTTCCTCTTGACCGCCTGAACACCGACACAATGTGCTCGTCACTTCCTGCTCTTCAACGTTCAGAAAGAGTTGCATCACACAGTGAAATCTTTCACCTCCATTTACCAAACTTCCAGCGTTTGTTGTGGAGCAGATTTGTCGTTCTGCAAAGCTCAAACCAATTTGTGCCATAAACAGTTGGTGATTTTACTGATGCAGAACACTTTAAGGAAGGAACTGCACCCACAAGGACATCAAAATGTCTCCGAGTGTGAGGCCATGTGTGTGTTTAGAAATCTGTCTGACAATCATCCTGCAGAAAAAAAATGTAAATATAAAACAAACGTGTTCCAAATTTAAAAAAAAAAACAAAAAAACTTCTTATAGCAGAGTTTTGTTTCCCTGATTTGTAGAAAGCTTGCACTGAGCTGTTGCTGATGTCAGACCGTAAAGTCCATTGAGACATTGTTTGGTATGACTTGACTTTTTCCCACACTGCAGCCCTCCAGGTGGCAGAGGTCCAACACTCATCAGCGCATCAGCAGAAATGAACTCATTAGCTGAGACAGCAGAGCAAATAACACCCAGTGACATGTATCCAGTGACCCAATGACGACCTGAAGAGCAGTAACACTGTACTGAAAGCAGTGCACAGAGCATTGAGCTGAACCTCCACTTTTTCTCATGTGCTCCTCACCACAGAGAAGACTTCCCATGTTTCAGTTTCTTTAGTCATGGTCAAGGTCAAAAAGCGTCCATCAGATCAGTCCCTGCTCTTTGTCCAGTGGACTCACACACAATCTCTTTCACCTTTCAGGTGACGATCCCACAAGTTTGTTTCTTCAGGTTGTGCCTGGCTGAGCTACAGGGATCGATTCTAGCCGAGTCTCTGCTGGATCTTCATGAAGCCGTCAGAGCGGTCTTCACTGGAAAGGTTCAAAATGACATTTCAATGATCTCACAGAGAAAGAAGCAAAGGGAAACTGTTCACTTCCTGGAAATGTATTTCTCTGCACTGTTGTAAACCTAAAGCATCACATGAGAACTGAGTTCCTGCTGATCTGATCAAAAGTGACCTGGTTACAGCAACATGCTCTTTCTTTTTCTGCACGTTCTCCTTGAATGGACATCCACTGTGCTCAGAGGGCAGGGTCAGTGCCAGCGTTGATTGAGGTACAACATGAGAAGATACATTCACAGCAGAAACTACATTTCAGAAGCAGTCAACCCCTCATGTCTCTCACACTGTGTGCAGGATGTTTTGATCTGATCACTGGTGAGTGTTCAGTCAGTGAATCTCACTCAGTGAACATCATTTCTCCTCCTGAACTCTGTTGCTGCAGGTTCCCACACAGATCTGGAGTCTGTCCAGAGGGTTTCAGTGGGACATCAGATGGTCAGCCGTGGACTGACAATCAGATCTAAAGCCTCTCAACAATGGAGACATGGAAGAATCAGCTTTCACCTCACACTTCAGTATAATTAGACGTCATTAACAAAGCAGCTTTCAGCATGTAGAAATGAAGAGGTCATCAACTCAAATGAAGAGTGAAGAGAAAGGTTGAGGGTCCTCACAGATTGTAAGTGTGCACTTTGGAAAATATGGGCAGTGTTGCACAGAGCTTTCATCTACACAATGAATTTGAATTGGCAGGATTTCAACCAATCAAAATCATTTTAAGATTTTCATTTGCCTCACAAAGTGACAAAAGTGGTGATTGTGAGTTCAGAGAACTGAAGGATCGAATGCAAACCAACATCAACAGACGTCAGAACAAGTCTTCACTTTGAACTGGATTCAGAGGAGATAAACTTTCTGCAAACAGATGATTAACAGTTGAGTCAGTTGACTTATATTTCATGTAAATGTCCATTTGAACTAATTTTAAGACTTGTGAAAACTGACTCAAGAACAGTAAGAACAACATCCATCAGATGACATCACCATCCTGATCTGATGAAATGAGACTCCACTAATGACCTGATGAGTTCATCTGAGAAGCAGAAACATGATTCAATATTTAACTGAGAGAGACCAGGACAGACAAGCAGCTGATATTTCATGTCTCGCTCATTAATGCAAAACTCTTTCTGTCCAATGAACACATCAATGATGCAGAAAAGTCCAATAATGAGCAGTAAAATAATGTCACAGTGTCTTTAAAGCTGGGAAAGCTCCTCCATCACTCCCTTCATCTGAATCACTGAGAATTCATTAATAGGCAGGAATATAAATGAGATGAAGAAGAAAATAGTTTTGACTGTCTCTGCAAATCTTCTCAAGGAGAGAAAAGGACAACTTTTATCAACAGGACTCAAACAGGGACGACCAGAGAAAAGCTGCAACTCTGGATCTGTTTCTTTATTCTCCAACTTCTGGAGCTCAAAGCTAAATAAATGACTTTCTAACAGTCTTTCATTTCAACAGTCACACACCATGTCACATTTAAATATGTCCACAATAATCCTGCTTCTTGTTCATCGTTGTGCTTTAAACAGCTGACAGTCGTCCATCCTCTACAAAAGACATGACGATACAGTTGGTGTGAACTCAATGAGTGTCATGTTTGTGAAGTGCAGTCAGCCTTGTGTGGCCTCTTTACTGAGGGTCTGTTTCATCTCCCTCTCTAATGCTGCCCCCCCAGGGCTCTGCTGGATTACATGTATTTAGAGCTGCTCGATGAGCATTTACATTTCAGTTCCAGCAGAGAGGACGAGGCCTCCGGACTTCATCACATATCCATCATCTAAACACACGAGAGGAAACATCGTGATGCTGCTAATAGAACAGCTTGAGGTGATATTTATGCTGCCATGTTAAAGTTATTCACTGAGAGGCCATCCAGCAGACACACAGCAACATGTTTCTGGTCACCTGACGATTACAAGTCAGCGTTCACGGTCCACTGATCTCTGGTTTGGTCCATCAACTCAAATGTTGATGCTGGACTTTCTTTACGAGCCAATCACTTGCTTCTGCTCTCTGCTGTCTCATGCTGGACATGAAGCTACACTCAACAGCTGCTGAGGACTCAGATGTAATCTGTGATTCATCATCACTGACTGGCTGTCACAGCTGACCTTCTTACTCTTAACACATTTCTCTGAAGAAGAAAACTACATGAGGATTGAGGATTTTAAATACTCACTCTGACATTTGCTTACTAACAAGCCAAAATCTGCCAATATGCGTCCTTTTTTTAAAAGCTCCATCAAAATACAAGTGTTAGGTAGAAAATAAAAGCTGACTCATCAAATGTAACCGATAAACCACAGGAGACTGTGATTTCAAGTGGTTTTAATAGTTATACTGTTGTGTGAGGCACACTGTAAAGCAGAGAGGTCAAAATGTTTTTTCATGAGGAGGTGGCAGAAAGTAGCAGAGAGGAGTCGTCTGTAGCTGTCGTCAGCTCCACAGTGGCAGGATGTCATGTTTAAACCTCCATCTCTGCCGGTGCCAGTCTTGAATCTTACCTTTGGGACAGATTATGACTCTTTGCTCCCTCACTGTTCCTATCATGGCCTCTCCTGCTGTGACAGGCTGCTCCTGGTCCTTTGCCATGGCTAGAGGCTGCTAATGCCATTCACTTGCTTTAATAGTGGGAATCTTTATGGCAGCCAGCTGAGTAACCTCTGGCAGTGTGTCTGTGTGTGCAGCTGTGTAGGTGTGTAACCTTGGCAGAGGATTGTGTTGTGTTTCTCTCTCCTGGCCTCCTGCCTGCTGTGTCTCCCTTCACCTCTTTGTGGGTCACATCCACTCCTGGAGCCTCTCCTGACGCTGCCAGCACGACACAAACATTAAAACAACAGACCCTGATGCTGAACAATCAGTGGAGACTGAACCTTGGGTGGGACACATAGTGTGTCTTCACCTGTCACTGTGTCCAGTCAGATTTTAGCTCTCAGCAACTCACTGCAGGGACAGCCACTGAAATGCAGTTCATCAAACCTAAAAACACAGTCAACAACATGATATACACCTTTTTCTTTCAACATCATTGGAAGACATCATGTTGAGGGATATATCAGAGAATTTCCATCAAAATCTGACAATAAAGGGACATAATGGGACATTTCAAACTGTAAAAGCAGGAGCAAAAGGCATCTGCAGAATATGAAGTACAGCAGAAATAAATGAGGTTCATGAATTTTCAGCATCCTCTGTCGAGAGAGCAGATATAAAATGAGCAGCCTTTATGTTTAAACATTTTCACTCCTCATTGCTGAAGCAACAATATGTGAAGCCCTCAGGCTGCTGGAAGCTGCCAATGACTCAGGAACAATAGGCTGCTGGATGTTTCTCACTGTGTCTGTTTGTATTTGACATTAAGCTGTTTCATCTTCTCCCACCTCTCATCCCTCCATTGTTACTGTGAACTCCTACTCC
Source organism: Chaetodon trifascialis (assembly GCF_039877785.1). Lineage (NCBI taxonomy): Eukaryota > Metazoa > Chordata > Actinopteri > Chaetodontiformes > Chaetodontidae > Chaetodon > Chaetodon trifascialis. The sequence continues at coordinate 9,650,583 of NC_092064.1, forward strand.
CACAATCCCTCTCTCCACCCCTGCTCTCTCTCTCTCTCTCTCTCTCTCTCTCTCTCTCTCTCTCTCTCTCTCTCTCTCTCTCTCTCTCTCTCTCTCTCTCTCTCCCTCTCTCTCTCTCTCTCTCTCTCTCTCTCTCTCTCCTCTCTCTCTCTCTCTCTCTCTCTCTCTCCATTAGGGAGCTGAATGCTCTGATCAGGTGATGCTGAACTTGACTCATTTCCTGTAGGAATCGATGGCCATGTTTAATCAGATGTTGGAAGCTAATGGCTTCGTGGGGCTCGGGGGCGGGGCCAGAGTGTGCTGACTCGGGTCAACATCAGACAGAAAGTCAGTGAGCGTGGACGTCCCTCCTGGTGAAAACATTTGTGGCAAGACAGACAAACATGGACAATGTCCACCTCTGGCTACAAACAGCTTCTGGACTCAACAGAACAAACTAGACGAGAAGCTGAGTCTTTCCCAGTTTTGTGCCTTTGCTGTGCAGCAGCCTCTGAGCATTATACTAGAAATCAAACTCATTTCAGTCTTTCAGAGAAGTTCTACTTTTGCCACTATCAGTTTGCACAAACTGAGTTTCAGGTGGGGTTACTCATCATTTAAGCATTCATCGTTGTGTCTAACGGGTCTCAGTTCACCACTGAAGGTTTATTTTCTTGTCTTGTTCCTGCTGCTCCTCAACACTTTTCTGCTTGTTGTCAAGTTAAAACACAGCCTTAGTTAACTCTTCACTCTGTTACACTGAAGGAAAGATGATTAAACAACTGCTTTTCACCACAAACTCCTCCATCTGTTTCCCCACAATCTCCTTTAGAAAAAAAGGAGGAAGAGTAGCTGAATAAAAATTAGAAAGCCTGCTGGGTGATCACATCCTTTGGTGAGAGTGTCTAAATATTCTCAAAACCCCAACATTCAACACCACCATCCTCCCATTCAGAAACAAAGATGAACAGCAGATTACATGAAGGGCAAAGAACACGTTCAACACGCTGACTGAGGTCTGGGAGAGCAGGCAGGGCTCCAGCTGGAGGCTTTGATATGCAGACAAGCCAAGAGGAGGAAGATGAGGAACCAAGATCAAACACCAAACAACAGCACTCTCCTCACACTGAGAGACAGAGAAACTGCTGCAGGATGGATGGATGGATGGATGGATGGATGGATGGATGGACGGACGGACGGACGGACGGACGGACGGACGGATGGATGGATGGATGGATGGATGGATGGATGGATGGATGGATGGATGGATGGATGGATGGATGTGACCTGAACTGTTTCTAAAGACAGAAGGACACTGCAGTGATTTCAAAACAAGTTCAGATTTTGTCCTTGGACAGAACCAAATGTTAACTGTGCTCAGGTCCATTAGTATGAACTCACTCTGAAGTTTCTGTCACAGATAATTAATAGTTGGCACTAAATCTCTCAAAAGGAAACATCATCCACATTCCTCTGCAGTCTGATCAAGTCAAGAGTGTGTCAACCTTCACACACCTCTGCAACACAAATAGATAGATGAGAAAAAGAGGGATGGAGGAGGTGAAAGTAGAACAGAGGGAGAGCAGGATGAGAAACAGGAACAATAACAGAGGAGAAAACTCTCCTTCATCAGTCTGATCCACGTCATGTTTCTTGTCTGGTCAACTTTTAAATCTTTCCTCTGATCTACAAGTCTGCTCTCTCTCCTGAAGCACCTCTCTCTGTTTCCCCAAAATCTGCTGTGAAGGTGCTGATTATCCAAAATTGTAAACCATCATCTGTTACTGCAACTCTTTAACACCAAACGTCTGCAGGAGAAAGCCTTAAAGGTCCCATATTATGAAAAACCAACTTTTTCTGGGTTTTGGGGTGTTATTTTGGGTCTCTGGTGCTGCCACACACATGCAAAGTGTGAAATAAGACCGTTTGCGCTATTTCGAGTGAGATACGGATTTCTGAAAACACCCTTCCACACGAGCCATTCGCAATTGTCGGTCGCTAATACGCAATAAGGGAACATGTTCCCGCCCACCAGCCAGCACTCCCTCCCCATCTCCCCGGTGTCTCTCCACCCACCAGATACAGCACTACCACAGATACACCATTTCGTTATCGAAAGCACCGTGTAGGTAGGGGCGCTACACGCATTGTTCTGTTGTTGGCTGTAAAGAGCAGCACAAATCGCTCCATCGGCTCCCAGACATTCAATTTTTTATTGGTATTTAACTGAAATCGCAATATTTCTCCAACCTTAACCAAAGCACTTTTGTTGCCTGAACCTAACCACAATCAGGAGTCTGGACCTGAACCCTGGATTCTGCTGTCACAGTCCTGCACTTTGTATAACCACCATCCACCTGAAAAACATCCCTGCAGCTCCCGCTCTACATAAATTTACTGTTTCAGTCACTTCAGTCAACAATTTAGTAAAATACAAACATCATTTCTGAGAGTCAGGGCCGCTGAAATGGTTTGTTCCTCATCTACAGGCGTGCAGCTACAGAACAGCTGGGTCTTATCTGCTTTACCTTCTGCTGTCACGCCACAGCTCTCACATCTGATCTCACTTGAGCACAACAACAAGCACTGAGTTTGATCAATGTCTCTCTTTCCGAAGGGGTTGAAATTATCACTGTAAGAATTGGAATGTGAGCCTTTAAATGTTGAAATTGAAGTGTGAAATATTTTCTAAATGCTGATAACATTTTGCTGCAGATCTCATCTCCAGTGAAAATGGTGAAATGTCAGAGGTTGAATGAGGTTTAGCACAGAGAAGCAGCTTAGTCCCGCCTGGCTGAGAGCAGAAGGACCTGACATATAGATGAGACATGATCTCACCAAGTGGGAGATTCTGCATTGATATTAATAATGGAGTATTTTAGGGGCTGTGCAGGAGGCTACACAAGACAAGGGGAGCAAGCAATGCATCCATATTTTATTATCATTCTGCAGACCTGAAGACACAGCTGCTTCCCAGAGACAATATGAAAGCAGCAGCGGTCTCAATTAAAGGCCATGAAGTACAGAGAACAACGGCCTGGATTCTTTTAAAACTGACGTCACACAAACATACATGGCTTTAAGGTGTGATGGAGAAAAGGAGTCACTGAAAAAAGAGCAGACGTTGTTGTTGCTGCATTTGAATTGTGAGGCTGAACTACTGTAACCTGCAGCCTTTACTCAGTTTGTAGAAGACTGAGATTCAAACACAATTTCTATTTAGTATCTAGCAGAACATATGTTGACCTGAAGTCATGTTGTCTGTTCTCTCCACTTTATTTCTGCAGATATGAGTCGTGGTTTCCATCGTCATCGTTCATGCTGTGTGTGTGCTCATCATGAATATTCATGTGTGTGTAGCACAGTTTCAGTGAACGGCCTCTCTGTGGAGTCTCTATAAGACTCGTAGTGATCCATCAACAAGACAAGTGTCATGTTGGAGTCAGTGGCAGAGCACGTATTGTAACGTCTGTAAATGATTCTTTTTCATTCATGGAAGCACAATGGGTCTATCCTACATTATTCTCATCAACCCACTCACATTGGCTGTCATCCAATCATATTCTTTTTTGATTAATGTCAGAAAAAGACGACTGAATGACAACTGACAAAACATGTCAGTATTCATGTGACGTCAGTGGATTTCACACCTTTGTTCTGAGCTCTTCTCTTCACTTTACAGAGATGACTTGGCAGAGGTGCACCTGAAGCCCACAAACCCCTCAAAACTCCTCAGTGTGTGTTGTCTGCTCTGCTTGGTTACACAAACTTCATGATGCACAGCAAAAATACATTTCAAACTAATTATGGCAACAGCTCTAACGAGGCAGGTGATGCTTCCAGCTGTCTTCCACAACTGCTTGTTGTCTGTATGAAGACCTTCCCTTTCAGCTGACTGACTCCCTGCAGACGTCTAACAGGGAAGCTTCAACCTCACACACGTCTGTGCTCTTGTGCACAGGCCTCTTCTTCAGCTTCATGCTCTAGATTTCTCTCTTATGATAATTTGTTCAGATGAACTTATCATCCAAGTTTGGATAATGAGCCCCCCTGTCAGTTGGCTCCAGGTCCCCTCCATAAATCAGTCTGTTCTCATGGTAAGGGGAACTCTTGTGAGAGCGCGGCTCTGCTTGCCAGGCCTGAACTCCCCGTGCGCTCGTCCTTCTAACAGCCAACTGTCTGTCCAGCTGTCACCATGCTTTCATGATTGTCATGCAGTCTGTTGCTGCTCAATACTCAACATTTAGTTATTCAAAGTATCAGGTAAAGAGTAACTAACACTCTGAAAAAGAAACGGAATTTTAAATGGGCAAATTAACAAAGTATAACAAGGTCTTTGTGTATTATTCAACATAATATTAAACAGCAAAGTTCAATATGCAGAGATTAGTGTGTGTGTGTGTGTGTGTGTGTGTGTGTGTGTGTGTGTGTGTGTGTGTGTGTGTGTGTGTGTGTGTGTGTGCGTGTGCAGCAGTTGATAACCTGCAGCAGGATCCTTTTAATATCTCCACCACGCTTCATTTGTCCTGTTAATTAACACTTAATCTGCAGACTTAAAGGACGTCAGAACCACATGCAACATTTTCATTGGTCCATTTAAAGGCTCATGTCTGTTCCTAAGACAAACACACTTTGACAAGTGACAAATCAGAAGCTAAAATAAATGAACAAATCAAGATTTCTTTTCAAATTCTAAGAGATACTGACAGTTGGACAAAGCAACAATTAGCAACAACCATAAAACTGAAGTTGTTCATACTCAACTAACTACTGGGTGACAAAAAGTTGACCAATCAATCTCTGCTTGTGATCATTGTGCATATTTACACTGAATGACTTCACAAAGGTCTCTCACAGAGATCGGTACATTTCATGATGTTCCATCATCTCACATCGATCCTGTTATATTCCTGGAAAACATGTTGAAGTCTTTCTTTTCTTCTCTTCTTTGACTCTTTTTTCTGCAGGACTGAGTTTCGTTTTTCTTTTGCTTTTAACCAAAGTTTACTTATAAAAGACAATCTGAATGCAGCATAGTGGATGTGACAAATGAGACGGAACTTCGGCAAGACTGAAGAAAGTAATGAAGCCTTGATGCATCTATCTGTCACTGCAGGAGGGAAGAGACAGAGAGGGAAATAAAGACACTAACACTGAGCACAGTTTCCTCCATCCAACTCTCTATCACTATGACGATCACTGCACCTAAAGTCCAAATATAGTGCACTAGAATTAAGACCTAGAATACCTGTCTGTCTTTTCTTCCTTCTTGCGTCTCCTCTCAATGTCTCTTTGTCTGTCTCCTGTCTCCTTTTGTTGTCTCCAGTTTCAACACAACCTTAAACTGAACTCTGCTGAGCAAGCCTTCCTCTGAGACTGCACACACTCTGATCCCAACCACAACACTGACCCCAAACATGCACAACAAGTATTTCATGAGCTTGTTGTGGGACACAGTAGCACAAAGACCAGAGAGAGACACTTCCTGATTCAGTCCATCAACCTGTTCATGCTCTAAAGCTCTATTTCAGGGTTACAGGGGGCTGCAGCCTCTCCCAGCATGCACTGCACACAGAAAGCATGGTACACGCTGGTCATGTCCTGATAGCTCAGGCTGAGAAAGTTCCTTCTTTATGTGGAAGAGTGACAGAACACCATTTTTTCTTCCAAACCAGCTCTGAGATGAACAACTACAGGAAATCACACCTGCTGGTTTCATATTTGAGCCAAAGCATTCAGTCAGTGGGGAGAAAGGCGGCTGTTAAAGGGCGACTGGTGAGAAGCTGTGAGAAACCCTGATCACTAATGCAACTGGATTACGTCCTATGTGCCCTGATCTGGCCTTGATTCTAGAGCAGTGAATAACCCTGGTGAAAACCAGAAGAGAGGCTGATGACAGACTGCTATATGAGCAGACTGATAAATACCCTGGATGTTTCTCTCCCTGCCGACGTCTCTCAGCTTCTTCTGTGTGTCTCTGCAGGTTTGCATCACTCCCTTCCAACCTTTACCATTTTTCAAGTCTGTCTTTGAGCGTCGTTTTCCCAGTGACAGAGCTCATTACCACAGCCAAGAGCCACACCAAAGCATTTCACTCAACACATTAAAAGAGAAGCAGAAAATGCAGCACAGTGCATCACACTGTCCACACATGCATGATCACACACTGGAACGAGTGTCAACATAAATGCACTAATGTGCTCATTCCTCTCTGATTGTTTGGAGGGTCTCAGCTATGAGCAGGACAGAAATGTCAGACCGACCAGGTCACACAAGACACACCTTTCACTCCAGAGTGTCTTCAGCCAAGACATTTATGTCAATACGAGCTGCTCTCAGTTTGCATTTGGAAATAGTTTCTAGCCAAAGTTTGGTTCTTGCAAGTCAGCAGCACTCAAGAAACAAACTCATGCAGCCACATGTTTGCTTTTCTTTTGCTGAAATGCTGTCATGCTGACTGACAGAACAATGAAACTGTATGCAGCTGTGGCTCAAATCACACTCATTGACCTCCCAAACCTGCTTATCTATCCACCCAGAACACGTCACATTTACAGTATGTCAGTGAAGTTATGGAGTGGATGATCCACAGAAGCCAAGGACAGCATCAGTTCACTGGCAGATGTGTGGACGCCTGTCTCAGTCTGTGTCATGAGTCAGTGTCTTTATGGCAATGAAACACAGAGAAGCACAAAGAGTTGAGACCTAATGGTCCTCTCAGTTATACTCCATCCAATCAAAGGGTCAACAAAGGCTGTGCAAGCCCAGTTACTGAGATCCAGAGTACAAGGAGCAATTCTCTGATTTGATCTTGAAAAAAACAAGTGGGAGCAGAAATGTGCTCTGATATTGATCAGCAACATTTCTGAGAAACTTACAGACTCATAAAAGGCTCCTTTCACAGTGAACGTGACCTTTTGTTGTCTGGGATCTGTGTGTGTTGAGCTCTCTGACAACACTTCAGCTACGAGCTGCGTTAGAAGAGAAACTTTTGTCCAAACGTTGTTTTCATTTCATCAATTCTCCTTCATATTAATCACCAGATCATATATTTTATTTCCTCATGTTTCCTTTGAATGTGTCCACATATTTAATGCTTAAAATAAACTTCCAGCTCGTTCTGGGTGAACCGACAGTTTACGCCTGGAGTTGGATTGTGTGTGTTTTGGACAGTAAATGTTTTCAGTCTGATCTCACAGACAAACGAAGAAAGTCAGCTCTTCAGAGAAAACTACGATGCTATACAAGAGCTTCTCAGGTGACGTTTTTATTGTAAAGGAGCATGAAGCTCAGCAAAGGAGAGAGATGATCTCTGATGAGTTCAGTTTGCTCTTAAACACAGATGCTGATCCTGTGTTTGTTCCAGCTGTTGATTTCCTCACGAACATGAAAATCTTCTTAATACACTAACAGCAAATGAAACCTCCCTAAATCTCTGCTGTGTTGTGATTTCCAATGAATCCAAATAACAGTTATTTGTGTGAGCAGGGGATGCAGTTCACACTGTGAATAATAAAATCCAAGTCAATATCATTAGCAAGAGAGGAAAGTAGGACTTTAAATCAGTGGTCGGTCTGTGCTTTGGTTTTAGTTTCAGGTTAGTTGGCTTTATGGAAGTGGAGGAGCTGAGCTGAACCTCCAGAGTCCTCCATCCACCCACTGTGTGTTAACCATCTGCTACAACTGAACACCAGCAGCAGGCCGATCAGAGTGTTAAACAAAACATGACATGGACATTATTGTATGACAAAATCATGTTTCCGAACAATACCGCTGGAAGATTTCAACTCTCAGTGCTGCTTGCTGGTGTTTAGGGTCACCATCTGCAGCTATTAATGAGCTCAGGGTTGAAAACAATGCCAAGTTGATTCATGTTGTGCTCAGAGTGGTCAGCCATGCTAACAATGCTGACAGCAGGGGACACATTAAAGATGAAGAGTTGGTTGGAGCTTTGGAGCTATGAGGCTGGATGAAGAGTGTGAGATCAATTTATTATGCTAATTTAGCTGCTGTACTCACACAGCTGAAGCCCGAGTGAGGGGGTGTGATGTGAAATGTGTGTGCGTATCAACAAGCTGTGTGTTCACTGGACTCTGTGTGTAATGGATGTAATGGTTTGGAGTGCAGAAGTGAACAGATGAGTGTCAGGCTGTGGACTGACTGCTAATATTATAATTACACTATATTTCCTAACTGTCACTCACTGACTGTGTATTAGACAGCTGAATCCCCTCATGGATGAAAGTGTGTGTGAGAGGATCGACAGCACGGAGGCTGCAGATATGGACTGAGGACAGTCAGGTTATGGACTGACAGCTCGTCTCAAGACCTGTCCAAGAAGAGACGACATCAGTCTACTGAGCTGCACCTGAACGTTTCACGACCCGTGAACCAGACCGACTAATGACCCACAGTCACAGCGAGCAGCAGAAACATGGTCGTCATTCAGCTGATACTGAAGAGTTGCTCTGTTCATGATGTGACACAGTGAATCCATTACTGTGAAACAACAACATCACTGCAGTTAGCAGAGATGCATCATGTTAGCAAATAGCTGCTTTGACCATCATTGACTTTGCTCTAATATCACAATGATGACTTTCACAACACATTAGATAAACTGTGATGAATGTGTCACTGCTGACAGTCAGTCATCAGTGTGGTGCTTTGGTTCAGGGAACAAACCCACAATAATCTCCACTGTTTGACCCCACTGACCTCAAAAACACTGTTCAAGTCTGAGAGTGAAACTGTAACTTGACTCAGTGAAGGCCACATTAATGATGCCGTCAGTCTAAACAATGTCTCTGTTGGTCATTTCAGTGTTCAACATCCAGACAGAACAATGAGCTGCTCAGTGAAATGTTCAGCTGTTTGTCATCAGTGAAGGTTCACCTTGTGTGAAAGTAAATAAATGACAGTCAGAGAAACGTGTCAGAGGAGACTGAACCATTGTGAGGAACACAAGGTGACACAGTTGTGTTTGACTGATGATGCTCTGCTCTCTGGGAATCTCTGAATGAATCCAAGCAGCAGAGAAGAGATGCTGCCAGAGGCAACGACTCTCCACTACAGCTGTACACAACAAAACACAGCACACACATGTCACTGAGACACGACATCAACATGACGCACACAGCGAGGGACGCCATCACAACATAATTACTAATAAAGCAGAATGTGAGGAGGACTGTGAGCTCGAGAGAAAACACAAGCAGAAACTACAGAATGAAGCAGGTAGAAATCTGCAAAACACACACACACACACACACACACACACACACACACACACACACACACACGGTGTGCCTGGCAGGATGCCATTAAAATCATCCAGCAGGTGCTGCAACACTTGAACTGTAGAGCAGATGTCTCACACACACACACACACACACACACACACACACACACACACACACACACACACACACACACACACACACACACACACACACACACACACACACACAGAAGGCAGTGCTGATGAACATGTGAATAAACTGATGTTGTAATCTTGATGTTGTGTTTCTGTTGATGAAATCATTCTAATAGTGGAACACAGCAGCTTGTTGGAGCTTAATTTCCCTTTAATTTGCTTTATTTAACGTCTGAAAGCCATAAAAAGTCACAACACTGATCTGATGCTGCAATGACTGGGACAGAGTGTTACTGTGCTCCTCTTCACACACACTCTCCCTGTTTGATGTGAGCAACGCTGCAAAAATAAAAGTGATCAAAGAATCATCTTCAATCAGGCCCAGACTGGGTAATAACATACAGGTGGAGTAATAAGAGGGCAGATGGAGCAGACTGGTCCGACACCATGTTTATTTGTCCAGCGGCAAAAGCAATTTGGCTTCAGATAAGCTACCGTCACACTTTGTTCCATGAATGAAACGCTGTCTTTTGTCAGCACCTCCAGTGGTTTGTGGAGCAGTAAATCATTGACAAAGAATGGGATGCAGTCATTGTTTGTTGTTTTCCTGTCTCTCATCAGTTCTCATCATTAGAATAAATATAAAGAAAATAATTTGGGAGAGGAACAACAAGACATTTCAGCGTCCAGTGTGAAGTTGTTGCATCCACATGGAGTCCAGCTGCTCAGAACTTTCTGCATCTTTAGCGAATGTGACGCTTCAGAGCACATTTAGGAACCGGCTGTTCCCTCACAGACGACAGAGACAGCAGCTCTGACCCAACCAGGTTTCTTCATCCAACACAGAGAAAAGACCAGAACCATCACTGCACAGCAGCTCCCACCACTGTCTACTTAGACAGCAGTCAGTGGAGCCCCAATCTAACTCTGAAGCCTGTTTGTCACTGAGCTGCATGAGGAGGTCGATGTGATGGTGGATGGTGGAAAGCCAAAGAGACAAAGAAAGAAAACGCAGTGAGAGAGAGATTCTCTGAAGCTCCATCTTTGTGTCTCCATGGTGTGTGATCACCTCAGGAAAGGCAACAGCTGTGTCAGAGACAGAAATGTAAAGTGTTTGGCTGAAGAGCGCAGAGCAGGAATTAGGATTTGATCATTTTTACACACATCAGCACATTCAGGAACGTAAGCTGAGGCAAGACGCCGACTTCTACCTCTGAACAGAGCGTGTGTTAAATCAGTCCAGCACACAGCAATTCAAAGCACTGTGACAACAGCTGAGAGATTATAGAGCTTCATGTGACACACTGGTGTCACTCAGCTCTGGACTGCAGATGGAAATGATGGAGGTCAGTTCTCAGTGATCTGACTCAACACACAAAACAGTCTTCAACAAGCTTTGACACTGACACACATGCTGAATGTAGAGTCTTACTGTCTCTGCTGAGGTCCAGTGTGGAGGTCAAGAGGTGGTGTCCTCATCACTGCACACACACACACACACACACACACACACACACACACACACACACACACACACACACACACACACACACACACACACACACACACACACACACACACACACACACACACACACACACACACACACACAGAGTGCAGGGTCAAACTGGCCGCTCTTACCTGAAAGACAGAAAAAGAGGAGGCAGACTGTGAAGATTTCACTCTCAGGTTTCAGGTGTTCTTTCTCTTCATATCATGTTTCCCACAAAGATCCACCTTCTGTCATTTGTTTGTCAGCCATGAAACACTTTCACTGTGAGCACTTTACATCCAGCTGAACTGTGACTTTAAGGCGTCTCCAGAAAGAACAAATGAAGCTGACCGTTTCAGAGACATGTTTGTCCTCTCAGAGGAGTCCTTGTGAACAGTGATGTGAACACCACATGAGATGAAAATGAGACTCCAACAAATGAGACCATGAAGGCGAAATCAGCCAAGTGTTCCTCTTCTCTGCCGGATTCATGGCTGCATTTCACTTGATAACAGCTTCTCGCTGTTGCTTTGTGTCTCCTTAGTGAGTCCTTCACATCACAGGAGATGATGTGAAATAACACTTCTGGCTTCCTCTGACCAACAATCTGTCTGTTCTCACACATCTGATGGTCTGCAGGCAGAGAATATAAGTAGCACTATTTCAGGACATCATCGTAAACTCCAGCTGTGACTCATGAGAGGACAGAGGTGAGGAGGCGTGGAACTCCTCGTGAGTGATGACAGAATGATGGAAAATAAGTCACGTCAGGGTTTCATCTTTCAGTCGATAATATGAGGAGAAACAGCTTCTCTGTGAAGATGAAGCTCTGAGCAGCAAACTAGAATGTGCAAACATCACTGACAGTGAGTCCACACAGTGATGAGGAGCCTCCTGTGGTGACTGTGACGTCCACCTGGCAGGAATCAGGCTCATTCAATGTTTCACCTCTCAAAAACGCTCATATACAGGTAGAGAGAGAAGAGGCAGACATGACGCTGATTCACCTCTTGACTGGAAAAGTCGCTCCATCACATTTCCAGTGATGACATGAAATGAACAAAATGGGATAAATGCAATAATCTCCAACAGCGGTAATTACTGTTAAAGACTGACTCGTTCATAAATACTGTCAACAGCAGCTCAGCAGCTAGAACTTCTGCAGACGTCAAGCAAACACACACTGATCATCATCACAAACGCAACCAAGTGACTAACCAAGAAGCCTGAAGGGAAAAAGCAGCAATTATTCATGACAGCATCAATTATAGAGCTGCTACAAACTCAAATGAAACGGCTGGAAAATGTGTAGATTTTAGAGGAAGAAAACATCCTCAAACTGTGACACCACACAGCTACACAGGTGAATGAAGAAGAGGTCATTCCCTGGTTTTCACTAAATCCTCCCTGAGGCTGTGTGGCTGCACAGGCTGGATGATGCCTTCAGGCTCCTCTGTTGCTTTTCAGCTGCTGCTTTTCACGAGGAAATGAGAGACAAGACAACAGAGCGTCTGTCTGCTGTCTAACTCTGTCCACCCCCCTTAATCCCCCATTATTTCATCCCTCTGCTTTTAGAATATGTGGGATGTTCAACCCTCCAACCAACCAGTGCAGAGACAACAAGCCCTGCAGACTCTGGCTGAGACAAAGACATTGTCCCCCTCCCTCTGAGGGTAGAGACAGCATCACATGAGGCTGTTCACCACAGCTGAGCTGCTGTGTGACTCTGAAGTAAAGATATTTCAAATCAGAGCTTCAGTCTGGTACAAACCAAAGGAATCACACAATAAACCTGATGTTGTGTTCAGAGGCAGTGATGAAGATCAGCGGCTCACAAACCCACACACAGCTTCCAGCCGATGAGTCAGGCAGAATTAACGAACTGACAGCAAGTCAAAACTGGTCCAACTTCAGATGATGGACTGTCCCTGGTGGACATCATGGATGTGTTCTTCTCTGAGTTTACATGTGGTGCAGAGAGCAGAGAACAGCAGGTCAGAAGAGGTTGAAGAGGTTCAGAGAAAAGAAAGAAGAAAGAAAGAAAAGACAAATGACGGTGAACCAGAGGCAGGATTCTGCTCCAAAGGTTTTTGGCATCAGGAACAAAATATCCTGATAATGTGTCAAAGTACCGTCAACTAAATGCAGTGAGGCGCGTTACACAGACAAAGTCTTTTCTCTGACCCTGCAGGAGTTTATCTACCAGAGCTTAGTCTGATCCCACTGCCAGGAGGCGAGCAGAGGACATGAGCAGTGAAAGTCCAGCAGGACGGACAGACTGCAGGACGCTCAATTCACCTCCACGGACAGAAAAATGAACAGATCCAAAGCTGAAGTCAACGTTCTGACAGAAAAGACCACAATGAGTCAAGAAACGGCATCACGCAGTGAAAGAGAAGAAACACACACACAGAGGACCAACACACACACACGGAGACAAACTCAAAGTTTGTGACACTGAACAACAAGAGAGTAAAGTGAGAGTAAAAACATGAAACACAGGCCTCCACACACACTTTGACTCCCACACACAGATTGGAACAAAGCTGTTTATCCACTGCCTTCAGTCAGAGAGCCCATTGACTTCCAGCTAGAAACAGACTGAACGAGTCAACACACAACCATTCCTGTCCTCAGTCTGGATTTATGACCTGAACACTGGAGGACTGTGTCCACACTGCAGGGGGGACATGGACAAACACTGTTTACATGTCAAATTAATGTCTGTCCCAACACGTCAATTTCTACATGATGTGACTGAAACAGGACTGACGTCCTGTCAGAGGAGACGCAGGTGGAACTGGAGATCCAGACTCAGCTGTCTGTCCGGTCCATATGGACGACAGCGTCCTCCAAACAAAATCAGATCTGGCTTGTTTGCAGAGGCAAAAAGGAAGAATTGAGACTATTTGGTTTGATCAGTGCAATGAGTGCAGGCTGTCCGGCTGAATTTGCAGCATTTCTCACTCAGCTTTGTTCTCGATCATGTGACTAATTTATGTGGATACTTCCTTCATCAGCGGCTGGACGTCATGAAATGAACAGGCCTCCAGTTATTATAGTGGCACATATTCAATAACAGCTCAACAGACTGGAAATATACTGCTGGCTTCAGGCCTCTGCTCCCTTTTGTAAACATCTGAATCCACTGATCAGCCAGAGAAATGACAGAATCTTCATGCTGGGAAAGTCACTGAAATGTGGATGAGCAGCATGACGCAGTATCAGAGGTGTTTTCTTCAACAGGATTACCTGTTTGAATGAAGGATTCATAGAAAGCACATGTGTGGATGTATTTAATGGGTGAACACTTAAACCAAGCAAAAGGCTTTAATCCTGTAATCCCATAATACACTCTCACCTCTGATTGTTATTGGCTCTAAACTACAGAAACAAACATCTCGTCATTTATTTGCTCAGTGTGACAGAAAGCGAACACTTTCAGCACTCTGCTGTTTGCTGACAAAGACGCTCTGATGACGTGACGTCAGCAAATCAAATGAACTGATTTTTGAGGCAAAAGTAATTCACTGTCCACCGTGTGAGCTCCCTAAAATTTAGTGATTTTATGAATTATCTCTGATCCAATAATACTGAGAACTTCTTTTGTTGTTGTTGTTGTTGTTGTTGTTGTTGTTGTTGTTGTTGTTGTTGTTGTTGTTGTTGTTGTTGTTGTTGTTGTGTTCACAGGCAGCAGGGATTTCTTGGAAGCACCTGACAACAACCACAGCTGAAGGGAGGACGCCTCTCCTTCTGCTGTCAGTCCAACTGTCACACATAGTGTCAGGATTCATTTACTGCACCACCGTCTACTCACAGCCTCACTTATTATGGGATGCTTCACCATAACCTGTTTCTGTTTCATTGAGAGAAACAAACACTTTACTGCTGCAGGTGTTAAAGGCCATTTTATTAAAATGTGGAGAAAAATGAAACACACTGAGGTCATTAGAGAGCCGCCTGTTGGTGACTGAATGGCTGAAAGGCTCCTCTTTCACTGACAGCATCACAGAGGAGCATCAATAAGAGCACAGGACCAATACTGGTATCAGTAAAATCCTGAGTCCATCCCTGTGTAACATCATACACTACATGTATAAAACTACATGTATTCATCCTCAGCCTTTTAGTCCTGGTCCTCTGTTTGGAAGAAATGTCGAATCACAGCATCATCAGTCAAATATTAGAGGGTCAACTGTGTATTGACATCGTTCAGCTCAGGTCAGGTGATGTTCTGTCTCTGGAAACATGCGAACTCACCTGAGGAGTGAGGCACAGACAGACTGGGGGAGCGTCCTCCAGCTGCAGACACAGCGATGTCCAAATGCACACAAGCTTTTGGTTTGATCACAGTGGATATGTGACCACACACAGTCATGAAGAACAGAGCTCTCGTGCTCTTTCACCTGTGCTTTGTTCACCTCTGGTGACAAATCCTTTAACCTAACAAACCTTCAGCAGCACGAGCCTTTCAGCTGCCATCTCTTCCTCTGAAAGAGCTCCAATATACAGCAGCCTGGACCATAAGGCTGCTGTAATAATACTTATTATTACTATTCATCCAATCGTCTAAAACATCCAGTTTGGCAGAAAGTGCTTCATCCTCGCTGCTGCACACACACCTGGAGGCATTCAGAACACACACATAATTACAGCCATCAAAGGCTAAATGTACTCTCAGGTCCCATTGGTGCTCCAGGACAGAGTAAAGTGTCTTTGTAAGAAGTTAAAACAACATGAAGCAACACAAACAGAGACCTCACTGACGACGAACCCCCTTTCTCTTCAGGAGGAAACAAGTTCCATTAAAAGGACAAAAGTGTCCAGATTCTAACTATGAATCTTCCAGAGAGTCCGAGGCGAGGAACTTCACAGGAAAGATGCAGAGGATAAAACCCCTGATAAAACAGGCAAAGACAGCTCACCAGTATGGAGTTTTTTGGATTTTATAAGTCGGACTGTAGTCAGACCAATGTGGTCTGTGACTTATGCAAGACTGTCGTCCCCACCAAGACCAGTAACACCACAAACTTATTTAACCACCTTAGCCGCGCTCACTCTTTGGAGCGCAGCCGTATTCGCCAACGTCCGCCAACCGCAGCACCACCACACAAGCAGCTGACCACCATGCAGAGGTATCTGCTTCAGTGCCTGATGACAAATCATCTAAAAGGCATGAAGACGTAACGGAGGCAGCAGCAGATCATATAGCTAAAGACATGCTTCACTGAGCACTGAGGAGAAGCCAGGTTACAAACATCTCTTACACGTACTTTTTTTTTTTTTTTAAAACACACTCGCAATAAAAATATAATAGAATAGTTCATGTATGTTTAGAGTAAGAAGAGTGACTAAAGTTGTTCATATGTCTAGGCTGGTTTTATAGTTCAGTCAGTGTTACTGTGCTGTCTATCATGTTTGTTTGTTTGTTTGTTACAGATGTCAAGTCTACCTCAGTTTCTGCTATGTTTCCAAAACACTGCACATATTTAAAAACATTTTATTCAGCAGAAGGTGAATCAGCTTGTGAACTTCCTGCACTAAACCTGCAGGAAAAAAGTTCTCAGGTTTCTCTGTTTACATTTTCACACTTTTTTTTACATTTATTATTTGAGTGTTTTCCATGGTTGTGTTGACATTTCCTTTCCTTTCTGCCTTGATAGCTGAGGGGATTATAATCAGAGGAAGGTTAAATTTAAAATAAAAATGTTTAAATTGAATGTATTTTTCTCCTGATCCTTATTTTAAATAGGTTATTAAAAATATCAATAATTATCGATATCGACCAATATAAAACACTTATATCGCAAAGAAACTGGCAAACATGAATATCACTGACAGTCGCTGCTCATGTTGATCTCACTGATGATCACAAACTGTTTCTGTAATGTTCACTTCTTCCAGCATTTTCTCCTCCGTCTCTCTCCTGCTCATTGGTTGCACTTTGAAAAGCCAGCAGCAAACAGGGTCTATGGGTAAACTATGGATCTTTGATTCAACTCTTATCACGTTCCCTCTCTTCTGAACAGCAGATGAGCATAAAAGGACATTATTTACTACTGAGAGAGAAAAACACACAAAGAGAAGCCGAGTGAGTCCAGTCAGCACCTGGACTTCAGGTCTGTCCTGGTCCTGGTGTCTCTGACTCATCAACTAACATGATGTCCTCCTTCATATCAACCCTCTGTCCACTCTGACTGCTGTGTGTCTGTGTGCTTCATGTGTGTTTATGTGCTGAGCTCCTGTGCTGGTGTGAAGCTGTGAAAAGCTGCTGAACAACATCAGATTCAAGAGCTTCAGTCTGTTGTTCCAAAAAGCATCCTGGAAAACAAACAATCAGCAAACATGGAGGATCAGGTGGGAGCTTCTCCCAGTAAAAAGGCTCCTGCTCAGCAGCTGACTGATTCACAGAGCAAATCAAAAGACATGAAAACATCAACTGAAATGTCTCAAACCACTGCTGCTGCAAACACACTGTCCAGCTTCTGCTGGATGTGAAGAAGAAAAACCTTTTACAGACACTTTTCAGGCCTACAGGGGCTGAGTGCTCCACGTTTAAAGACATGACAGGGAGGAAAAGCACTTCAGGCTCATTGGACATGAAAATAACCTCAACAGAGAAACTCGCTTCCTGTTCTGAATCCAAACAACTTTCATAAACACACAAACACAAAACTCATGAACAGATGAGTGTGATGTTAATCCAGTGATTTCTATCATTTAAAGGAACATCAGCGAGAGGTGAAGGTCTTTATGTTGGTCTGAAACATCAGTGTTTTCATTTCCACTGAGCACAGAAACGCTTTAACTCCTGAACTGACCAACTGCTCACTGCTGGTTCAAACACTGACCCTGAAGACCTGACAGTGTTTTCTCACCCAAACTGATTTCCTCATGACGTCAAACTGAGCAGCCGATCGATCATTTTACCAAACGTTCACATTTCAGAGCCGCTGGACTTCCAGTGTGGAGAGCATCATCGCTGACATTTAATTACAAAAGCAGACGAGAGAGAAGACGAGAAAACTAAATCTTCCTCATCCTCCATCCACCCTTTCTCCTCTTCATCCTGCTGCCATCATCTCTCCTGCTCACAAGAGTTGCCTCTTCCTCCTGTTTCACACCACACACTGTTTCCTCCTCCTCCCTTCACTCAAGTGTATCACACACACTCTGTCTCATCCACCTCACACACACTCCTCACTAATAAGAGTCTCTGCCAGCACAAGAGCAGCAGAGGAAGACTGACTGATCCAATCTACGATGCAGACATCATGAGTCAAAGAGAAGAGACAAGCGTGAAGACATGAAGGTATTTCAAGCAGGCTGAGAACCAAAAGTGAGATAGAAATGAATTTATCTGACAATTTACACAAGCACACACACACTCCATCAGAGAGCAATGAATGCAGTGTGTGAGTGGAGCTGACAGTGGAACAGCCTCCACATGTTGGTGCTCTCCTCTACTCCTCTGCTGAAGCTGGCAGCTGGACCATCAGCCTCTGAGGCTGCTCTCTTCTCTGTGTCACACACTGCTGCTGGACATGAAGACTGATGTCAGATCAGCTCAGCTCCACTCATCACTAACTTGACTGAGAGCAAACACAGCTCGACTGTAAAGTGTCAGGCTTCTCCATGAGGAGCTCTCTCTGTCATGTCAGCTGTTTTCAGGAAGGGAAGTCACTTCACATACCTTCAGAACTCGAGTCAGCAGCAGACGGACAGAAGCACAATAAACATCCACGGTAGCTGTCAATTCCCTCTCAACTCCGGTGTTTCCTAGTGGAAAACGTCAGGACATGAAATGAAAAGAATGAAACGATCCCTTGCCTTGAAATCCAAAGAGGAAAGCGACGCCGGGGATCCACACGGTGTGTATCCAGAAGGAAAGCATGGTGTCCTTTAACCAGCTGCAAAAGCTCCGCGCTCTTCCCGACGAAGCTCCGTCTCCAGCGGTTAATTTCCAGAAGAGAAAGCGCTGCAAACGAAGCCGAGCGGAGGAAGAAATCCCAGTCTGAACGATGCTGCTCAACACAAGAGCTGGAGACTCTGTCGCTGCTCCATCTGCTGCTTTCACACGGACAATAGCGACCCCTACCGACACTCATCCACAGAGGAGAGTGTGTGAGAGCGGCAGTCCTCTGCGTGTGGATAATATTAGTGCCGCAGTTTCTACTTTTCACACGTAATTAAAACACAAAAAGGTCCTTCTAGTGTTTCTACAGGAGCTGCTTGGTCCCGTATGGACCAATATCTGTTAGAGCTCAGAGTGAAGAGAGTCTAGTTGGTCTCTCTGCAGAGATCCAGTTATCTGTGTGCAGACACGTGTGGCGTTTCACCCCAAAGAAATCCTCACAGCAGATTTCTTCCGGTTCTCACAGAGACACACAAGCTGCAGCTTTAGTTTTTCTGTTGAACTCCAGCTGCAGTGAGAGCATCTACAGAAGACCAAACTCATGTCACAGAAATATACTTCGACTCAGACCTGATGGTCAGATTTGATCTCCAAATGTGGCAACATTAAAGCTTTAGTCATGATCACAGTCAGAAATATCCTCACATGTTAATATGAAAGCAGTTGATCCTCAGGGAGAAAAACTGATGATTTAATTCTACTAATAAGAAAGTTTGTCCACCAGGTGTTTTCTGTGATGTCACTACATGAAGTGGACTTGACTTGTTTTTGGATCTTTGCCCTCACACAGAAGGAACAAGCTGCTCGGAGCTACATTTACTGTTATATTTGTATTTTATTGTGTTGTCAGTTTTGTTTCCTTTTAGTTTCCATCTGTGTTTCGCTTCCACAAACGAGACCTTATGGCACAGGTGACTGCGTTTGGAGGGTTTATTCACATTCCTCACCTGCTTCACACTGTTCATTTGTATTTCAGGCGCAGAGGAGAAGAATACTGTTTTCATTCTAATATGCCAGCAACAAGAGAAACAAAGCAAAGGTTAGATTGAATCCCACCAAAACAATCTGATGAAAAATATAGTTTACTGTCACAGTCAGTGAAGTGAGACTGTTGGTTCTCAGAGAGAAGTCAGTTTCACGTTGGAGTCATCAGTCAGGTGGATGAAATGTAAATGATTTCTGCAGACACACTGCATGCTGTCACACATGATTCATGACCACATGATCTGTGTGTGTGTGTGTGTGTGTGTGTGTGTGTGTGTGTGTGTGTGTGTGTGTGTGTGTGTGTGTGTGTGTGTGTTAATAGTTATCTTTACATTTTCCAGGTTCTTCAAAGTCGAGTAACAGAATCATGATGCCAGTCTTCAGTGTGAGTCACATCAGTTAACACACTGTAATCACAGACCATCTCACAGCCCGCTGTGTGAATTATATACACACTGTGAACTCACACACATCATTTAGATTCAGACTGAAAAGTGGGCAGAAAGAAAACAGAATCTGTTTGAATGATGGCTCCATGCAACAAACTGCATGAATATGCAAAGCTTCCAGCAGACGACTGTTTGGAATGAGTCACTGTTTGTGGGCAGATGGTGGAAAATTATTTCACATTAGCTCGTGTCATTAATTTATTTGCAAAATACTAAAATCTTACCAATGTTGGAAGGAGACATTCATTTTACAGCGTGCCGTCCACTCATGTATTATCATACGGAGGCCTGAGTTCAAAGCTGCTGACCTCTAAGTGTCTCCATTCATAATTCATTTGCAGCCCACAGTGTTTCTGTCCTCCAGCAAAGCTTTGGCTGTCAGTGTGAAAGCCTCCAGCGAACGTTGGTGAACGTGCCGCTGCACTGTGAGGAGGAGAGATGACATCATCTCCCACCAGAGACTCTCAGCTGTGATTCTTCTTCCCTGGAGACTCTTGATGAGCAGTCCATGAACAAAACTCTCCCTCCACTCTGCTCCATTTCATCTCACTACAGCTCCTCACAGGCGTCCTGGAGGGGCTGCCAGGGGCTTCTGGACAAAGAGCGTCCATCCATCTCCTGCAAGGAGGTCTGTGGGACTTTTTTCTGATCTTTATTCAAGAGCAAGATCTTTCAGTTTGAGAGCATGGCTTATTGATTTCACATTCAGATTTTGTAAAACGCTGCCCTCACACTCAAAGAGCCCTTCCTTCTGCTTAGATTTGTGCACAGAAACAGGCTGAAGCTGAACCGCAAGAAATCTGTGCAAGCATCTGTGTGCAATCATACAGTTTAAGCAGCAGCAGAGAGAAGTGATAGTGAGGGCAGGGTTTGACAAAATCTGAACGTGGAATCAATAAGTCACGCTCTCAAAATGAAAGACCTCACTCTTGAATAAAGACAGGAAAAAAGCCCCACAGAGGTCAGCAGAGACAAGATTTTCAGGCGGTGTTCAGTTCCTCTTCAAACAGCAGCATCAAACTGGAGTCCAGTGAGTTGATCCGTCCTCCCAGTCAGCACCATGGACAGAGACAGAGCAGCAGCAGAGCTCAGAGCTTGGTTCACTGTGGAGACAGAGCTCTGCAGAGAAGACTGCTGATCTCACTGCATCAATGAACAACGATCAGTGTCAGAGAAAACCTTTTCTTCAGTTTCAAACTGATGGAGACACTGTTGCTCAGTGCATCAGCAGTGATCTGTGTTCCCACATATTTCTGCTCTTCTTTTTCCTGTTTGCTTTCTTAACAAAGTTTGTTCACTTCTCCTGTTTTCTCTGTTCACTCTGTAATGTCCAGTTCTCTGCACTGCAGTCTGCTCACAGCTAAACTCCACTGTTGGCTCTGGGATGCTGGAGACAAATCGATTTCTTCCTCAGTACACATGATCTGTTCCAGCTGCTTCTTCTCACCTGCCAGAGAGGAGCTGCACCAGACACCAGCACCAGCAGCCCGACTCTGACCAGTTACTGTAAGATGGAACAAGTCTGAAAGTGGAAGTTCACTGCTTGACTTTCCATCCATCAAGTATCAGGATGCAGCTCACAACAGATCTGCATTGATCGAACTTCTAAATGTGACCCCACATTACACAGCACTCTCTGCTCTCTGAGCTGTGACCTCCAGAAGTGGATCATTTACAGTAAAGCTGCAGATACTCTGTGGTACTTGTACTCTGATGCTAATGACTCTTGGAGCTCTAGTTTCCTCTGCTGTTGGTCTCTGTCCTGAATAAAGAGCTCCTCTGTCTATTTCTGGTGACTCCATCCCAGTGCTTTCCATCACAGCAGACCCCAGCTGATTACCTGTGGCTCTGCAGAGAGCGTTGATTTATGACTGTTTTTCTCTGATTATACCGGAGCTCTCTGCTGCAGCGCTGCAACTCTCAGCTGGCACGCAAACGTCTGAAAGATCCCCTAAAGACTTTGGTTTGATAACAGTTTGCCTCTGACACAGAGCCAAATGTCTGAAGAGCAGAGCATCACTTTCTGGTTCAGATCCAGTTTAAAGTGTGTTGGTCTCATTACGAACAGAAGTCGTCTTAAATACTCAGACAGGGAGAAAAGAAGCGAGACAAAAAGAAAATTAAAGAAGAGTTAATAGAAAAGCAGGAATTAAGGAGATTCTCTTTCCACTTCACTGCCTCTCATTACTGTAGTTCTTTGCTGTGAACAGAGAGCCGCCAGCTGCAGTGTCTATTCACAGATGAGTGAGAGGAGGAAGGACGATGATGGACAGCAGCTAAAAAGACAACAATGGGATGTTGTTGGGACTGCTGGTGTCACTGTTCAGCCATCTTGAACCAGAACAACAGATGAAGAAAAACATCCGCTGAGGTGGTGGATCATCAATTCACAGCTGCAATCAGGAATAAATGGAGTCACATAAAAAACAAATGTGTCATTGATTGAAAAGACAAAATCAATGTGACTGTACTGTCGACTTGTTCAGCAGAATGTTTTTCTCACTTCACTTAAAAAGTGAAATCACTCTCTGTCATGAACCCAAAATGTTGAATATCATCCATCCATTATCTATACCGCCTATCCCTTTCGGGGTTGCGGGGGGCTGGGGCCTATCCCAGCTACAATGGGCGAGAGGCGGGGTACACCCTGAACCGGTCGCCAGCCGATTGCAGGGCCACATGCAAAGACAGACAAACATTCACACTCACACCTACGGACAATTTAGAGTCATCAATTAACCTAATGAGCATGTTTTTGGTCTGTGGGAGGAAGCCGGAGTGCCCGGAGAGAACCCACGCATGCACAGGAAGAACATGCAAACTTCACACAGAAAGGCCCCGCCTGACCCGGGGATCGAACCGGCAACCTTCTTGCTGTGAGGCACGCGCACTACCTGCTGCACCACCGTGCAGCCCATGTTGAATATCAATGAACAAAAAATGAAAAAATGACAAATAGTTGGAGGACAGATGTCCTGAGTTAAGAGGAGCTTTGTCTTCACACAACAGAAGAAATGTCTTCACGATGGACTGAATCCAGTCCACTGGCCTTCAATGATGCTGCCTTTGGAAAGCTGAAGGTGAAGAAGACCAGAAATCTCTGACACTGAGTTTCTCTGCTGAACGTCAGCGAGTGTGTTCAGTCTGTGTGTTTGCAGACAACATGCATGTGATGCTTGATTAAACCTGGATGTCGTGTGTGGATGTTTGGATCGGCCATATTTCCTGAACTGGCTGAACAGGGAAGCAGAGACCTCGGCTGTCCTCCTGAGGATCGTCTGGTTGAGTCTCTGCAGACTTGTTAGCTCGTTCACTTCCACATCTCCTGTCAGACCAAATCCTCTCGACATCGCCGACCATGTCGAAATGTGTTTTTGATGTGTAACTTTTACACTTTATTTCATTCTGTCAAACGCTGCCATCACCTCAACGAACACCAAGCAGCAACTCTGCAATATATAAACTATGATGAAGATCTAGAAATATATGGGAAGCAGCAGTTTTATTGAACTTGTGTTCTGACATTTTTCATGACGATGCCTGAAATGTGCTGATTCATCATTTTAACACACACCTGCCAGCCAATCAGAAGTGAGTATTTTCTGTCCATGACATCAGCAGTTCCTTCATGAAATCATGACAAACTAAAGTCATTTACAGGCTGACAGAAAACATTCTGCAGGACTCAATCATAGAAATGTGTCACGAGCATCAGTGGGCTACTAGTGGCAGAAATGTAACCATGGAAACATCTGTAGCTCCAGCAGCATCACGTGCTTCACTGCAAACATGAACAAAGACAGAAAGAGGAGCAGATAACTGATCGTTTTATTGTGAAATGAGGACTTTGTCTGCAGTCTTTGTTCTAATCTTTGTCTTCTGTTAGCGACACATTAACAATGAACAATAAAGCTGACACTGCAGACTGCAGGTTGAAATGACACAAATGAGCTGCTGCTGATTAAACTAATCACAGTCCCACATACAAGGAGGCTGGAAGAAGAAGCTGCAAAAGTCCAGAGCAGAAGCACAGATTTAACTCAAAAACAAACTATAAACCTGCTTCATCTTAATTGTACATTCAGGACAATAGCAGAGGTGGAGGAGGGTGGTGTGAGCAGCACATTATTGTAAAGGTGTTACAGTGTGAAGAGCAGCAGTTTAAGACTCGTTCTCAGCACATTAAGGAAGCAGAGAAGGAGGTAAAGGAGGCGCTGGTGATCATCTGTGTCTTATCATAGCAGCAACCACAGATTTGATTCATGCTAACTGCAGGCTAATTGTTCTCACACTGAACTGAACTAACTGCTTCACATCGTTGTCATTAATGTCACTGACAGCAGAACAGTTTATCCCCTGTGTGCTGCATCACAGGCTGCTGGCCGGCTTTGATAAATCAAGCTTTCCTGCGGCCTGTCGGTAAACATGACATTACAGCCTCAGCTGTTGTTCACTGTTTTGTTAGCAAAGCTGAACTGAAGCAAACTGTGTAAACTGGCAGGAAAAATGTGTGTGTTTCAAACTGAAATGAAAGGCTGTCTCTGGTCCAGCAGGTGTCCTTGTCCAACACTGACTGATAATAATGACTCCAGACCTCAGAGAGGTTTCCTGTAACATTCAACATAACAATCAGTCCATCAGTAGAGAACTGAGCAACACACACACACACACACACACACACACACACACACACACACACACACACACACACACACACACACAGGACTGTGAAGGTCATAACACATGAGAGTCTGATCAAAAGTCTGAGAGTCGTACTGAATGTGGACGAAAGGTCAAAGGTGGTCAGTTTACTTCAGTCCAGCCAATCCAGCTGCTGAAAACAGAACAGGTCTATTCCCAGTGAAGTCCATGAAGAAGAACAAGAGTGAAGTGTGGAGGTGGAAAATGGAGAAGATTACTTCCTCGAGAGAGGAGCTGAATGCTTCCCACAGAAAATGAAAGTCAGTGACAAAGAGACTAAAGAGAGGAAGACAGAGTGGGAGGACACAGAGAGAAAAGCAGATTTTAACAAATCTCACTGGAGACTCAGCGCTGACAAAGAAAATGTCTTGAGACTTGTGAGGACGGCGAGTAAGAGCTGAGAGAGAGCGATGGAGAGGAGAAACTTTCAAATCAGCGAGTGAGCATGATTAGTTCAAACTCCCTGATACTCGTCTTCAGTGTTCAGTCAGTGAATGATGAGATTTCCTGACAGTACAGGAGGTGGTCGTCTGGACAGAAACTGTGAAAGTGAAGGCGGTTCTTCATTTTACTCCAGTTATCAGGATTGGATGACTCAGTAACTCGCTCTTTGACTCACTAAGTCCATGCAATAACTCCAACTAAATAACTAACTAAAGCTTGAATGACATCATGAAAATACTTCTTTACATACTGAGAACATTTGATGTCTGATGTCCTGATGTCTCTGTCTCAGCATGTCTGTCTTCCTGCTGCAAACCCAGCAGTGTGTTCATATCTATGATGTCCTGTTGTCCATCCAGGTGATATAACTCACTGCTCCTCTGAACTCACTCTTTTGCCCTCAAATGAACAATCAACCAAATGTCCAACAAATCAAACTCTGTCCTGTCCTTCCCCACACGTCCTCCTTCAAACACTGAGGTCGACTCTCAAGTGATTTATAACACGACCAGTTCAGTCTGAGCTCAATCCAGTTCAAACACAGTCAATAGAAGAAAAAACCCAGACTGACAGAGCGTCTCCTCCTCCTCCTCCTCCTCCTCCTCCTCCTCCTCCTCCTCCTCCTCCTCCTCTCTTTGTCCTCCTCTGTCCTCTCAGCTCTACAGTCAATGGATTGGGTGTTTTCTAGCTTGTGGAACTGAAGCTATTAGAAGTTATTGTACTATTGAAACAGATGACAGCATCTTGTTCTGAACACCACTCACTGACAAATGAGGAGTTTCCTTTCAGCTCTGATGAACTGATCTCAGACCTGCACGAGGACACAATAGGACACAGCTGCAGCAGCACAGAGGAACAAACATCATCAATGGTAATTCATCAGAGTTCATGTAACAGGATCAGTTTGATGTTTTCGTTGTTGAACCAGCAAAGCTAAAGACTAAACTCAGCTCTTCCATCATTTCTTCACAGGTAAAAGATGAAATGAACGTGTGATTCTGACGACTGCAAATGAAAGTCACAGCAGAAAATGAATGGAGGTGTGTACTGAAAATTAAAGAGGATGAACATTTTTAATTTCTTAATTGGAGGAAACGTCAATCAAACTGTTCAGTGAGGGCAGAGGAAGAGTGAACAAAGGAGCAGGTGGTGGAAGAAAAGAATAGATAAGTGGAGGAGGAGGAGGTCGACATAAAGGTGACAAAATACTGTTTTCCAGAAATGCATCAATGAAAACAAGGAGCCAAATCATAAAATCATCTGCATACAGCCTTTAGCAAAAACTGAAATAAAAGATGTCAAGAAATGATGAATGATGTGAATTCCAGATGAGGAAAAATGATCAAATGATCTTTCTCATGATGATCTTCACACCTGGAGGCGTTAAATAAATGTAATAATGACACTTCTGAATGTTTTCAGTAAAAAGGATCAAACTGCTGTGATGGATCCTATTTAAAGCTCTGCAATCAGTCAAAGAAGACAGCAGGACAGAGACAAAGACACGACTGAAGGAGACGTGAAGGTTTGTCCTGGTTTCATGGACAGAAGATGGAGGACAGTCTGTGTGTGGCTGCTCTGTCTGTGGAGTCTGGAGGAGAAGAGACAGACAGAGCTGAGGTCCAACCACTGACAGGACACAAGGATCAAGGACAGGACACTGAGGGGACACACATCGTCCCTCTGGTTTACCAAGAGGACAAACACTGACTTCACAGAGTCACAGAGTTCACATCATGTGAGGACGTGGTCTTCATTCAGACTGAGGACTGCAGGGTTCTGCTCTACATTTACAAAGAACTGATTTGTTATATTAGAAGGAAATAAGTCCAAACCAGAAACAGCTCAGTGTGATCACACACAGCACACACTCTGTAGGTTCTCCTGATAGAAGGAAAAGCTCATCTCATTTCTCGTCAGCTCACCACCTGCTGGACGACAGTGTTGATGAGCTCAGCAGACGTGTTGTGATCTTATAGGATCAGACAGGTGTGAGACACACAGGAGACAAACAGCTCTGCTCCAGTGAAGGTAGCTGGACTGGAAACAGTCCACGCAGATAGCTGCTGTCTGTCTGTCATGAACACGGACAGACAGACACACAGACGTGCAGGAGCTGCAGGTGCACTCATTGTTCATCTTGTTTGAAAGTTAAACTTTAAATTCATTCTTGATCATAAAAAACATCATGTGAGCACAAAGAATCCCTAAAACTGCTCTGAATGAAATGAGAACAGCTGCAGAGCAAACATGTCAACAAATCTGTCTCCATGACAACTGAGCAAAGTCCATCTGCAGATGAAGACCATGCGATTTTTGTGGAAGCTTCAGATAAAGAAGGTAAGTGGACCTTGAGTTGTTGTGTCAGAGTATTACTGCGGTCTGTTTCATCACAGTGTTCATTAAAATTCAGGATTCATCCGAATGATTTGTCCTGATGTGCATATAAACACATCAGACATGAAAACATCACCTTTTATTCCACATATTAAAAACTCAACAGGTGGTTCCTCAGCTGCTTGCTGACTCTTCATTAGAAAGTGTTGGAGGTCAGAGATCTATTTCCTGAAGCTGGAGCTTTGAACAGTCCACATTATGACAAACAGTGAGAACAGAAGAAGAAGAGACTCAACAATCTGAGTGTGACTCTTCAAACCTCTCTGAACTGAACAAGCTGAAGCTCTGCTCCACTTCAATGTGCGTCCTTGAAAAAGTTCCATTTGGAGGTTTGAGTGAATGTCATCTTATTTATTATCGACTGACGGGAACAAAAACACTTCACAGTCATTTCTAGCAGCAGCCAGCAGACAAACACTCCTCAGAAGGCCTCTTCACCTCGCTCTGACAAACACATGCAGTCCAGTTCAGCCTCTGTGCAACTCTGAAGAACAATTACTGGAACACTGCTGTGATGGAAGTCGACTCAAACACATTATAAGATCGTGGAAGAGGAGAGACGAAGATCAAACCCCATCAGAGACTTGGAAAGATTTGGACAAGAATATTTTCAAGCTTTTAGTTTTCTTATTTCACTGCACACACACACACACACACACACACACACACACACACACACACACACACACACACACACACACACACACACACACACACACACACACACACACACACACACACACATAGCTAAAGCATGAAATTGTCTCCTCTGAACACCTCTGTGACAAATCAAACTGTGTCCATCTGGTGTCTCAGTGGAACATCAAGTGCTGAAATGTGGAGGAGGCTGCTGTTGTTGGCACAGTCACAGATGTTACAGGAACAGCAGAGGCTGGATCAGGATTGGTGTGTGTGTGTGTGTGTGTGTGTGTGTGTGTGTGTGTGTAATGTAAATACAGTGTTTGTGATCCTTTGTTGCTGCTGTCCTGACAAAACATGCTGGAACACATTTTATCAGAGTGAACTTCAAACTTTGGTCGTTTCAGTTTTCTGAGTTGAAATCCTGGACTGTGTGTTTGCTGCTGGATTGTCTGTGAGACATGACAGTCAGCGTGCTGTTATATAGTCCAGCTGTACAGTCGTGTGAGGCAGTGAAGGAAAGTGATTGAGGTCTGGTGTCACTGCTGCCACTGTACAGGGGAAAGCCCTGTAAGGCTGAATCAGCTCGTCATGGCTGAGCATCAGCATGCAGACTGCAGTGAGCTGAGCTGACGGGATGAGAGGCTCAGCCAATAAAGCCATGTTTGAAAGTGAAGGCAGTGTGTGAACGGGTCCAATATTTTCTGAAAAGGAATCATCTGCAGTGCCCGGTCAGTGTCACCATACATGATATTCTTAAAGGTCTCTGGCAGTGTCAGAATTGGGTGTCAAATAATGAAACTTAAAAAGTTGATCCATGAAATCACAAATGTTTGATGAAGACTGGTCTTAGATCTTCTCCATGTGGAGAAAAACACACCTTGTTATTGTGAGCTATTTTTGAAAAAGATAGATTAGAAGAGCTGCCATGATGACTGCTTGGCTGCACTCAATGTATTTTTTAAAGTGACACGTCCAACTCGTAAACATGGGAAAAATGTTTGCGTCCTTTAAATTCAGCTAAAGAGAGCTGCATGTCTCAGCTGCCTCTGTAGGAACCTCTGAAATGGGACAGGAAGACAGCAGGTGGAATTAATAACATTAACGATGGCTGCATGTCAGTGGAGCAGGACGATCGTTAGTGTTATTAGTGACACCTGTGTGTTTTTGATCTGACCAGTCAAAATGTGAAAACAGGCCTTCAGGAACATTCACTGACAGCACAGACCACATGACTCACTTCAGGACCAAATCCCAAAATAACAACAATTCAAGCTGCTCACTCAGTGATTCTTCTTGTCTCTGTCTCTCTCTGTGTCCCTCTGTTCATTGTTGTCTTTGTTCAGTGTTTCCTTCTCTGAATCAAGGGTCTAAGGATACAGGGTGTCCACTGCTGTCCATATTTTAATGCCCCCTGCAGGCAAATTGTGACGTCTAATATCAGCCAGCGGAAATAAAATTGGGCTGACTTATTGCCACTGGCTCTGAATAACCACACATATCTCTCTGCAGTTTCAGCCTGAGGGTTTCTGTATGAAATAATGACCATCCAGTATCTACTGCAGTCTGATAACACAAAGCCTCACCTGTCAGCTCCGACACAAGGCCAACACTCTGCTGGTAACAAGGCTAACACAGGTATCTGCTGGCTTCTGCTGGAAGGGGAGCTGAGGAAGCTAACAAGCTAATCCAAACAACAAAGAGTCAACAACAAGATGTCAGTAAATAGTTCAAAGTGCACTCGACTCACAGAGTGATGAAATGGACCCTTGCAGCTCTTTTTACCATCGCAGCAGGAAAAGCACAGCTGTGATTAATGATTGTGATTGTGATTAATCACTAACGAGCGCATCTCATCCAGGTGAGTCAGGTCCTGGGCCCTGCTGCAGTGCTGACTGACACTCAGTGGAACTGAGTCATCATGAACTAAACTAGTGACACCTGTGCTTTTCCTGCTTTGACAGAAGAACGTCTGCTGTGATGACTGAACCATGAAGAAACTTATTTTCTATTCAATCATGGAGGCTGTTACTGGCAGCTATGAGATCATCAAGACAGTGAAGGTGAAAGGACTCTCCTACTGACCTGGAAGAGGGTGAGATGGGACTCATTTAAACCAAACTATTAAACATCTTCTGTAATATACTCTGATAAACTTTGACTCTCCAGCCTTTCCTGTACGTGTAATTATTTAATGTGCAGCCTGTGGTACACATCAGCAGCCTGATCAGTGTTCATTTGATACACACAGCTAACAAGACAGGAAGTGAGCTGCATCCAGTGAAGCACACAGGTGGCCAGCAGCGCTGTGGAGCACACAGCAGAGAGGTGGAAATAATGTCTCAAGCATGAACAAGTCCAGTGGTGGCCACCGTCTCTCTGCTGTGCATCATCACTGTGATGATGATGATGATGCTCAACATGGCTGTCTGGACAAGAGCCCCATTGCATGAAGGAAGAGGAGGAAGAGGAAATGATTAAACCTTGCTGGCATTCAGGATTCATCAATCCTCGACTCGTCCACCAAAACGCACACACAAACACACAAATATATAAGATTTCTCAAAGCACACATACGTAAAAATGCTCAAAAGCTGGTCAAAAGTCGAGTAGAGAAGCAGCGTTTTAAGCTTTCTATTAAATGCTTTCTATTATCATGCAGCAAACTGCAGACACTGGAGCATTAAACAGAAAAGAAGCTTCCTCAGACTTCACTTTAATCCTTGAAACAGGCCTGTGTGAGACGGCCTGAGAGACCTGTTTGGCTCTGAAGCCCTGAGCAGGTCTGAGAGGTGTTGTGGAGCGAGAGCGTTTAGTGCTTTAAAAACAAGGAGCAGAGCCGCGGAGTCAATACTAAAGTCTGATAGAAGCCGATGAACTGATCTGAGAACTGCTGCTCCACAACCTAACCTGAACACATGGGAAATCCTGAAAGGCATTGCAGCCAGAGAGCCTGTGAGACACTTGCTTTCAGCACATTCAGACGACTCTGCTAATGTTCAGCAACAGGACAGACCTGAAGCAAAAGGACAATAACCTGACACATAATCCACACTCTCTCCTCTCATGAACATCCACACTGGAGTTTCTGTGGAAACCACTGCTACCACACGACTGCATGAATATGCAGGAAGTTTCCCAGTCGCTGTGTGTAAATATTGGATTTGTGATCAAGTCCAGAGGCCTTGCTGATCTTGGTGGAACTGAAGTGTAAAAGCTCAGTGAGCAGCTCTAAATACATGTAATCCAACAGAGCCCTGGGGTGGCAGCATTAGAGAGATGAAACAGAGCCTGAATGAAGAGTTTGTACAAGACTGACTTCACTGAATGAAACACGAATGTGTGCACTGACAATGAATTTATTCCTAATTAATACTAAATGACAGAGGAAAGATGCTGTTTGTACAAGCCTATATGAAGCGTTAGGATTATTCTAATCTCATATTAAATTGATATTTGAGATTTTAGATGTGGCCTCACCGCAGACACACATATTAAAGCTCACAGTAAAGTGACAAATATCAAAGTTTCCCCCAGAGGGAAAGGGGACCTTTTCTTTGCTGCAGAGCTGCTCAGGTCCATTTCTGGGCTCACTGATAATCACTATATCGACCTGACAGGGAAACTGGCAGCAGGTTTTATTCTGTGTGCAAATTATTTGAATTCAAAGGAGCTGAAAAATGTTAACTGCACCTGAACTTTGAACAGTTCTTGTGAAAAACTGGTTTTGCTGCAGAAGGTGACAGATGAATTGTCGTGACAGAAGAAAAATGGAAATATTGCCTGTTCTGACTGCATGAATCAACATTTCACACTCTTTCTCTCTCATCATCTTTCTTCATTTCTTTCCTTTCTGCCTTCTTTTCTCTTGTCTTTTGTTTTTCCTCTCTGTCAGTTTTATCTCACTTGATTTTTCTCCCTCTACCCATCCTCTCTTCCCTTCATGTTTTCTTTTATCAAGTATAAACCACATTTCCACCACATTGTTTGTGCATGTCGAGCATTTTCTCCATTTTCTGTTCAAATCAATCTTCAGTTTGACTGTTTCTTGTTGCTGCTCTTCCATTCATTCAGCTCTTTTCTTCCTCCTACTGTTTCTCTTGTCTGCTCTGGGCGATAAGGAAGGTTCAGCTTCTTTCAGAAGGTTTGAGAGAGAACAGAGTTTGTGTGACGAACACTGTGGTGAACCTGATGAGGATCTGAAAAGGGAAATGTTGCTGTTGTTTCTGCCTCTGGACTGAAAAACGCTGAGGCTGTTAGTCTTTTGCTTTAGTGCAGCAAACAGCAAATCCTCACACCTGCAGATCCTCTGATTTGAGAGAAAGTTGAAGTTTGAAGGAGTCCAGAGTGCAGATCCTGATGGGATCTGGATAAACTCTTATTTCTCTTCAGTGTGTAGAAATGCTGTCATGACGAGTTGTCAAATCTTCTGCTATTTTCTCTTTTCTTGTTGATAATGTGAGAAACCTCACGCTGTGATCTGATGTAGAATTTGCTGAAGATGATGATCATTATTCAAAGGTGGTTGAATAATGATAATAATCACATCAGGAGGGAAACTGTTGAACTGGATCAAATCCTCATTGATCTCCACATGCACATTTCCCTTCACAGCTGTCACCATGTTAATGAGTGGAGTGGGCTGTGGAGCTGTTATCTGAGCGGATCACACTTTTCTTTCTGTCACACCCAGAGTATCTGCTGCTCTTTGTCTATTTACCTCTTTTCTCTTGATGTTTGTGTCCAAACAGAAATGCAGCATGAAATTATTCAGAGTGGAGCCGCTGAATCAGTCTGTTTGCCACAATTACTGCCTGAAAGGCTGAAGAGGGAACGACTGAACCTACTCTGAGACCTACACTTGTGGATGAAAACCAACACTGCTTGATGTGCTGATGCAGAGATAAATGTGTTCCTACAGACAAACATCAGCTTTGATAAACATGTTCCTGTATGTGTCTGAGAGCAGAGTGAGGAATCATCAGTGGACCAAAAGAGACACAAGGCCAACAAACCTGCTGCTGCTTTGACTGCTGACATGTGATTCCATTAGATTTGCTGTTTGTATCTTTTGATCTTGTATCTGAGCTTTGGGACAGATTATGTCTCTTTGCTCCCTCACTGGTCCCATCCTGTCCTCTCTGCTGTGACAGGCTGCTCCTTGTCCTTGGCCGTGGCTTCAGGCTGTTAATGCCAGTCAGCTGCTTCAGTGGTGGGAATCTTTCTGCCAGCCAGCTGGGTAACATCTGGCAACGTAGCTGTGTGTGTGTGTGTGTGTGTGTGTGTGTGTGTGTGTGTAACCTTGGCAGTGGCTCACTAAACAGAATCTTGCCAAACAATGAGCAAATCAAGGAGAATACCTGGAAACACAAAACCTAAATCAGTGTCAACAACACTGATCAACAACAAGATGTTCAGTCACAGATACAGCAGCAACACATTGGACAAACAGAGAGAAAGACACACAAAATTTACTCGTGCGCGCGCACACACAAACACACACACACACACACACACACACACACACACACACACACACACACACACATAAAATATTGGTCAATAAGTGTCTGAAAATAAGAACAAACTGAATCTCCTCCTGACAAAGTTTTCCTCTTCTAGCTGTCAGAAAGGACGAAGGCAATGATGAAAAAATCAATAAATGCATCACATGTGTGATTACGGGTAAAGAAAACAGCTCCTGATGTTGTGGTTTCCTCTCGCGGCCTCCTGCCTGCTGTGTCTCTCTGAACCTCTCTGAGCATCACATCCACTCCTGCAGCCTCTCCTGACACTGTGGCCAAACCCACAACACAGCCAGCACGACCCTGATCATCACAACAGCAGAGCCTGTCCACATGTGTGGCACAGCACCCACAACACCATGCGTGTGTGTGTGTGTGTGTGTGTGTGTGTGTGTGTGTGTGTGTGTGTGTGTGTGTGTGTGTGTGTGTGTGTGCGTGTGTGTGCGCGCGCGCGTGTGTGTGTGTGTGTGTGTGTGTGTGTGTGTGTGTGTGTGTGAGAGCAAGTGTGGGTGTTGTTGTTTGTGCTCTCAGTATGAGTCTAATTAAAGTTTGATTCAGTGTAGAGTACTACAGCATGATTCAAGAGCTAAACACTGAGCATTATTCACAACCTCTCTGACAGGAGAGAGGCAAGAAAAAAGAAACACAAGCAGTGGAAACATGCAGCGTCAGCCAGAAAAAGCTCCACTGAAAGCTTTCACAAGCTCCTTTTGTTGTTGTGTATTTTCTGCTGAAGCGCTTTGTGTTGTAATCTGTGCAAACATCACAGTAACATTCAGTGTCTTCATCTTCACAAACCTCTGCACCGGCTCAAAGAGGACGAAGAGGTGAACCTCCTCTTCACTTCAACACGAACACACTGATTCACTCGGTCTCCTCGAGGAAGTCCAGGCTGTTTAAATCCACAGTTAAACAGCTTCATTTAACAGCCAATCAGAGCCACAGTAGAAGTGTCTGTAGCTGTTAGTGTGAAGAGTCGTGCAGCACAGCAGCCTGAGCAGCTCACAGGAAATGAAGTGAGGCTGGACTGTTCAGGAGAAATAAGAGCGCCTGCACCACTTCAGCTGTTTGTTCAAGAAGCTTCAACTCCACAAGGAGTTTACAAGAAGGTCAAAGGTCAATCTGGAGGGCAATGACCCTTCAATATCAGAGACTCATGAGACCATTACAGAGATGCAGAAATAAGATAGATAGATAGATAGATAGATAGATAGATAGATAGATAGATAGATAGATAGATAGATAGATAGATAGATAGATAGATAGATAGATAGATAGATAGATAGATAGATAGATAGATAGACTCAGTGTTCCCATCCATCCATCCATCCATCCATTATCTATACCGCCTATCCCTTTCGGGGTTGCGGGGGGCTGGAGCCTATCCCAGCTACAATGGGCGAGAGGCAGGGTACAACCTGAACCGGTCGCCAGCCGATTGCAGGGCCACATGCAAGGACAAAGAAACATTCACACTCACACCTACGGACAATTTAGAGTCATCAATTAACCTAATGAGCATGTTTTTGGTTTGTGGGAGGAACTCAGTGTTCCCACAAACTTGTTTTCACTTTGCAAAAGATTCTTCTTAAACCAAGACTTCTAAAAATCAGCACATAATATTGACACCAGCAGCTCTTCATAAACAGCGATTATGTCTCACGGTGCCTCCATATTCAATCTGTTCCACTGCTGAAAGAAAATACTCCTTCATTATTTTTTTCAATAACAAGACTGTGAAGCTCAAATCTCAATTTGATCTTTTTCCCCTCTGACATACAAAGTAGGTGTCATTCATTTGTCCTTCTGCTCTCACTTTAATAACCACAGATGGTTTTTACAGTCACAAATGTTTTGAGACCTGCTCTCTGATTTATTTGTTGTTGTTTTTTTTGCTCTCAGAGATGCTGTCAGTGTTGAAAAGGCTGAATTTATATTAGATTTTTCAGATACCAACAATAAACAGAAAGAGAAATCACACTCATCATCTTAGAAGGTAGAAATCATGCTGGACAAGCTGCTCATTGTCTCTTCTGTATGTCCTCACTCAGTCTCTGTCCTTCACATTTATCATCCAGCTGTCTGTTGTTCTTGTAAACAACATGACAGCGATGGAGGACGCTCTGTGTGTTCATGCTGAACATCTTTGTCGCTCAAACAGCAGACAGAGTGTTGTTTTTATCTGTGAGTGTGGTGGAGAGGGCATTCCTCTCAAATTAGAGCTGTGTGTGTGTGTGTGTGTGTGTGTGTGTGTGTGTGTGTGTGTGTGTGTGTGTGTGTGTGTGTGTGTGTGTGTGTGTGTGTGTGTGTGTGTGTCCTGTTGAGGTCAAGAAGTTATCTGAGCAGTGAAGATCAGAGCTGCTGGTGAAGCCGATAAACTGTCCTTCTGTGTCTCTGTGTTTCCTTGTCAAGTCAAACCTTATTGATCTGATCTGCAGCAGAGACAGACGTCACTCTTTGCCACCAAAGTGCTCAGTAAAGGCTAAAAAGTGTCACATTATCTCCACTGCTGAGGCACTAAAGGCTCCACAACACGAGTAAACAAGCGAGCTGTGACAATAAAAAGTGTCCATGGTGACACTGATGTCTGACTCCACAGAGCTGCCATCCTCGAGCTCTCCACTAGATGTCCTCAGTCTTTCTCATCAGTCCTGGTCACCTGACATCTCCTCCCACCTGCACACCTGTTCTCACTTTCCTCATCAGCACTGGTACCAGCCTCTTGTCCCCCAGTCAGTGGGGACGTCCCAACTCTCTCAAACTGCATCCACATTTCCCTCATGTGCATCTTTTCCTGTCAGTCGTCTTTAACAGCTGCAGAGACGTTTGATGAATTTGTGCCTGCACACATGTGCACTGTGTTCACACTAATAAAGACACACAGTTATCAGTGCCAGAGCAGCAGTGTTTCCTCTGTAGCCTGTTACCTGTTGAACAAACACCTGCACATGAACAACAACCTGCACTGTGTATTTATACTGAGTGCTGAGTCGTGCTCAGAGGCACAGGAACCATTTCTACTGGCAGAATATGTTTATATGATTTATTCATTATTCGCATCTGAATTTATTGATATTCTGAATGTGAAATCCTTATTTAATAATCCAGAATATGATAATTGTGTCTTTTACACACTGGAAATCATTTCATTGGCTAAATGTTTGAGGGAAAGTGAAATGATGGAAACCCAGTCAGTCTCACATGTGACTGAATGGAAATGAAGAGAAATGATGGAAAAAGTGTCACTTGCTGACAGACAGACTCTCCTTCTCTCTCTGACTGACACTATTGCTGCTAAATGAATTTCCCATGTTCACTTCCTGCTTTAATGGACCACCTGACTGCTAACGTGAAACATGTGACTGTCATTTAAATCAGGTCTGTCAGACGGAGCTTGACGTCTGCAGTTGGTGAGAAACAGCTTTCAGCATTCAGCTGTTTGTTTATTGGAAGTATTTTGTGTCTCTCTGGCATTCTGAATAAAAAGTGTAGAAAATGTCAAATAAATGTCTGTATTGTTCAGATGTTGAGAGAGAGTGTGTGTATGTGTGTGTGCAGACAGTGGATTAGCATACATTGATATGGACATAATAGTGTGCTCATAATAATCCCCAATATTTGCTGCAGGGACAGGATTTGCATCCATCTGCAACCAGGAAACTCCTGCAGCTTTCACATGGAAAGTTACCGACTGCATCCAGAATAACAGGACAGCAGAGCCGTGGATATTGTTCTGATCATGAAAACAATGTCAAAGGAAACTGTGAGGCTGATCAACTGTGAACTGATGGAGCCAAACATCAAAAAGCTCTTACATTTCATCCTCAGCTGCACACCGTTCATCTTCTCAGCATTGTATATCTATAGAAATGTCAATAAATTAGAAGGTGTTTGTTTCTTTTCTTTTTTTTTTTAACTTCAGTCAAACAAAAGTTAAGGTCGACTCTTTTCTCTCTTTCAGTGTCTCTCTGTGTCTTTCTCTCTCTGTCCACATGCATCCTCACTGACTGTTTCTGAAGCTCTCAATAAATGTGGAAGTCAATGAAGTGATCAGGACCTTTTGCTGCTGCTCGTCACAGACACAGACACCTGTCGATGGAGGAAACCAATTTCCCAGAGTGCAGCAGATCAGCAATTCAATGTGCTGAGCAAGGCTCTCTGTCTGTGACACTTAAAGAACACACTGATCATTTTCATTTCAGCTTCATGCAAACATTGACCAGGAAGGACCAACAGGAAGAAAGACACATTCCCACAGAAACACCAGGATCGATCCCTCTGTCCATCCGTCTGTCTGCAGTGCTGACATTTGCCCTGAAGGAGACATGAAGTGCATGAAGGATGTTCAGTATTTCATCCTCATGGATCTCCAGACATTTGAGAAACTCTTCTTCACTCTTCTTCACTCTTCTTCGTCTCTCAAATCCCTCACATCATCAGCAGTAACAGTGTGGACTTCTTGACTTTGTCCTTTGACTTTTCATCCTCAGTCAGCACACAAAGCTGCTGATAACAATCACATGGAAAAGCAGAAAGACAAGATGTCCCAAAGGTCAGAAGTGAAGGAGGAAAACAACATTTGAAGAGCTCATTCGTGACACTTCACTTCCATTTGAGAGCTTGAAGTTGAAATCAGTGTGTCCCTGCTGCTCCTCCATCATCAGGCTCTTCTATGTTTCAGGAGGCTCAGTGACAGAGCAGCAGAGTCAGTGGGCAGCTGGACTTCTTCTCTCTCTGTAAATACCAGGTCCATATCAGTGAGGCTGTAGGTGAGGCCTGTTGAGCTCAGCACAGCCTGTGTTGAATGAAGCCGCTGTGGAGGCTTTCACACGGAGGCTGACTGGAAGAAGCAGATGAGCTAAAGAGCTTGTTCATGTTATTCATGGGCTTCAGCTGGGAGCTGATCCTTTCAGTTTTCAAAACCTCTGGCACACAACAAGTATGTGAAGCTGCTCTGTGTTTGTGTCAGTGTCTGTTTATTTCCAATGGGGGGATTTAAGGCTTTATCTCACTTCCTGTATGTCTCCTTTGTTGTCTCTTAAATCCATTGATACTCCAATTTCCAACAAGAGCGATCTCTGTGATGTCTGTGACTGGATATTTCTAAGCTGCTTCTCACCACTTGTTTGTGCTCAACATCACTGCCTGGTTTTCTTGAACACAGCCTCCACACTGCAACATGTGCATCCTCTCTCCACCAACAACAAGCACAGATTACAGACGAGTGTCAACGTCAGATGGTCGTGGACATCGTGTAACAGCTGAAAGCAAAACGTTGAACTCAAACGTTGTTCAGAGTCAAGCAGAGCTGACTTTTCTGTTGACTCACATGGAAACAGACTGAATGAGGAAACACACAAACATTCCTCTCCTGAAGAAAGAAAAGGACACACACAGACCGTCATTGCTACCAGGAGATGTTGAACTGACACCTGAAGCTTCTGTCTCAGTGCTGAGTGTCGACGTCTGCAGTGAAATATCAAAGTCAAACTCTCCTGTGTTCTGATATCCAGCTGAACTCACAGTGGGAGGCACAAACGCAGCACAACTACAGCAGAGAGCAAAATGCCAGCTTGTGCCATGTGGAGATCAGTTCATACCCACAGAGGAGGTGCAGACTTGTTAAACAGAGATCACATTTTCCTCTGTTGTTTGAGGAATTCATAAGAAGTCATGCTCACATGGAGCCAGTGGTATTTTTAGAAAGTGTTCCTGCAGACTTGCTCAGCAGATAAAAGTGGAATAGAAAGTTTCAAACATTGTGTTTTACTGTGCAGATAGACGAGGCTGCATGATCCAGAGAAGAGCATCTGCTCAACACTCAAATCCAAAACTCAAGCCGCTGCAGATAACTGGAGATTATTTCTGTCCATTGTGCACTGACACAAATATTTGTAGGAATGTTGAAGCTGAATCTGACCCACAGACAAAAACAAAGCAACAAACCAAAGTCAAACACAGGGAGTCTGACTCAGTCTGACAGGAGACTCACTGGATACAAAGCTTCAGCACAGACATCAGAGATCACATGAACTCACACTGCAGACTCCAGGTCAGCTGTCACATGTTCTCTTGTTTCATTTGATTTTTCTTTCTGGGAGAATTGGAATTGTTCTGGTTTGAGTTCATCAGTGAAATCTGCATCTCATGTTTGATCTTCAGCTCATGAAGAGAAAGAAAGAAACACAAAATGAAAAGCTGCACAGAAAACAAGTGTGTGTGTGTGTGTGTGTGTGTGTGTGTGTGTGTGTGTCACACGTCTTCCAGCATCTGTTTCTCCCCTGAGAGATTCTCAGTCTTGC
The DNA here is from genome assembly GCF_039877785.1 of Chaetodon trifascialis. Classification (NCBI taxonomy): domain Eukaryota; kingdom Metazoa; phylum Chordata; class Actinopteri; order Chaetodontiformes; family Chaetodontidae; genus Chaetodon; species Chaetodon trifascialis. The sequence goes on from NC_092064.1 coordinate 9,690,786, forward strand.
CACAATCTGACAGCCCAGTGTGTGTGTGTGTGTGTGTGTGTGTGTGTGTGTGTGTGTGTGTGTGTGTGTGTGTGTGTGTGTGTGTGTGTAACATGAAAATTAGATTATTTTCCACCCAATTTGCTCCCAAGGCTTTCTCCGTGTGTGTTGTCGGTGTGTTTGACAGGAAAGTGAAGGAGGTGCACTGATACAAACTAATGCAGCTCAGAACAAGCAGCCCTGCAATAAATCCTGCCTGTTGAGCTTTGTCATATTCACTGTGACATGTTTGGATTTGGGTGTCACATGTTGGACTGACAGCTTCAGTGTGTGTCAGGTTTCAAACTGGGATAGAGAGACTTTAGACGAGCTGCTCTCTTCTGGTTCCAGCAGACCTGATGCTGATGCGAATCAATGGAACCAGAAGTTTTCCCTCTTTATCACTTTCACTGTATCTTCTCTGACTCTGAGTCTTTCTGCAGCTCTCTGCATCCTCGTATCTCTTCATTCTGCATCTGTTTGACTTGAGGGGCCAAAAGAATGGTCATCATTGGTGAGATATTCAGGAAGTAATGAGGGATTACTGAGTAACTACTCAGTATGATGCATCACTTCATTTGTGTGGTGACATCAGTTAAAGCTCATCTATGGAATAAGCTATTAATCAATCACGGTTTCTTTAAATGAAGTATTGAACACCTGCTACAGGTTCATGTTGTCGGCTCTGCATTCACATTCACACAGAGTTCCACTCTTTGATTCAAAGGTCGACCAGACTAAAGGACGAGCGACGACATGCAGCGCAGCAGCACACAGGACATTTTCCAGTCTGAATATAAGAACTACAATCTGCAGAACAAAGGTTACAATCACCATCTCTTCTTCCTCAACAGTTTCTCTACATCAACAGTTTAGACTCACACAGAAAGAAAGAAAGAAAGAAAGAAAGAAAGAAAGAAAGAAAGAAAGAAAGAAAGAAAGAAAGAAAGAAAGAAAGAAAGAAAGAAAGAAAGTTCATCAAAAGTTTAGTTCAATAAATGGCTGATTATTGACTGATTACTCCCAATCTCCTGCTGTCATCAGGCACAATTAATAACGTGTGTAATGAAATAATTGAGTGTGTGTGAGTGGGTGGTGATGTCACATCATGATGGTGAATCTCTCAGTCTGATATTTGTTTCATGGTGTGACACTGATCAGCATTAACTCAACATGGTCTGGATTTCCAGTGGTGGAGTCCATTGTCTTCACAGACATTATGACGAACACTACAAATGAAACACAGTGTTTAAACACACACACTGCTGACAGAACACACACTGAAAATAACTGTGCTGTGTGTTATGAGCTGAGACACATCTGGATGCTTCTGGAGCAGAAACATGATTCTACTCATTAAAGTGGAGGTGTAGGTGAGGCTCTCATGTTTAACAGATGAAGACTACAGTGTGTGTCCTATTTCACTCCAACACAGCAGTCAAAACATCTCATTAGTGTTCTGGGACTGTGAACTCATTAATGGAGACGTGAGGAGATTAAGGATCCAAAGAAAACAGAGCTCACTGACACTCAGTCTTCCCCTGACTGTCTCTCTGTCTCTGTGTCTCTCACTGTGAACTCAACAAGCAAACAAATCTCTCATTAAGAAGACAAAGTTTCATTTGTCCTAATTAATTGGATGAATCCTCCAGAAAAGGGCATCAATGCTGCCCTGATGAGCAGTGAAATATCAGACAACAAGCGTCAGTCAGCTTGAGGAGCAGCAGAGCAACATGAAGGAGCTTCATCGTATCAGCTGCAGAGCTCTTTTTTCTCTTCCTGTTTTTCTCTCGTGTCACACTCGGCTGATGTTGGCAAGCAGCCAGAGTCAAAGTGTCCACAACCTGTCCAAAATCTATCAAGGTGGATGATATTCCAGCAAGTACGCTCAT